>NC_051162.1:95399436-95728926 GCF_013339745.2 Dermacentor silvarum
GTTGTCTACAGAATACCGAACACCAAAGGCACAGATGTGCGTAGCAGCACTTGTAGCTCCATCTTGTGACACTGACGTCAACCACAGCATACGGAACTGTTATTGCAACTAGCATGTTTGTTCTATCTGCTGCTGCAGAAGCATTGGCAGCGACAACCATTAGCATTAGCTCCCTTATTTTTTGTTCTCTTCTACAAAAAAACAGTGGTGCAACAGAACATTTCTAGTGATTTGTGGTCATAGGTCGGCAGTATAAAGGAAAACTCATTCATACTTGCTCACTATTATATTTGAGGATTCACACTCACGTTTATACTCACGTCTGTTCACACTCACATCTTCGAAGTGAGTGCGAGTGCGTGCGAACCTATGGTTGAGGTTTAAGAAAGTGTCCAAAGATGGCGCTACCAGTGCTGCCGCTGTAAATGCTTCTGATGTTCCAGTATTCCATAAAATCAATATAGTTTACGGAGTACCATAATATCACTACAGTTTACGGAGTACCGTAATATCACTACAGTTTACGGAGTACCATAATATCACTACAGTTTACGGAGTACCGTAACCGTAAATTTACGGAGTACCACAAACAATAATGAGTTTACTGGAAGGCTAAAACTCGCTAATAACAGCACCACAGTTTACATTCTTTTTCCTCACTGCCCTTGTTTCTTTTCTTTTTTTTTTTTTCCTTTACACCCTTCTGTCTTGCCTGCCGTTTTTGCCACCTTCCTGGTCCTTGCACGTGGGCATCTCGACTGTGCCCTCCTGTTCCTATAGCGCCGATGGTGTCCGTGCCTAGAACTATGCGACAGGCGGTCAGAACTCAGGCCAGGCCTGAGAGCGGTGAGAGCCATTTTTGTCTTCAGTTTGCTTCCTTCCATCTTGTTTTATATTTTCCTTTTTTTTTTCTACCACTTGTTTGAAACATTCCTAAGTGTGTAAGTGCCTATAGAATGCAGTAGTTTTACCACGTGTGTGACTTTTGTCTGTTGCATGGCAAGATGAATCCTTGTTGTAAGAGACTCTTGTGCAGAAACAGTGCTTGCGTACTGAAACACTACAAATCCACAGGCCTGCCATCATATCGGGTAGTGCAAGTACTGCACGTGGTCTTTAGTGACCGCAAGAATGTTGCCAGTATTTGATTACAAAGTGCAGGAGACTAGACAGAGGTGAAGTGGTGGACACAATAAGGTGACCTTGATTACACATTGCAGAAGACTGTGACGTATGGATAAGGCAAGATATGTCCTTGATCACATAGTTCAAGAAACAAAAAGTGTGTGGACAGGACACAATCTGCCCACACCATGTCCTGTCTTCTGCTCTTTGTAATGAAGGGCCTGTCTTCTACACTTTGTAACAAAAGGTAACAATGGGAACTAAGTGTAGTTAGGACATCTCCTATGCTTGCCCTGCAGCATAGATCACTTGTCTTTCTGTCCCGTGTTCTGCCCTGTACATTCCACGAAGCTTTAGCCCCAACTAACCAGCAGTTTCTGCTTGTCAGTAGGCTTCCATGCCACATGATGTGATGAGCTGGACATGTAGACCACAGCCTCTGTGTCAGTTTTCATGAAGTATATGTGGTTTGTTTCTTTGACATACCTGGGGGGCGAGGGGGAGGGATGCATAGTGTGAAAATGTATCACTTTTTGCTTTACACTGCTTGCTATGGTGTAAAAGACAGTTATATTGCTATGGTGTGATGGCTTCACGGCAGTTGGCGGGATTGCACTGTTCTCATCTTGTTCTTCAAGCTGCCTAAGGGTAGTGGCACTGTTGAGTGTTGGCGACAAGCGATAGCAAACATGTTACAGAAAGGTATTCCATTGCACAAATCACAGGTCGTAGCCCTGTTCCCGAGGCCATGGTTGCAGCAACGGCAATGCAACAGCAGCAGCACCCAATGATGCAGCAAGCCGGTGCAACCACGATGGCACAGCTGACACCCGTCAACCCGCAGTACCGCGGCGAATTGGGTGCAGTGGCACCGCCCGCATTCGAGCCCGAGGTGGTCGAGACAGCCGAGAAGCTGGACAGCCTTGACCTTGGCATTGACCCCAACGACATTGCGCTGACTTCGGGCGACCTAAACATGAACCTGAGCGACCTGGCCAGCGCCCCAAATTTGTCACTGGTCAACCTGTCGGCGAGCCTGTTCGACAGCGGCAACAACATTGCGAGCGAGTCGAACCTCATGGACGACGGCCGGGGACTCCTCAACGACCTGGGCGGCTCCCGTGTCTTCAAGACAGAGCCGTCCTAATGCCGGTGGTGGTCTGCTGCTTTTGCGTGTGTGTGTGGTTTTTTTTAAGTGCCGTGAATGCTCGTGTGTGGGTCTTTGGCGGATGATGTGTGATCAGTGTACTATTGGGCATCTACTGCAAATAATGAGAGACATCACAGTGTGGTAAGCTTTGAGTCTTGTTGCGGTCTTGAAGCCCGGTGACCTGAATCTCTTGACACGCTTTCCTTTGTAACTGCAACGCCTGGTGGCATGGAATTGCTTCATTTGACATGCTCTCTTATGCCGCAACTGCAGCATGCAGCATTCAGCGCACTTTGGAATTGGACTGGGCAGAGTGCCCTATTCGTTAGATTCCTGCAGCAAGTGGTGCATCAGATGCACTTGAACTAGAGAGCAGGAAATAAATTCAGAGGCAAAATTCCTCATTAGGGTAATCGGGAGTAGACGACCTTACTTTAAGCTCAGGCAACGATTGTGGTAATTGCCGAGAACCAGCAAGCTATTGGAGGAGGCCAGTGCTTAGCGAAGGCAGACGTCTTGACGCTCTTTCCTGTTCAGAGAGGCAGTTGACTTTTCCAACTATGACAGCCACCTCCTTAATTACGTATTCAAGTGACAATGCAATGTTTCCATTGCTATCGGCTGGCCTGCAAAGGGCCCCCCTTCTACCTTTAGGCTGACAACCATCCAAAATGAAGCAATGCCTGAACAAAAAACACTTCACTGCTGTCCACATCATCGGCTGGTGAAAGTTCTATAAAGTCAGTGATGTGGGAAACGAACTTGATTGTAAAGTCTTTAAATTCGATGGTTGAATAGCTTGATGCTCAACACTGTCATGTCTCTCATAATGTGTAGCCAGCTGAATGCAATATCTGAGGTCCACAGATTTTCCCTTTGTCCATCTTCGCTCGGCATGCTTGTCTGACGGAGGGTACTCCGGAAGCTTCTGTCGCCACCACTTCAGCATCTCGAAACCAGATGAGATTCAGACAGGTTTATCCTGTATATTTTGTAAGAAATGGGATTCATCTTTTTTTTAGGCATAGCTGGAAGCCTCTTCATACAAAAGGATTATTCGTTGACAGTCATGTTGAATGTGTGATGCTCCATGTTCCACGTGGAACCGTCGTTTAGGTTACGCACAGAACTCTTGTTGTGAACGAGGGTTCTGCACTGAACTTCAGGTATCAGAACATCTGTTCACTGATGTTGTTTAACATTTTAAAGCAATGCTTAATGAGAGACTATGTAATGAGGGGCTCCCAATTTTGACTGCCTCGCCTTCTTTAGACATGTGTCCATAGCACAGCGCACAAGTGTTATTGCATTCCACCCTCTTTGGAAGATTCTGCCGCTGTGGCCAGGGCTCAAACCCACAACCTTATGCAAAGCAGAAGCATCAGGCATACAGTATGACTCTGTCGGTAACCAGATTGTTTCTTTAACACGCTTTTGCCCGACCAGACTGTCTGTCTTCCGTCAAAACGGTTGATTACGCCTGGAGATCTTGTTGCACTGTATATTTTGCAGTTACATTCTCAAATGGACTAGCCGTGTTACAGTTATATTTTTTTGTGATTTATGACACGCTGATAAACGTCACTCCGTCCTATATTTTGAGGCGAAGCAGCTCTTATGGTTTGCGGTGCTCTGTGACAAATACTTCGGTGTTCACTCTGAAGTTGTTTATCCCTGGTCACATGGGAGCACATGTAAATGTTCATTTCGGAAAAAATGGATCGTCTCCAAGCCATTGCTTGAAGCTAATGCAAGAGGCTCTGATGTGATAGCGCCGATTATTGTGGCTTAGTGGCGCTTCTCAAGAACATTTGAACTCTATAGCTGTCTCATCAATTTGCATGGATTTCATCAGAAGCGCACTCATTTACATACGATGACCTTTGGACAGGTACCATATTTACCCGATTCTAACAGGCACCCGATCTTATAATGAGGAAAAAGTGCCATGCCTCCGAGTCTCGCAATTAGAAAAAGAAACCTGCAGAGTTTATCTTTACTGAAGGGAAATTTATTCCCGCTTAAATAATGTTTGTCATCGCTGACAGACAGCTCGGTAAAAAATTTGTACGGACCACAACATTCCATCCTCCATGAGGTATGTTGCGTTTGATATTCCACATTTCCTGAATGACTTCTCTACGCCTCTTCATCTCGGACCAAGTCTAAATGTATGGGTTTGGAACAATATACACGCGTGTGTCTGTACTCACTGTAGCGTACAGTGCAAGTTGTCTTCGCTATTGGTCGCTGTATGTTCCAGTGTGTCGTGGACCTTATGCCGACTTAATTTGCTCTTTTCTGCTCACTTCACTCTAAATTTACTGATCCTATGACATTTCTTCTTTATCTTACAATGTTATTATTATGTGAAAAAGAATATCCTTCATCATTGTAGGGAGACTAAATCTTTGAATTTGATTTTTTATATAACTTAAGCAATAATGACTCTGCAGCAATTGGGATCGGGATGGGAACCCACACCATGACCGCCTACTTTGCCAGTTCGTCCTGCGACACATGCGAATCTTCGGATCAGTAAAAACATGTGACCTGGCTCTGTTAAGCATGTAAAATAGCTTACTCTAATGAGCTTTCATATGAAAGTGGCGCTTCATCGTTGCCGACTTACGAGAAAACTTAGTTTTGTCATCTTGTGATGATTATGGCATTGGCGCTTGTTCCGATGGTAAGCTGCTGCCAACACCACGAATGTGGTTTTGGTTTCGTATCTGATAGTAACTCGCAGGCAGTTTCCAAGAAGGTGCGCATTAGAATTGGATAAATATGGTACGTGTAACGCAGGCACTGATGGCATGTGAAAGGACTGATATTTCTTTTCTTTTTTTTTGATGGCACGATCATGTTCGGTAACGTTTATGCGAAAATCATTGTCTACAGTTGACATCTTATCTTCGCCTTCCATTGTGCACATTGTGAGCTTCTCATCGCATTTCTGCTCTCATTGCATATGCATAATCCAATCTTGCATGTTTGAATGTCCGTTGATGTCAGTGAAAGCGGTGTTTTGCGCCGAGTGTTGTTTAACGTGTAAGCATCTTTCCTCGGCTTGTTGATGCAATGTGACATGTTTGGGCAGGCCGGTGAATGGTGGTACAGGTACTGCGACGGTTTGTTGTTGAGGCCCTTGAGAATTGTAGATGGCTCCGTCTCAAGAAATGCGACTTTGTCGGTAGTGTTGTTGTGGTTGTCGATTAGTAGTGAAAAACGTTGCGTAGTTTATTGCAGTGTCAACAGTGGCCCCTCTTTTATTTTTATTCTAAAGCATCTTTGCATGGGCATTCACTGTCAGAGGAGCAAGCTGCCACGCAGATGTGGGCTGGTTTTGTCACAGTTGGTAACTCGGTAGTGAAGACAAACCAGGCAAAAAACAATTCCATGTGTTTTTAATAATGCGGACCAAAAATTGCAACTGCACTTTCGAATATGAGTGACAACAACGTAACAGTAAACGTGAAATTTTTCTATCGAGTTGTTAGAATAAAAATGTGGGTCGCTGTGTAAGTTTGTGGTTAATCATTGCTGAGCGGCGAAACACAATTTGGCCTAGTTCATCTGATTGTGTGGGAAAAATTGATGTACCGGTTCACTGTTTAGCTGTTGCTGAAGTTCAGCTTTAGAGTTGGCATTTGCACACATAAGTCTCCATGCAATTTGCAAATTAAAGAATGTTGCCCAGGGTCTGTCAAAATAGTCCTAGTAAAGTGCATAGGCTAAATATGGTAATGATGGTGAAGCATGCTCACACTGTGAAGGCCCATGTCTTTTTTCTTTTTTTTTTGTGTGTGTGTGTTTGCTACATTTTGACTCATAAGCATTTTCTTAAGTTTTCTGCTTCTGGGAACTTGAACCCAGGAAAGCTGGCTTGGTAAGAAAACACTCGAGCATGTTGCACGCTCCTGTGGAATATGTGCACAAGCTGCGCCCTTCAACTGAAGCATTAACTCTTTTGAATTCATTGAGCGAGCCTTGCGTGACGTACGATTTCCTTTAAGTACACCATTCAGATTCAAGCCAACCTGATGTTGAGACATGGTTACTTTTCTTGGAATGGCCCTCGACACGAATGTTGCTTGATAATGCCCGATAAGGGCTGAGCAGCGGAGAAATTGTAACCACTTGACGTGAACATGGTAGTGGATGTGGTCACAGGCAGTGGTATTACTGTGCTTGATAGTGGTGTGGCTCTAGTTCAAGCTAGCAGCACGAATTGTTGCTTGGTACTGTTTCGAAATGCGTTGAGCCAAGGTTGATTAGCCTCTGATCGTTTTTCTGTTAATGTAAGGACGCACTAGGAAGGCGCATAGTCTTGTGTTTTCGAGATGTTTTTAACGGCATTCCGCACACGTGGGAGGTTATTGTTCTTATCGAATGTTTTTAACACCAGTGTATTCTTTAACAGCTGTGATATGCATGAAACATGTTTTTCATGAGTGCTTTCTATTGAGGCGCATTTATTTCCTATGGGGCTTTTCAACTTGGTGGCGGTGCAGTCCATCCTTCATTATTTACACAGAGAGGTTTGCTGTCGTTGGTGTTTGACAACTAGTGGATTTGCTGGTGTCACTGCTGTCAGGGTCTTAATTTGGACTTTACTGTGCGGCGTAGTGCTTCATTGCACGCTTGACTCGGTGTATTTTTGGTGTTTGTACTTAAAATGCTGTGCTCGGTCTAAGGTCTCACATGCTCTCACGAGCAATATTCATGCTCCCCCGACACATTTCAGTTTTATGTAAATATGTGCGCACAAATCTTTTTTGAAGTTTTTATTGTTTTACATTTCCAAGTTAGGGGCACAGAGGACCTGTTGTATTTACTATACATTCGTGCCTAATTTTTTTAAATGCTTCTACAATCTCTTGCTCATGCTGATGTAATCATTATACATTGTTTTCACTCATAGATATTTGTGTTGGGACATTCCATGTCTTTTAATTACTTTACCGGTTTTTTAATTGCTCAAGAGATTTACGCTACATGTTTCTTTTCGTGAGATCACATTCATTTATATAGTTATTTTGTTGGTTTCGCTGCGAGTTATCTGTGCTTGTACTTTTGTATCTGCCTAGTGAACGACCGTGTCGTGCTGTGACCAGTGAGAAGTCGCACATTGCTGAATGTTTCATGCTTGTTGCTTACATTGCCCAATAGTCTGTACAGTGGTTTAGAATGTAGTGTCCACTGAACGCTCTTTACCTCGATAACAGTGAGTTGTCTCACGAAGTCGAAGCTACAAACATTGCAGGCTCGTACTACTGACCGGTGAATGAACTTATCTTTTACAGTTCACCAGACTGCTGGTCTCTTGTGTGTTTTCCCGGTGTGCTTGTTGTGTAAGTCTGCACGTACGTTTTTGAGATTCCTATTGTCAAAGATGTTATGTCCTTGCCCTCGGGCGTCGTCCATATGAGGTGTTTTGAGATTTTCTGCCGCATAGGTACTTGTATGTGACTGTTATTACAAACACATTCTACTGGATGCTACAGTACTTCGAACTGTCATCAAGTGAAATTGTTTTAAGAGGACATCAAGGCATGTTGTCACGTTGTTAGAATTTGTCAACTTGTCACAAATGTTTCCTGCGAAGCTTCCCATTGTGTTTCTTGCGATGGTGCTGGCACCCGAGGACACGAAACTTGCATGGCAGGTGTTTATTTTTCAAAGAGCATGTTCTACGATGCAACAGTCTGGGCGTGGGCTGGATGTTGTCGCGATGGCCAGCAGGCCGTTTACATCCTTATCATGCCAGTTAAAATCACCCACTGGGAATGATTGTTGCATCTGAAATGTATAGAAATCGACGTAACAGCGACTGTATTATTGCCTGTCCATCTCGCTTGCCAGTGCCTTGTGCATTTCTGTTCCTCGAGTACCAACATCATCGTAAGCATACAAACTATTGTAACCAGCCCAGTTTGCAAAAGACTTGACTGCTGTCTGCGCCTAGAACGCCATTGTAAGCGTACAACCATATAGCGTCAATTTGGACCGGTTTGTAGGAGAAAACTGTTCATGTTCTTTACTATTGTGCAATATGACTGCAAGGTAAATTATGGCCTCTGATGTCCAGTGGTCTACACTTCTCAATCAGAGTGGACTGTTCAATACCTTGATTGTTCCATTGTGGACAATCAAGTATGTTCAAGCTTGCCTTTGTGTTCTTTTGTTCCAGGAGCATTGCTTGCATATCTGTTTTCTGTACTTTTGATGCTTCTTATGTGCTATATATTGGCCTGTAGTAAGGATTGCTACGCATCATTTGCACCATGCTGTAAAAACGGTGAGGTCCATCAGGAAAGAGTGGCTTTCATCCGATAAAAAACGCTCTTGGGACCACTAGGCAAGTTCTTTCGAAGTGTATTGCTGTGCAGAAATTGCAAGCAATGCGACTGACTAGCATTGCAATATCTTACTGTGATTGTCTGAATAATCTACATTTGTGAGATCTGTAAAGAATGTGCACTTCGACATCTTTTCTTTTTCTTTTTTTTTTTCTTGCGCTTGCTGGACAGCTGACACCAGAAGTTGTTACATGCACATTTCTTTGAATTGTGTGTTTTAACGGTTGGTAGTGATGCAGAGGGGGGTGGATTGAGCACGATGGAACACTTTTGAAACAGTGTTTGTTCTTTTATGACACAGCTGTCAGGCGTAAAGTTGGAGGCTTACTGCAACAGAAGAATTTCACTTTGGCTAAATTGGTTATAAATAATTTGCGTATGCAATTGAAGCAACCATGGCAATCCCTAATTGTCTAATTTTTACCAGCCTATAAATAGGACCTAAGTAGATGAAACGTGCACCTTGTGGTTAGCGGATATGATACTGATCCTAGACCATTTCCAAGATTTTCACTGCATCGCAAGTACCACTTAATCTTGTAACTCATATTGAGAATTTGTACTGGTTCTCAATATTTTGGGTCCTGTGTGATTTCCAGTGAGTGGTAATAGCAGCATTTTTTTTTTTTTTCAGTTTCAGTTTAGTATCAAAAGTGTCTATTTTTGCGAGTTTCTTGCGACGCATGCACTTGCCCTTCAAATGTAAAATCAGAGCCGCTGAATTAAAAAAAAGTGTGTCCTGCCACGCCAGGCAGGCTGCAAAGGGAGCGAGTGTTCCAGCCGTAGTTGCATTCGTGGCCGCTTGGCTGGCCCAACCAGCGCTACTTGTGGGGGATGGGACGTGCGGCTTCCACGGGCGATGGCGTTCCTAGCGCGTTCCTCACACTTTTTCTACTCCGGTCCCAGACAGCAGTCCTTGACTGGTGGTGCCACGGTGGATCACGCCGTTTCCGATGCACGCGGCAGTCTGCACCTTTTTTTTTTTTAATCCAGCGGCCGTGGTAAATTTTGCGCGAAGGCTGCTCGATGTTTGCTCCTTCTGAATTAGGATTTTCATGCAGTACAATATTTTGTTGTAGTTTGCCTGTAAGGCAAGTTTGATGGATAACTAAATGGTGCCATTGAAATTTTTAACATGTGTAATGTGTATAATTGGAAGGTGTCCGAAAGCCTGTGGCTGGCTGCACTATTGAGGACATTCGTCACATAGTGGTGTCGTGCGTCATGGTTAGTAGTGGCAGGGCTTTATAATTTCTTACTGACACATCTTGAAATGCACTTTAGAAGGAACTGCACGCCATAGACTAGCTAACGAAAACATAGCGTTAAAGAATGTGTCTTCTTCTTAAATTCTCTTAGTTGGGTTTTGATATTGCAGCAGGCACTTTGGCGTTGGAGTACAAACCAAAAGGGACAATGAATGTATCGTGGCTTCGAAAAACTATTGAACATGTTGGTTACTTGGTGCCTCTGCCCATGAGTTGACAACAGAAGTGTACAAAGATTACTGAAAAAGAAGAGAGTTTTAAGAGCTGTTCACAAAAGTGTGTTTGGAGAAAAACTGTTTATGCTTTTTTTTTTTCTCCATCAGAGCGTAATGTACTGTGATTGCCATGCGAGTCATCAGCCCTTTTATTTTGCGTGTGTGTGTGTGTGTGTGTGTGTCACATTTTATGGAAGTTTTTCTTTCTGTTCATTTGTTACTGTGGCGCCCTCTGTCATATAAATACTTATGGTTTACATTGTTATTGCCCTATAAGGTATATGAAGATGTACATAGTCTGTGCTTAATAAAAAGGCCACATGACTTGAGGCTTCTGAGAGCTTATCATGGTACTCGTTTTTCACTAGGCTTCTTTCTTTAGCAAAATGATTGCTTTACACTTGAAAGATAAGCAGAGTTATCTCTGTATTTACATGGCACTAAGAATAGTTTTACGATTGCTTTCATACAAATTTCATTGCTTTTTGTCTGTTCTGGACTCCTCGTTAAGGTATACAGTCGAAACCGGATATATCGAACCTGAAGGGGATCACCAGAAAGTTCGATACATAGGTATTTTGATATATGAAATAAAAATTTTGTACAAAAATTTTCAAATGATTTTACTGCTGTTTGTTATACACAATAATTTGTTATAGGTGGGTTTGATATATCTAGGTTCGACTGTATAGTATATGTTTAAAAGAAATGGAGAAGAGATTGTGGCTGAATATACTCAGCAACATACCCTTAAAGCTTCTACACTGTGCAACACTACTTGTCACAATATGTTTGATTTTTCTATCGGTACCAAAAAATCCAGAGCGCTTCCACTACTTCTGTGATTGAAGCCAGCGAAGCTGCGACTAGTGGTAGGTCTGCTATAGTGAATTTATATATTATCATTATTGACTATATTGAGCGTCTTCGGCATGTTCATCAAAGGGCAGTGACGCCGGAGTTTTGTTTTCGTCCGATGCGAAGGTCAAGTAGTGCGTTTGCTGCGCCAAGTCCGCCCCATGGTCATAGACTAGCGTATGAGCCACATCGTTCATAACCACGGCACACTGCACGGCGCCGTCAGGCCTGACGTCAGGATCCTGGAAGATGTGGTTAAACGTGCGTCCCTCCCATAGCGAGTCCAAAGGGGCACAACGATTGGTGGGATGTGCCGCTGCCGAGTATCGCGACGCTTATGAAATCACGAGCCATCGGCGTTGGCGATCGGGTATAACAATGGACTATCCATCATTCGTTTTGACACCTGTGCTAAGGCACAGCTGGCGGGAAACCGCCACGCACATGGAGCCAAATCGCCACGCATATGGAGCCGAAATTGATCTACTTCCGGTCTATCTACTTCCGTTGCCGGACGCAATCTCCTGGAACCTAGCCATTAACAGCTTCGCTGTAAAAGTGCTGATGATGGAAAGCAAGGACAGACGCCGAACCAAGGGCCCGAGTCATGTTATCAGTGCCAATCCAAGGTTTCAGCTGCAGCACATTTCATGCTTTGACAGCTTAACTGTGTCCATAATTGTGCTGGTTGAAGACTGTCACTGCTTTGACCTAATTTCTTTCATTCGTGGCACTTGCAAATGAATATCAGCACCAATCCAAGGTTTCAGCTGCAGCACAGTTCATGCTTTGACAGCTTGACTGTGTCCATAATTGTGCTGGTTGAAGACTGTCACTGCTTTAATTGACCTAATTTATTTCATACGTGGCACTTGCAAATGAATATGCTTAATTCCTGTATTCAAAGGACTTATCGCGAGGCAGTGAAACCCTGCATTTCTGCCTCTGAAAGGAATCTACCGTCCAGTCGGTTGAGTCTTGTCTGAAGAAAATGATGTTGGATATAACTGGGTTCAATATGTAGCAGAGCTAAACCTATGTGGGCTTTAATTTCTTTAAATCTCTGGCCTCAGAAAACAGGTAAAGACACCTTATGTCTGCTACTGTGCTCATGAGGACTATCCCGTTTTGCCTTCTTTCAATACTTCATCTCCTTCCCCCTGTGCAGGGTAACAAACCTTACGTTCGTCTGGTTAACCTCCTTGCTTTCCCTTATTTTTACCATCTCCGAGTCGAGCGTGGCTTTACGATTCGGCGGCGCAGTCGTGAAATCGGTACATCTAAAAACAGTTTCACAAGATCTACTGGCGTAGATTTTCTGTGCAGGCAAATATTGGCCAGTTCTCAAAAGTTATTTGGCAAGTTTTGTTCGAGGTTGCCCTGGTGTCAACGTATTTGCTTCTTCTCTTTTCTTTTTTTTTACCTGCGCCTATGCGTTATGCCCGTTTGTTCACGAACGTGAAACTGATGTGCAGCATTCACTTTTGTGTTCAACGTATCGCCGACACTCCCGTTTAGCTCAACAACTTCTGAAGGCTGCGCCGATTTGACCACTCGCGCGGTTTACTGTCTCGTCTCGGGGGTGCCTGCTTCCGTTTCCGGCGTGACGCAAGCAGTGGGAGTGGCCGTTTCATCTCGCGTCCACCAGGTGGAAGCACCATCTACGGCCGCGAAACGAGCTCTCGGCGTTTCCGCCGTGGTTGGTGGTCGTCGCCTCTCCCCCCTCCTCTCGCGTCTTTATATCCGGCAGCTCCTCCCCGTCGTACGTCGGTTCGCGCAGGCTTGCTTGCCCGCCCGTCGAAATGAACGTAGCAACGGCACCGCGGCGGCATCGTCGAAGACCGGCTAACGCCAGGATGGTGGTGTCCAGTGGATAAAAAAAAGCGCTCACTCACTCCGGGTTTGCGGATTAACCCCGCCGCGTTCCACGGCCGGATTATCGAAACCATGGACGAAGACGTCGACCACGGTACGTCTGAAAGAAACCCGGGGAGGGAATCATTTTCTCGGCTTCCCTATCGCGCGCAGCGCTCGCTTGCTTGCCGCCCGGCCATGCTCTTTCGTTCGCTCATTCTATCCCTGGGAGAGCTTTTCTTTCTTTTTCTTCCCCCCACGCTGTGCGGTACAGAAGCGCGTTACGGGTGGCGAGAGCAACCTGGGCGTTGCACGATGGAACGAAGAACGGAGGCATATAAAGGAAAGAAAAGAAGAGAACCGCTCCGAACTGGGATATAGAGCTAGCTTTTTAAATCGAGGCGTGGCCCGGATAACATCGAAAGTTGGGTTTTTCTCCCTGGAGTGCGAGTCAAAGGAACCCACGCCGATCTCGGAAGAGAGTTTACCGTTCACCGGCGAAACCGGCGCAGCGGTCAGCGTCGCTGCTGGCTTCTACGCGCACGGATGCAACCGGCGCGACCAGCAGAGAGTCAGCGCATGTCTGAATCATGCCCCACTTTTTGTGTGTGCGAGGAGCGCGCGCGCGCGCTCCGAAGCTCTGCGGCGTTTTGGGATGAATGGAAGCAAGCGAGCGAGCGCTCTTGGGTGCTGTGTGGCGAAGCTCGATTGCTGGGCCGGCCCGCACGTCTTTTCGGTTCACGAACAAACTGAACGATTGATAGCCGGCTCTGCGGTGCAGCATCCTTGTAGAGCGATCGGCAGGGGTGACTGGGCTCTTGGGAACAGCCGAACGCGGCCTGTGGAGCTTACTCCCTGTCTTTTTTCGCTTCTTTCGTCCAAATTCGCCGTTATGCTAGAGTGCACGGAAGGTTCCGCGCACAAATCTAACCTCCCCTGCTCTCACACGAAAGTTTGTTGCGAAAGGCGCGTTGCGGCTAAGCATTAAACTATATGCGAGCGCGGCTGAGGATGCCTAGCAAAATGAGTAGCTACACCCTGCGGTGCCGCTTTCCTGCAAGGACTTGCGGTGGATCACCGGTACAAACGAATCGGGTGTTCTAAGGAACGGGTTTTTGGATGTTTATTAGGGTTTCATGTGAGCAATGTTAGAACTAATAGCAGCCTGTGACCGTCTTGCTGCATTTGTGGAACTCCTGTCGTAAGAACATTTACATATAAATATATTAAGAACGAAATTGAACAGCACATGATGTGTTGCGCTTGCGGGCCCTTTAACTGTCAGATGGGTCACCCGTACCCAAGGGCTCGCTGAAGTTTCTTCGCCTTGTTTTGCGGTCTAGTTCCGTGTTTTGTCGTCCTAGGTCCAACGAGCTTGGGTGGTAAACGCGATCAACCGTGGCCAGCGAAGTTGCGTACGCTGACTTGCGCGCATATATTTTGTACGTGCGTTTTTCTCCCCGGCTCGACGCCGTCGCGTTGCCTATTTTAGGGCGTTCCCTTGCCTCCGCCCCGGTTTCCGGGGATCATCTCCCGGAGCTTGCGCCTAAAAAAGGCGTTTTTCTTTCGACTTTAGTTTTTGTTCTTGTTTTGAGAGTGTACGTCGCGGGCTTGTCAACTCGGGGTTGATCCCCACAGGTCCCGCTAGCCGTATGCGGCGAGAAATGTTGGCGCAGTGCCAACTTAATTCAGTGAAAGCTGTAGCATGATGTGTGTGAGTTTGTGTGTGTGTACAAGCTCATCGTACTTAGTTTGAAAAAAAAACAACAAACAGAATGAACGGAAGGAACATGCTTGCAGCTTCCACCGGAAGTGGTCGTCATACATACATACATACATACATACATACATACATACATACATACATACATACATACATACATACATACATACATACATACATACATACATACATACATACATACATACATACATACATACATACATACATACATACATACATACGCTATCATCTTCGAGAGTGGTCCGGCAAATTGAGGACTCAGAAAAATGGCGCGGAATTGTATAAGCAGTATCTCTTATAAGGGGTGCTATTATAAATTCTTTATATGTAAAGCGTTGAAACCGAATAACCTATATTGGCTTATAAATATATATACACACTCATTCATGAGTAATACCTTTGGATAACTTGCGCAAATGAATCAAGAATTTTATGTCAACTGCGAATTAGCTTGGCGATTTTCTCCACTTTGAACATTCGAGAACGAATTGAAATGTTAAACATAAAACTCGATTAAAATCAAAATCGTCTACAGAATTGCGCCGTCAGTTTCTGTTTCGGAGTGCTGTAAACTCTGTTTTAAGTTTTCTAAATTTTGTCGCATAGATATATTCAAAATCACTAAAGCTTTGCTTCTATAGAGCAGAATAATTGGAGTTTCGAAGACTCCTCGTAACTCTCAGCCGTGTTTGAGCTTCCACTCTTAGGATACGTCCTGCCTGACTTTGAAGGCTTGGTACTCTACTCTGATTTAGTACTTTTCGGTTATCTATTAGTACTCATTTAAAGAGAGTTGTTCGTGGGATACTTTCAAATTTATTGCGACACTATATGCTAAATGTCAAATGCTTATACTTCCAAAACCGGCTGATCCTGTGCTAACTTATGGTAGCACTTGGCCTTGTGTTTTGAATTATCTTCCTGGTAACACATCATCTTTTGAAAATATTTTATGCTCAAATACGTTTCGGAATTCGGTGTTCAGTATTTCGACACTCGGTAACCGAAACACAGCTTCTGCGTTTGTTTCATGTTGCGCAGCTCAGTTTTGGCTCGTGTACTTTATTATTATTATTATTATTATTATTATTATTATTATTATTATTATTATTATTATTATTATTATTATTATTATTATTATTATTATTCACATTTTATTGGCTATCTTATATTCAGATTGCGCGCGTTTGAAACTCGCTCGTGTTCTGATGAAAAGGAACAAGCGCATTTCGTTAAAACTGGAAAAAATCGAAATTTTCATTCGTAACTAATGCGCGTGCGGGCAACATCGACTAAATACATAAACGAGCATCCGACGCCTCGCCGAGTGGCGATGTTCTCGCATATACTGCATCTCTCACCGTGACCCCGATAACGTCCGGGAGGGAGTGTTTCGAGCAGACGATCTGTAGCAGACGACGACATTGACGTCATTGCCAAGCTAGCACGTGATTCTCGACGTCACAAGAGCGTGTTCCTTTTTCTTTTTTTTTTTTTTAAAGGGCCGACTTTATTTAGCGCGACATCTAGAAAAAGAGACAGGAGGAATAGCAGAACGAAAGCTGTATTTTAACAAGTACGTGCACAAATAAAAATGAAAAGCCGGCTGACCGTGACGTACACTTTCTGTCGTTACGAGGAAATAGAAGGTTAGGGGACACTTCTGGAAAAAATAAAGGGGGCAGCGGTTTAATGAGCAGACGAACTGAGAAAAGTCCGTTTCAAGCAGACAGGGCAATACAGGTATTTTCCGCGATACGATATTTCTAAGCGAGACGGATTAAGTTTTCGTCTGCTGCTGAAAGATCGTGTAGGAGAAGCTCGGACCGCTCGCTGCAGCTGCGTCTGTCGGTCGTCGACGCCGCATCGATTTTTTTTTGCTGAATGAACGACCGGCGCGCTTCCCGAAATTGCTCGTCCACCGTCGACCGAAACCCCCACCTCGATAACGCATGCACGCTGGATCACGTGGTGTGGGTCATCCCCGTGGCAAGCTGCTTCTTGATTAAAAAGCACCCGCGTGTGGCGTATATGTATTTCGGTCTGCTGATTCGGCGCGGACGTCCATTAGTGCAGCTGTCGACCGGCCGTTGCTATTCTGGTCGCGGAGGCTACTTATCATATGTGTGTGCGGTATTTACGAAAGAAAAAAAGCAGATTTTTTGCAGCGTAAGTGGAGCACAAAAGCGAAGTGACCACCAAGTGCACTGTTATGACGCTAGATCACTCGAAATTAGCTAAATGAAGCGGTGCATATATGCGTTTATAGACAAAGTTATATAGGACACGAGCGAACACCTCCTGTGTACGTGTCAGAGGAGCATGTAATGTTTGAATTTTGCACGAAGGCTTCCGGGTTAACTTTTACCACCTGAAGTCCTTTAGTGTGCCCCTAAATCTAGGTACACGGGAGTTTTTTTTTTTTTGCATTTCGCTTTCGTGAAAATGCTGCCGCTGCTGGCCGGGAGCTACCGTGTCTTTTACTTGCTTTTTTGTATTTATTACAATGAATAAAATGGTGTAGGTACAGACACTAGTATTGTGAGCACCAGTTGGTCGTAAATAATTTGAGAGGATGTAGCGAGCAGTATAGACACAGAAAAAAAAAATTAACGTCATAGAAAACAAACACCGTTCATGCGTGGTACTAAAAACTAGAAAGGAGACACTAAACACCCAATCAAAATTGGATACCAATCCGGATGACATTAATGATTTCCCACCCGACACGGTGGCTTATAGACATCAAAATGAATCTCTGAGCAGCAGTGTCTGGTGGGAGAGTAGTTAATGTATGCTAAATTTATAGATCAGAGGGAGCGTAACAGAAACGCTAGATCAGTTTAGGCTGGTAAAGTATTCTGGAAAAACTCCACTTTCGCTAATTTCGCGGTAATTGGCTGACAGTAGAAGAAAAATGGGGGTCAACGTTAAAATTTTTTATTTTTTTAAATTTCGCGCCGATACCCAAGTGCCGGTAAGTGACGTCACAGATTTCAAAGTATTTTCTCTTATTTGGGCCTTTTTTGTAGCTCAGTAAATATTCTTGGAGCTTGCCAAGTTTAGTCTGATCTGTTTCGAGGTGCATTTTTGTGGGTGCGAATATGTCGGTCGTTACAGTAAGCTCGGACTCTGTAACAAATGGGTACACGAGAAAAACGACGCATTGCACTTATATAAGATGCCGAAATATCGTGTGTGGAGACCCAGCAAGCAAGCAAAAAAAAAAAAGAGAGAAAAAGAAAAAGAAACCAACAACACACAAGAACTTGAGGAGGGTGGCATTGCCACCTTAGAGTTTCAGCGTCTATACTGTTTATCGGAGAACAGGAAGTACGTTGTATTTATAAATACATTAAAGACCCAAATACAGTGCTTTTCTATAACTCCTATTTTTCGTGCGAAGGTAACCCAAATTCGCGGAATTACGCGACAGTGTTATCGCTGTCTGTGACGTCAAAGTGACGTATACCGGTACCCCAGTTTTCGCACGAAAGTCGCGACAAAAAAATTAAAAAAAATGCAAAAAAAATAAAGGAAATCTTGACATTCAATTTACTGTTCTGTCTGTTAACGTTTTCCCACCGAATAAACGAAGCTAGAGTCTCTAAAGAATATTTTACTAAGATAGGATGAGTTAGAGTTGTTGTTCGGTTTCTCCACCGCTATAAAGGAGTACTCACATATTATATACCTGTCGCGGATAGCCCCTTGGCTCTGGCGTTACGCTGCTCAACTCGAGGACGCGGGTTCGATTTAGGCGGCGGCGGCGGCCGCATTCCGAAGGGGGCGAAATGCGAGAATGCTCGTGCGCATTAGGGCGCTCGTTATAGATCCCTAGGTGGCAAAAATTAATGCGGAGTCCCCCACTACGGCGTGCCTCATAATCAGATCGTGGTTTTGGCACGTAACACTCCAACATTTAATTTAAAACGCACCCTTAAGAAGCTTTAGAGTTTATACGGCTATCCCCGAAAAGAAAAGTGTACAATCATTGCATTCTACCGGTACTAACGTACGGGGCAGAAACTTGGCGGTTAACAAGGAAGCTTGAGAAGAAGTAACGAGCGATGCTGGAACGTAACATGTTAGGCCTAACGTCAAGAGACAGGAAGAGAGCGGTGAGGATCAGAGAGCAAAATGGGATAAACAATATTCTAGTTGACATGAAGAGGAAGAAATGGGACTGACCAGGCCCTGTAATGCATGGAGCAGATAACCAGTTGACTATATATCCGTTATAGAATTAGTGCTAACAGAAGGGAAGCGCATTCGAGGACGGCAGAGAACAAGGTGATGTAATGAAATGAGGAACCTTGCAGGCATAAGCTGAGGCCAGCTGGCGCAAGACAGTGTATAGATCGCTGGGAGAGATCGTCTCCGTCCTGCACTGGACATTAAAAAAATAAACTATACCATGCATCTCGCTCGTAAGAGGGCCACACCTGACAGCTATGTCTATATGACGTCGTCGACATTGTCGCCCATGTGATGACGTATGGAGCAAAATTTACTGACGTCGTCGGCTAACAACGAGGCTAGGCGTGACAACGTTGCTCATAAGAAAATAAGCGTGCTTCGCGCGTTTGCTGTGGATGCGCTCACTCATGGCAGCCGCAGCCATGACTGAGTGAGCCGACATCTCAATTGACGCGTCCGTTTCCCGGATACCGAAACCAGTGGGTTCGCAGAAGCAAGTAATAGAGAAAATTATTTAGGGTACTGTGACGGTTTTTAGTATTTCGTCTAGGGTTTAGAAGGTTTACCTTTATATATAAAGCAAAAACGAGTGACGATCGAGTCGAAAATATGAGGCAGTTTTAGAATAGCGTTGGTCGCCTTACTTACGTTAAACGCATACACCTTTGCGGGACGTTACAGTGCGCATTACTTCGTTACTTTTAGTTTAACAGTAGGGGAATGCAAACGTTAGGAAGACGTTAGAAGACCTGCCTTCTGGTGCCTCGTGCCACACATATTGAAATCCGAGACAATCCATAAGCAGCCATCCAGTGAAGACAACGTTGTTTCCTTACGTACGTAATGCGTCTACGTTTGGTTGCAAACACCATTAGTCATATCAGAATAGTTTTTTTTAATAGGGGTACTATTGTGCACTTTCTCAAATTCCGGCTTCTTGTCGAATTCGCCATCTTGTCAGCTCCGATTGGCCCACGAGGCTTCTATAACACGGCGTTCCTGATTCGCTCAAAATGCCGCCGCCATTGCAGAATTCGACAATATTGCGGAATACACATGACGATGTTCAGAGCAGCAGCCCCAGGAGTCCGGTCAGCACCAGAAGTACGTGATCCCGGAAGTTCGCGTCATTCGTTCCAGATTCCACGTCTGTACGCTTTTGTGGACGCACACGCACGCACGCACACAGTCTGGCAGACGACGCGCGGTTCTGTTTCACCTGGCGTCGATATCGTCTGCTTGAGCAGCTGAAAATGGCAGCACGCGGCTGCAGGGTCGCCATTGCGCGTCCGTGTTCAGAATGCGATAGGCAAGCTCGATCGTCTGCCACCTGCGTACCACCTTGCTCACGAAGACATGTAGTTGTGCGATGTACGAGTTTGGCAATTAAACCAGTTATTCGACTGCGTGGTAAAGCACTGGCTTTCCCAATGCAAAGGACTTCAGCGCTGTAGCGTTGCACACAGTTGGCGTCGAAAGTTCATGGGACGCGGAATGTGAAAAAAAAAACCCAGAAAATTTCTTGAGCGCAGCGTAGAATGGAGCTGCAATGTGTATTTATTTATTTATTTATTTATTTATTTATTTATTTATTTATTTATTTATTTATTTATTTATTTATTTATTTATTTACTTATTTATTTTACCCTCAAAGTACACAGGTAACCTTACAAAGCGGAGGGACGATAAGATATGCCCATAGAAACGGAATCAGGCAAATCATAAATTAATATGGTAACATATGGAATTAAATGATCAGTATCAGTAAGTAATACAGAAGAACACACACACTGAAAAATACAATAAGAATACACTCCAAGAACGATGTACGCGGCCAACTTACTGTTGTAATGTTTTACTCATTTCGAGCTAAAGCTTCATTGAAATTCGATTTTTTTTTTCACGGAACACGCTCATCGCCGCAAAGTTTCGATGCCTATTGTTCTTATTAGTTAATTCTCTTACGTGATGCTAGCAATGGCCTCCGAGATCTGGCGGTGCGCGATTTCGGAGGTCATGTCTGGCTTCATTTGGAGAACGAACACAACAAAATGCGGTGCATGCGCTCGAACTGGCGGAGAACAAGACACGTACGTTGTCCTGCATTTGTCCAGTATTAAATGCAGCTACCGTGTTTTCGCGTATATAAGAGTTAATCGGCTTCGATTTCGGATGCCACGAGTCAGCACATTCTTCGCGCAGGCGCTCTTCGAAATCTAGCAGAAATAGAAGAAAGGCTGACTCGGCTGATTTCAAACTCCGCCTGTTGTTCGCGCGTTTTCTCTCCATACTCTGTCACCTGAGATCGCGGCAGCATCGGTCAAGGGTTCACGTGTTTGCGGCGTGGAATGCGCACTGTATGGATAGCGTCTTCGAGTGAGGCGCGGAAAAAAGAAAACGAAAACGGAAAGCGAACTTCCTTATCACCAGGGTCGTTTTCTTGCTTTGCCACCTGGACTCGATCCAGCCTCGTAAAGGAACCTCGAGGTGGCCGTGTCTATCGGTCCGAAGGCCGCATCCAAAATTTTTTTTTTTTTTAAGAAACGCGTACACAGTGTAGCAGACGACGCGCGATATTTCCCAGCTGGCGTCGTCTGCACCGGCAGCTGAAAATTTTCTGGCGGCCGCAACGCGACGCTGCATGTCTTCCAAACCACCGGCGTGCTTTGAATGCAACTACTGCGGGCAACCTTATCACCTGTACCGCTTTGCTCACTTTTCTGTTTCGCTGTCTTTGGTGACTGCGCTCTCGTTATTTTTTCTTTCTGTCTCCGCGAGAGACCGTTGACAAAAGGAGAGACATCGTTTGCGGGCCACTTGAAATTCTATCTGCGATCCGATAAGGAGTGTGTGCCGGGGCTGCTGCCTTTGAAGATCCCCCCTTTTATTTTTCTTTCTCTGAAGCGGCAACGCACCGCGCCCCTTCACAGTCCGCTGGTCACAGATAATGGATTCCTCTTGCAGCTATGTGCAACGTAGCAACTGTCTTTGGACAGTAATGGTTTTGACGATGCCTCGAAGGAGGGTATACACAAAGCGCTTGCTTGATTGTCCACTTCAGCTTCCCATTACAACGACATGTTCGCTTCGTTGTACTTTCTGTTTTTGTGTTGTTGTTGTTTTGTATGGAATGAGCAAGCAACATTTTTTTTTGCATGCACGCACAATATCTTTTACGGGAAAGCGCGCATACAAAGGCACGCACACCCGGGACCAAAGGTATGCGAACCAGGAATGCTATCCTGTACTAATGAGGGTAAAAAGCGCAAAAGCAGACGGGACGACGGGAAACATGGGCAAGCGCTGTTTTTTTTTTGTTTTTTTTTAGATATTAGGCTGTGGAATATTATCAACTAGACCAAGCTGTCACCCCTTTTAAAGTTATCCTGGAGAGTGTCAAATTCCGGCATACTGACGAGTCCCGTAATGGCGGCATTCTGATCCAATCAGAGCCGACGAGATGGCGAAGTCGACAACATGGCGGAATTTGACGATATCCTTCAGGGAAGAGCAACTCAGGGCTTTAGCGGAAAAAGAAAAAAAAAAAAGGGATTTCTTCGATGCCTTGGCAGGTATGACCTGAAACCGGAGACTGCAGTTCAGACTTGGCATTGGAAACATTACAGCGAATTTGACATTTTCAGGTGGCGTGGCTGAGTTGCCAAGAAACTCGTTTCTTTTTTTAAAATCAGAACACCTGGTCCACGCGCTTCTGATCGCGGTGTGTACGCACAAACACGCATGTAGCACGTACGCACTACCCGTCGCTGGTGGCTTATATGGCTATGTCGTTCTGCTGCTGAGCACAAGGTCAGGGGTTCGACTGCCTTCCTCGGCTGAAACGGCCCGGTTCGAACCCGCGGAGTAGAAAAAAATGGAGTATTTATCGTTGAAGTAAAGAGACACTTAAGGTAACAACAAGTTAGGCTGTATTAGTAAATCACCCTTCTAAACTGCCAAAAAAAGTCACTCTTAACGTGAGACGGCGCAGCTAGTAAACCAGAAGAGAAGGGGAAAATGTCGCAGTTTCGCCCGAAAGGCGAAGCATCAATTGCGATAGCAAATTTACTAGTAGAGTATACGGAGTAAGGATAGTAGTTTTATGGGCTGCATAAACTCGGACACATTCGCTTACTAACTCAATTAACAAGCATGGCGTCGGCGCGCTCAAGCAAACATGAATAGATCACACTCGATGACCGCAGACAACCACTGAGAAAACGCTGGCGTGAGCAAGCGCGGTGGGAAGCAGTGACCGTAGGTTCGTGTGGTCTATCGCTTCAACGGAACTGAGCGGCGAAAGCACAGCGCATACAAAGGTCCGAGCCGTGTGGAGATCGCTTTCGAGATACGGTGCGCGCGACAGCCCTCAGCCGCGCTAAGTACGCAGTTCCTGGCAGAGTAGAAGCCGCGTGCCCTCCCTCCCGCGCTCCTTCCCGCTTTCCTCCTTTCGCGTGGGAGATTGAGTTGCCAGTTCCCCTTGCGCCCGGTCGCAAGATACGCATTTAGTGCCGCAGCTAAACGTCGCCCCTCCTCCCTCCCATCCCCCCACGGCCTTTCGCACGAGCAGAGACGTCGTGTTTGCTCTGCGCCGTACGTTCGCTCTCCGTGAAAGCGCGCGTCCCTCGCGCTCTTTCACTCGAACATGCAGCATACGGCGCGCGGCGACGAGTTTATCGCCGTTGGACTTTATACGAAACCTCACGGCGAGCGACGACGGCGACGGCAGGAATGCGCTTGGAGTGTCCATATAATTGCTATCGCAATAAAAACAGAATACGGGTGGTGACACCTGGCGATGCCGCCTTGAAGTTCCCGCATCGGCTCGCCGTGAGGTCATGGGTTATGATTTCGCTTGTGCCGTTGTATAGTTAAATGTATATCGGCAAAGAGCGAGCATATTTTCTTAAAGGGGTCAAAAACTGAACTTGGCAAGTTTCGACGACGTCTACTGCGTCGTTACGGCCGAAGCGCGAGAAAACGAATTAAAATCTACCACGTACGTCGCAACGACGTCCTATAGCGCTGAGGTGCTGTCGAGAAATTCAAGACAATGGAAGCTTAGCCCTCATTTTCGCTTGTAGTGATCAACCAGTTACCGCGAAATGAACTGAAATCCAATCTTGAAAGAATGCGTGATCTGCATAAACTGAGTGCTTCTTCTAAGTGTCCCTTTAATAAATAAGCACCCAAACAAAAAAGATGCAGAGAAAAATATGCAGATCCTTCGGACGTGTTGGAATCTATGTAAATCTATGCGAATCCGTGCTGCTCAAGTAAAGCGGTTGATTAAATATGCTCTACAACCAACGGCAAGGCGTACAATTTAGTTATGACGTGTGTGCGTACGAAAAAGTATGACACGTGCATCAAGTAACGTTTAGTGATATTTTGTACCTCTTGCGTCACAGTGGGACCCGTTGTGAAGGATCGGCCAAGAACGGGCACAACCCCGCATACTAAATATGGCTAAGTCAATGAAAGTGAAATAAACTAAGTATATCGTGAAGTTTAACGAACCATTCCATTGACATATCGGTGTGCTTTATAGGGATATCTGTGAGCCGACATTATATTGTCGCGGTCTTGTGTTTTATGGAGGAATCACATGGGTGACACGGCCATTCTGGAGGATTGGCCGAGAAACCAGTGGCACGTATATACTAAGTGGCTAAGTCGAAGATAATAAAGTAAATCGAAGAATCCGTTTAATATAAATCACCATTCCATTAACACATTGGTGTGCTTTAGAGGCGCCTGTGAGCCGACGTTATATGTTCAGGTTTTACGTATACGAAGGTATCTTTTTTTTTTTTTTTTGTTACGCAGAAGAGAGCTGGACGTACGTACGTGGTCAGCAGCATGCAAGGTTTACATGAGCCAATTCGCGGGTGCGCCTTCGTAATAACTTGTGCATGTTGCCGCGTGTTTTCTTTTAATTTTTTTTATTATTTTTTTTTTACGATTGTGGATCCGCTATTGTGTCGTGATCATGTCCCACGGTGTTCGTATATTGTCATTTGTTGGAATGAATTTTTATCCAAACAACTATCACCTTTCGCCTGTCATATTCGCTGGCGATACTTAAACTGCGCATGCGCGTCTACGCGTTTGTGGCCGGTCGCTTCCGCAATGTTGTCTTGCTAGCGCCTCTCGATTGTCGCGCGCTGGTGGTATCGGATGGCGGTGATGATATCAGACGCCGGCGGGATGCGGTGTGCGCATAGAGGAACATGGAGGTAAAGAGAGAGAGAAAGAGAGGGATCAAGAGAAGGAAATGACGTGCACACTCCCGTAGGAGTCTGTGGCCGAGCTACTGCATAGGGCGCCTCGATGTTCTCATCGCCCACCGCTCCTTACTTCGGAGCGGCGGACGAGGAGGACATCGCGGCACCCTACTTGTGTCGGCCTCAGTGTACGCGGTATCATCGTCAGCATCGGCTCGAGCGTCGTCGTCTTCTTCCGCAGCTGGCTCGTTGGCGCCAAGGAGGTTTAACATCCTTGGTTGGCGCCCCTCGGGTTGCGCTCGTGCTCGGCACGCGCTCGTGCCACTGCTCCCGCGTTCGTCGTCGTCTTCCACAGCTAGCCTCTTCCACATTCCCGCGTAGAATTTCGCTTCTCCTCTGTCGTCGTATAATGGGGAGGCCGCGTTTACGGGGGTATGAGCCATTGCTTAAGGGGGTGTGAGCCATTCATTGTCTAACGGGACGGACAGTAGTTTAATTTTGAAGCAATTTCGAAGAATCGCAAGCGGAAATCGCGGGCGAATGCTGCTAACCACGCCGCCGAGCAAACTCGAACGCAAGCGAGAACGGCGACGAGCAGATAATCGTACAACGCAACGGAAGAAAAAGTTGCACGAAAGGGAAGGAAAAGTAGAAGGAAAGGGAAGGAAAAGTAGTAGGTCAGGTGCATACACGACAAGCTTCGCTTACCCCCATTTTCTCTACAGGGGAAGGGCTGGTGATTTTTTTTTTTTTTTTTATACAGCGGCCGTGACTCTGGCCTGAGCCGAACGCGCAGTACACGAAAAGCCAGACAAACTCTGACGGTTTTCATTCGGTCTATAATCTCGTGCACGTCGAGATGATGATGAGGATTTATTGGCAACCCCTTTGAAATGGGGCGGTGACAAATAGTCATCTGGCCTGCGTGAGTTAATCAGGTATATCATATACATGTTTTTCATTCTGGCATTTTTGTATACGTCTCCTTAATAATTTTGTCTTCCTCGAAACTTATCTACGGTGTACCTATGCCTGTGACGGATGTGGTCGTATCAATCTCTTCCCTACTTAAAGAACAATACTCTAAACGTCTCTAGGCGTTCCAGTTACTTTCTTAACAAAACGTCGTTTTATGCATTGGAGCACGAGAGTAACTGGAACGCCAATGCATTTCTCTGCAAAGTTCGGGAATTAATATCTCGACACTGGTGTCATCCCGAGAATTCGTTCCAAGTGGATCCGCCTTGCGAACTCCACGGCTAGAATTTGTAATTTGCAATATGGGCCATAAGGTAATCAGTTTTAAACTTTATTATTGATTTTTTTGTTAATTAGTGGATCATGCATTTCAATTTTTTTTTGTGCAAGTAATGTCCGCCTCTTCGAGTAGACCGGCTCATGAACTAGAATTGTTCTATCTGCCACACGTAACCGTTCAGAATTTTTGAAAGTGTTCGGTGAAACACCCGGTATATCGACGAGCACACCCGCCATGGAAGAAGGAAAAACCATGGAGACGCCGTGACGTCACTCTTGGTGAAGCTCAGCGACGCCGGAAGTTGTCGTTACACCTCCATCTTGCCGCGGCAGATTCTCCTCTCTTGCTTACTTTTCTCGCCTTATCGGCACGCAATTGTACTATTCCATTCAGCATTATACTATTCGGAATTATACTGTTCGGAAATTACAATTCAGAATAGTATGCTATTCAGTTCAACACGTGCGATTTCGCCGCAGTGCGCGGTAATATAATCTGCCTGCGATATTTTAGCGTCTGTTTTCTTTGATTTTTCTTTTCTCGCTTTCAAATAAAGGAGAGCCCAGCACAAAGAGAAAAACACCGCATATCCACGGGTGAATGATGATGAGTGGGCGAAGCTCCGGAGGGAATCATCGGTAAACCGTGAATCTTCCGTGTAATTCGCCCAGTATGTGACATCATTCCTATTTTATAACAGCGCCCATCATTATAATTGCACCATCTCCCGCTTAAGGGGACGCTAGCACAAACGCGTTAGAAACGTTCAGTACTCTCTAGTAAGGGGGGGAGGCCACAGCGTCTTACGCAGCCGTTTACACATGCCGGAACGTGCACCGCGTTTGCCGACGCCATCACATGACTGCTGAGAGAGTATAACCCCCGTATTCATAAACGCTCCTCGACTTGAACTTGACTTTCCACCGCCTTCAACGCGTTTCGAACGCGCTGCCCAAGGCGGTGGCAAGTCAAGTTCAAGTTGAGGAGCGTTTATGAATACGGGGGTAAGGCGGAGAGGCCACAGCGTCTTACACCAGCTTCTTACACGGGCCGTAACGCGCTAGCACAAACGCGTTAGAAACGCGCAGTCTTTCGTTAATGTTGGGTATTTATTGTCATCGTGGTGCGTGCGTCCATGTACGCTTCGTGGCGTAGTGGTTAGCGCCGCGCGCTCGGAAGCGAGGGGTCCCTGGTTCGATTCCGCCCTACGGACACAACTTTTTTTTTCTCATAAAAGTAGACGTGGCTACCTACTACGACAACAACTACTACTACTACAGAGGAGGGACAGACCCACACCCTAAGGAGCTTCGCCCCTAAAATACCGCATGTGCAGGGGGAGCTTCATCGCGCAGTGCTTGTGGAACCCAAGGGGGTTTTGTCAAGCCAGATGTGCGCGCCTTGTCAATGGTGATGACTGGACCAACGGCGCGTGCTATATACCTTCAGTTGAGCTTCGGGCACGCGCTCCGCTGTTCGCGTTTCATTCGACTCCTACAGTGTAGCGTAGTACAGCTGAGTACAGCGTATTTGAAGGCGTCGCCGGGGTCCAAGGACTCTTGGAGTCCTGCTGAAGAGGACCTCCCACCTCTATCCCCTTCCCTTGACCGCATCCCGAGCACACAATAAAGTTGTTCCTCTCTAGACATATAGAGCTTGGTTTCACTGATTTTAGATTAAAAGACATGGAGTAGGTTTAAAGATTTTCATCATTAAATTATATGTCAGAGCTGCTTTTAATGTTAATTAGGAACGCGTACGTAATACAATCCAGAATAGCCAGAACAAGAACGGAGCCTTTTCAAGATGACTTATGTTACTGCGCATTAAGATTTTTGGATCCAATGGCAACTTATTATAATGTATATGGCGTTGTTGATTTGATATGCACCGCGAAGTCTGAACCATAGAGAAAGAAATTCAACAAGAGCGAAAACGAGCAATCGCAAGGAATCCAATGGCAACACAATGAGAAGTCTATGGCCCTGTTGATTTGATATGCGCCGTGAAGTCTGAACCATAGAGAAAGAAATTCAACAAGAGCGAAAACGAGCAATCGCAAGGAATCCAATGGCAACACAATGAGAAGTCTATGGCCCTGTTGATTTGATATGCGCCGTGAAGTCTGAACCATAGAGAAAGAAATTCAACAAGACCGAAAACGAGCAATGGCAAGGAATTGTGGGGTGCGCCGTCTGCTAGCAGCTTCCGGTTCGACGGACGGCGCGGCGGCATGCCCGGCGCACGTGTTTTTCTGCGCGGTTTCAACTGTCAGTCGTGCGAGGCTTTCCGTCCGCTTTGTCGACCAGCAATGTCGTACCATTCGCGCAGCTGATTTCTAGGTTTCAGTTCACTCTGGGCGCGACGATTACAAGCCAAGAACGGTTAGGATATGCTTTTATTCATAAACGAACTTTGGTTTTCGCTTCGGCAGCCTTTTTTGTTTCTGACAGGTTTAGCTCTACGACACTTGCCGCTGCCTGAACGCATCGTCACTGACTGCTCTGCCTGCGGGTCAGTCAGACAGATGAAAAAGTTATCTTTATCCGATAATTTATCAAGCGTATAGAAGCATTACTTTACAAAATCGGGTGCTGAGGCGATGGCTATACAGAGGTCTGGTAAATGCTGCTCTGTGATCGTCGCTGCAACCGATATCGTCGGTAACGGCGCATGCTAGCGTAATCAGAAAATGAAGTGCTGAAAATGTTTGAAAACTGCGCGCTGTCAATGACATTTCTCGGTCGAAACTCGAGATTCATTTGAAGTGGTACGTAGTTAGAAGTTAGAAGCTTTTTTGTCAACCAGACGGGGGAATGGCCGTATCGCCGACATGTTACGGCTGCGCATTACCTCTATCTGCTTTCAAGGAACAAATGTGGGCGAGTTGGTTACGAGTATTATGTGTCTCGCTGTTATATAAATTAAATTGTGGGGTTTTACGTGCCAAAACCACGATTTGACTATAGGCACGCGTAGTGCGTGCAGGGGGCTCCGGAATAATTTCGACCACCTGGAGTTTTTAAATGTGCACCTAAATCTATATAAGTACACGGGTGCTTTCGCATTTCGTCCCCATCGAAATGCGGCCGCCGTGGCCGGGATTCGATCGCGAAACCTCGTGCTTAAGAGTCCAACACTATAGTGTTGGACTCTGCTTAGTGGCTACTAAGCAACCACAGGGAGTTATCTCACTGTGTCCCGTTTAAATTTGCGCCTTAAAACCATGTTTCATAATACCGCTATATGTGCATGCGAGTACTGAAATAGTTCTGGTTGTTTGAGTCAATGTTAGAGAAAGAAATATCTTGGGGAATCATTCCGTGTCGGCCCTTACACAGCTCATCGCGCCGCCTGATAGGTGGCGCTGTATACGTTCATTTTCTTTTTGTTCACTGATGGTCTCTGCCTTCTTACAGTTTGGAAATGGCAGCCATATGCCTCTGACGCTTGCGCACAGCTGACTCAGCAAGGGATGCTGCAAGACAGTAGTTACACATGCGTTTACCTTTAATGCTTGAATTTGAGCAGCCAACGGCTGAACAGCCGACAATGGTTTTGCTAGGCGCCTGCAACCGGGTAAGTCTTCGTGTGTGGCGAAGCCGGACTGCAAGCGCATCAATGAGCTTCAACGGCGAAGCGGTGGCGGCGGCTGCGCTGACTCGAACCGGAAACAGCTAGCAGACGGCGCATCCCAGAATCATTCGATTGACTGCAGCGCACCAAGCCGTCGGCGTTAATACCTGAACCACACTTTCGGTTTCGTGCGCGCGCGTTTTGAACGCTAGCTGGCGCGCGTTACGCCGGTTGCGGTGATCGGCGCGGCATTTTCTTGCTTCTGCTGCTCAATCGCGCGCGGTGTTGGTGCGGAATCGTTTTATTATTTAGTGAAAATGATTGCGAACGATCTTTATGAGCCTCCATCGAACCTGTACCACGTGCAATTTCATAAAGTAGACGCAAGACGCCTTGTGAAATGAGTAAACGTTTCTTTTGCTCTATATAAGTGCTCGTTCTGGCTCTTCTTGTGCATTCATCCAACGTCGTGGCACCAGGTAAGCAGCAGTGGTTTCCGTACGAAGCTCCACCGGACGGCATCAGCTGAAATGTTAATTACAAGCATGTGTCATTTTGGTATTTAGACATTATAGGAGTACTGCGTGTAGAGGCGAAACATGCAAAAATGGTGAATTGGCGGCGTTACAAACAAAAGCAATTCGCTTTCACATACATGGCGTAGAAAATACCCGACTCATCCCAAACAATAACATAAAATATGAAGCAAACATCTGATTTCCAAGCATTCCCCCATTGCCGGGCATTATTTCCTGCACTTTAACAGCCCAAATACACGGGCGACTGCGCGTTCCCAAAACAACTTGGCCACAGCTGACGCGATGGTACGCTACGTACACAGAGATGGCCATAACAGAGGCTCCTAGCCAGACCATGCTAGACGCTCGCAGAACGCCTTCTACTCGCACTCAAGACAAATGCGTAGGTGCAAAGCCTGTTGTCAGTCGTTCAGAATACGGCGTTTTCGAATTACAAGTTCGTGGTTTTTGAGTTCCCTTGCGCGTTCTGCCGGTGCAAGCAACACACTCCCGTGTTATCACTCTTGACAATCGCTCGTCGCGTTTTCGACAAGCGTGAGTACCGAAAGAAGGTATATATGTTGTTGCGGGGCCATAAAATTCGTCACAAACTTGTCCCACTAGTATTGAGTGCACGCCAAACTAACCTTGTCACCACGGCCGAGCTGGTTCTCGCTAACTGCGTCACAGCTAGCCTACGCGGCCAGCGCGTGCCTCAAAAGCACCGAAATAAGTTACAATAATGTTGGGGCCCATAGAAAGTGTCGGAAGCATGTCCCAGTACGAGTTATTAACTCAAATTAACTGCACCAGGACGGTCGAGCTGTTTTTCGCTAACTGGTGACATCGCTAGGGAAATGGCTATGTGAAGAGAGAACGGGACGCAGCTATTGGTTGGTAGACTATTACGTTTTATCACTGACGTTAAGAGAGAACGGGACACAGCTATTGGTTGGTAGACTATTACGTTTTATCACTGACGTTTCGACACGTCATAGACTAGCGTTTGGGCATCAGCGTTGATCGCATCCGGCGCATTGTTTTTGACTCTTTGGGTCCCACGTGTGACAAGGGCAGTTCAAGGGCGCGTTACAGGTCCCCGAGCCCACAGAGGTATGTGCCATTGAGCTTGGACCCTTTCTGCACTATCACCAGGATCGTCCCACTTTGTTGTTCTACGCATCGTTTTGTCCGCGGACGCGACCCGCCAGAACCCTATAGCCATATACAGCTTTGCTGTAAAAAGGAAAAGCCGGTTTTCACTCGTAACACCGCACCGTCGGCAATCGCGTATAAACGTGTCCTGCGCCGGTCTGATCGGCGTCAGCGCGTTTGAGCGCAGCACCTCGTCGCTGATGCTGTATAAATACAAAAGGCGATAGTGTTCCACATCACAGCAGCGTGAAAGATGGGTTGTTTGCAACCGATCAAGATCAATCGACGCAGAAAGTGCGCTCTAATCGGTTTATTTCATGCGCCGAGTACAATCCCCCCCGCCTTTTCTACCATCTTGCTACATAGAGGCAGTCGTGTGTTCATGTCCGGAACGCCGACTAAAATCTCGGTAGTGACGACGGCCGTCCCCGAACAAACGACGTAAGGCTGGGAAAGAGAGAGAGAGAGATAGCGCGATGTAGGCGCGTGCCAGAATCAAGAATGCAGGACAGGAAGCAATAAAGAAAAAAAAAGAAGTGAAATAACGGATGTCGTGCGCCCGAAGACATGAACTGACGACACCACTGTAGTGTCGGTTGCACTGGGCTTCCTTTTTCGTGGAAAAAAAGGAGTGGAACGTGGCGGCACACCGCGGCGGAAATGGAGGTTGCGGCAGAACTTGTTTTGTTTTGCGTTGTGTTTTTGTTTTTTTGTCTTTTTTTTTTTTGTCCGGAAACGTCGAGTACCGATGCCACCGCTGTGTGTGTTTGTGTGGGTCGCGAGCTGCAGACGATTTTTTTTTTTCTTCTGCTGCATGCAGACGAACATCACCGGATCTGTGTTTGTCCTCTCGTCGTCTGCTTGATGGTGCGTGTGTGGCCGCGTACACTTGTGTCTGCTGTATTTACTTTTTCCCCGCGTTTCCCCTCACCGCCCTCTTAACGCCGTCCAATTTATTTTTTCATACTCTTTTATCGACGTCTTCGTGGGCGGTCGGGAGAAACAACCTGATAAGAGGCTGCGCAAATTGGTGCGTCGACGACGAGTTCAGTTCCCTTTTGGTGTCTTACTTCGAGCACACTGTTGGACCGGCGTGCAGTTGTTTCTAAATAAAGAGGTACATTTGAGTTATTACTTCCTTCAATTACGATTTGCGCAGTCAGCGTATGTCTCATATAAACGAGAAAGGAAAATTCATCCTTTATCGAGTTTAGACCAATTGGTTTAGACGAAGAAAATCAAGACTTAAAGAATCCCCTCAGTTTCTTGGCATCGAAGAGCTGCTTGAACCAATAGCATTTTAGTAGTATGATTACTCTAAGACATCCAATGTACGCATTGTGGACCGATAAATTTCAATTAACATGTGGTGATGTACTCATTGTACTCATTCGCACTATTAGTTGTAGAGCACCCAGTGCTCTACAATGCGGCTCTGCAGTGCGGCTAAAATAGTATACATTAAAATCAAAGAGTAAACAATGCCCTGCACGATACGAACAATGCTTATAGCAAAATATAATTACAATTATGTATAACTGGAAACAGTTATACTTTTCATAAGTGATCAGGAAAGAATGTAACAAAAAATATTGATCGAGCACTTTGAACGGACCTTATTAGTAAACATCGGGTGTATTTATTGTATAATGAACAAATTTAGGCTGACGCGAAAACATACTGAAAACATATTTACATACTGAAAACATATTGAAACATACGAGCGTACTTACGCCTAAAAAATCGCGTATACAAGTACCCGAAAGCTTTCACCGCGCACGCCGTTCCGTCAGCACTTTTCTGCTCCAGCCCATTATCTCTTGATTGGCCCATTAGTGACGCCACTGATGGTATCCATAGTATCAATGGACATTATGAGTACTCCACCGTGAGTATTCATGAACGCGCTAATAGTACGACTGGGTGCCAGACTACCCTCCTTTTCCTTGCCCATGTCTGCCAATCCGTGCAATAATCATAGTACAGACTGGGTACTTTCGATTTATCGTCCCGGACTACCCAGAGCTACCGGAGACGCCGGTTTCAGCCAATGAGCGTTGACCTATACGCAGTTTCTCGGACAGTACCGCGAGCCATCCAGGACGACAAATCTGAGGCCAACTTAGCTACTCATGGAATGGTAATCCTATGATATTCCCACCTCGAGTGCTCACAGTACGAATGAGTGCTATAGGAGAGTCCTTTATATTAGTACTAGATTACCGCACCTTTACTTCGCCTATATATGTTTGCTAATGGTCGTCCGAGGTTTTCTGTCCACGATGCGTACACTGGATGTCAGGTGTCTTCGACGTCTCTCGAATATGAGTGAATTCTGGGGTTTATTACGTGCCAAAACCACGATTTGATTATGAGGCACGCCGTAGTGGTGGACTCCGGATTAATTTTGACCACCAGGGGGCATCTCTTTAACGTGACCCCCCCCCCTTCCAGTGCATGGGACACGAGTTTGACTGTATCTCAATCGTTCTCGTCTTTGCTGCGTCGTAGCCGTCGCAGTCGGGAGTGTTCTTAAAGAAAAGAAAAGCGCACGTTGGGGCGACCGTGCCAAGAACAGTCACGTGACGCCCGACGGGCGGCAATTAAGAAGAGACTCGCGGGAACCCCGTAACTATAGCTCCGCGCGAAGGGCAGCACAAGGACGGGGAATTCGACAGGCCGAGAAGACACGGGCTGCCACCGCATACACCGCTCGCTTCCTTCCTCTGCTTGTCGTTCTGGGCCGTTTCCGCCGTTAGTTCGGCCGATATTTACGACGCTTGGCGACGCCGTAATACGCGGCGCCACGTCCGTTCTCCGCAGCGCCATTGCGTCGCGTACATCGCTCGCCGCTGCCTTCAGCCGTCGTCGTACACTACAGAGAGAGAGAGGGACGGCGCTGCCCTCTGGCGGCCGACAATCGCCCCGTTTCGCATCGCCATCGGCTGTTTGTCCTTCTAATCCTCGGCAGTCCCTTAGTTTACGTCTTCCGGCTCGCATCATCGGCGGGGGAGGGGGGGAAACGGTGCACCCGTTTCCATGGCAACGGTCAAGCTCTGCGCCTTTCGCGCTGCTGTCGTTTGTTCTTGGTTGGTCACCCCCTCTCCCCCCATCCCGCCTTCATTTTTATTGTTCATCCAGTCTTGCCTATACATTGAATCACATGAAATGTCTAGGGTACGCTGTGTACTGTTTATATATACACACTATATATATAGTAGGAACTCTGGCTTTCACCTGCACTGTCGTGGGATTTATCGGTAGTTTGTGTACTTGTACACCCGTCGCCGGATCTCAGTGGCCATGGTGTAATGGTGCCGAAGACGAGGTCGGGGGTTCGTGTACCCCGCTACAGCAGCCGCATTTCGATGGAGACGAAATGCAAGAAACGCTCGAGTACCTCAGGTGGTCAAAATTATTCCGGACCCACCCATCCACTACGGCGTACCCATGACCCAACTGTGCAGTGTCGGGACGTTAAAACGCATAATTTAATTTTAATTTACAGGGATTTGTTTATGATCTTCGTGCTTCGTGGTATCAAGCGTTCCTGTGGTGTTATGCAATGTACACCTTTCTTTTTTTTTTTTCGAAATTTCCAACCAAGAAATCGAACGTTTCTGAACACACGTAGAGAGACAGTAGGTCTTGAGCGCACGCATATTGCGAAACGTTGCGTTCTTAGAGCAATATTTTGTTCAAAATGATCAATTTGCAAAGTCACAGAGCCGTTTGAAGGCATCAGAAGGACGAAGTTCTGGGCAAATCCATGTACCATCCATAATTTCCAAGGTTCTAGTACGCCCTGTCTAGAGTGCACACTCTAGCTCTGCCCATATTCTGAACGACCATATTCTTGCAGCTGCCGTATAGACACCGCCAGAGTTCTCTCTAATAATTTATGACGTGAAACGTCTTTAAAAACGGCCACAGAGGGTCGTTTGCAGACACCGATGTAACGAAAACACGTTATAGAATTATCGCTTATACAGGGTGTTAATTTTTAAGTTTTACGGAATTTTTAGAAATCGCCTGTGGCAGGTAGTACAATTCTTATCGTTGAGCTGGGTTATTCGATGAGGCGGACATTAGTAGCACGAGAAATCGTAACACATATTCAACTAATTAACAAAAATGACTAATGAGCTTCTTAGATAATTACTTTACGACACATATTGCAATTTACGAATTGTAACCGGTGAGTTTGCAAGCCGCATCCACTTGAAATGAATTTCCAGAATGACACCAGTTTTGAGATACGCGCCATCAAACTCGCCGTAAAAGTGCACTGTTCTTACTTTTTTACCAAAATGCTGTTTTATACATTGAAGCACAAAAGTAACTGCAGCCCATGTATTTCGTGCCACACTTTGGGGAAATAATATCTCGAAATTGGTGTCATCCTGGAAATTCATTTCAAGTGGATGCGTCTTGCAAGCTCACTGGCTACAATTTGTAAATTGCAATATTTGTCGTAAAGTGATTAACTAAGAAGTTCATTGGACAATTTTTGTTAATTAGTTGAATATGTGTTTCGATTTCTCGTGCTACTAATGTCCGCCTCTTCGAATAACCCAGCTCAAAGATAAGAATTATGCTACCTGCCACAGGCGATTTAAAAAAATTCCGTAAAGCTTAATTTTGAACACCCGGTATATTTGCAACCATATATACTACTCATGCAACCTGCTGCAGTATCATTGTGTATGGGGGAAAGAATACATGTATGTATCACTTGCGCAGATGGCGCAGTTGTCGCGCCACACATGACGCAATCGGCGCTAAATTTAGCCTCGCCGGCGGCCTTCGGAGAGAAACGTATACTGTTCAGAGACAAACGTACTGCTCGGCAGTACGCTTGTGTATTCGCGAGCAGTAATGGTCGCGTTTAGGAGACCTCACTGTGCCATAGTATAGGTGTAAATGATCAAACTCATACTGGTGCTCGTGAGGAGATATAAGGCCTACGAGTGTGCAGCTTATTGGAGAAATTTCACGGTTGCTATTATAGCTTCCAGCGCTCTGCACTGTCGCCTCCCTTTTTTTTTCACAAAACGAAATTTCATGCTAGAAACCGTTCCACACACAAAAAAGTACTTAATCCGGTTCGCGCAAAACGATCCATCTTTAAATCAATCGACCCGCGTTAGCTTGGACGCCCTCTGTAGTGTACGTCTGCTAGCTAGGACGCCCTCTATAGTGTACGACTGCTAGGACGCCTAGCTCCTATAGTGTACGTCTGCTAGGACGCCCTCTATGGTGTACGTCTACTAGGACGCGAGTGTGGGCCTTGTATACGTACACTAGGACGCCCTCTATGGTGTACGTCTACTAGGACGCGAGTGTGGGCTTGTAGTACACTAGACGTTCTACCTCTAGGACCGCGAGTGTGGGCCTTGTATACGTACACTAGGACGCCCTCTATGGTGTACGTCTACTAGGACGCGAGTGTGGGCCTTGTATACGTACACTAGGACGCCCTCTATAGTGTACGTCTGCTAGGACGCCCTCTGTAGTGTACGTCTGCTGGGACGCCTTCTATAGTGTACGTCTGCTAGGACGCCTAGCTTGTGTAGTGTACGTCTGCTAGGCAGGAAAATGTGACGAGCAGACGACGTGAACGGCGCGCGCCGCGCGGTGCCCTGACCTTGCGTCCGGCTTCATGGCTTCCCGGAACTCGGATCACGCACGAAGTCAGCCGAGCGGTCGGTCGTCGCGCCGCGCCAGCTGTCGCGTGCAATTAGGCCTGTGATGCAACACGCGTTCGTCCGCTTCTGTATAGATACACTCTGCGAGCGCGTTGATGGTTGGCGACGATGCGCAGGCTGCGTGGGTCGAGCGGACGCGCGACTCTGTTCCGTATCAGGCTGCCTCCGGGAAGCGCAGATGTAGAACAGGCGGAGAACGTGCGCGCGCTCTCACTTGCCAACCTCCTCACCCTTGGAACGATCTGTGATGTACCCTCGCACATTGTAATGCGCATCGCCTTTAATCCTTGTCGAAGTTAGCTCAGAAGCGATTGCGTAAAATATTCGCCCCGCGGACGTAAAGCCAGATGTATGCGTAACATTACGGGTGTGTTTTTAATGGTAGCAAACTATAGGGACAGTTGGTCTTATAATCGTACCTTGAACCGTAATTTCTTTATCTTGTTTTCTTCTTTGGACAGTTTGACTAAGGCTAGCTCGTACCACGGTACACATTGCACAACTGCCTGGCGTATTACGACGTAGAATTGCGATGAGCGATTATTGAATAAACAAGAAATATTGTAATCTATGGTTGTCTTTAGTTTCTCGTTGATAGCCCGCGGAATGTTCCCAGGGTGGATAACACGTGATAAAGAAAGTGGTCTTGGGGGGGGGGGGGGGGGTACGCCGCAAGATAGTTTGCTTTCGTCCTGAAGGGAACCCCTGCTATGCTTAAAAAAGAAAAAAAAAAAAAAAAAAAAAAAAACCCAAAGGTATACGAAGCATTTCCGACGCGCCCCTATAGGAGGTCGATCGCGACCACTTATTCGTCGCTGACGCCGCATTCTGCGCAAATGCAGACGCAACAAAGTCTGTCCCAAGTCTTTCCGCTTTGCCGGCTACTTACGCGATATAGTACGACGGCCACTCAGATGCGTCAGCGCTGACGCAGCGGTCCGTATAAGCTTTCGACCGATTTTCGGCTCGGCCGATGAGTCTGGTGCGGGCGAAATGTGCCGTAAATTGAAGAGTACTACGTGGTGGTGGGGGTGGTCATAAAGAGAACCACACCGCGGAGGAGGCCACGACACGAGAGAGCTGTCGTTCTGGGACAGGGGATGGGGGGGAGGGGCGGGGGGGTGCGAGGGGTGTAGCTCTAGCGCCACCCGCGATGCAGGTCGCCGATAGCGGTGTGTATCTGTGTACCTGGGCGCTTGGCGAACAAAGTGTGGGCCTTGTCTACGTTGCGGAGAAACGGGCGCTCTCATCCCCGCTGGAATGCAGCTTGCTCCGCCCCGTCGACGGATGTCGATGGAGCGTGACTAATCCGAGTTCGTGGAACAGCGGTCACTCACTGACTGTGTCTGCCTGCGCAGAGGAAACCTGTGAACGAAGCGCATTCCTGTGTAAGATCGTAGACGCGCCGGGTTCGCTGTGTGTTTGATTGCGAATGTGGGTAGGCGCGAGTTTGTTTGTTTCGGAAAGGAGGTGGGCGCGAACGACCGCAAGCGCCAGCCAGCCTGTTCGCGTGGCTCGCGCGTACTATAGTGTAGTATGCTGGGGGGACGGTCGCATGTCGTTTGCGCTCACGTCGGTGCGTGTGTGTCGCCGCTAACGGTCGTCTGCTTCCTCCCACACTTGACGTCTGCTGTTTGCGGGATCACCGTAACGTCGTACGTCTGTCCCACTCGGCCGCTGTTTCTGGAGGTACAGACGACGGGAGAACAGCGTCTGTCCTTTGCTCAGAGAAGCAGACGACGCAGGAACGTCGTCTGTCCTTTGCTCAGAGAAGCAGACGACGCAGGAACGTCGTCTGTCTTTTGCTCAGAGAAGCAGACGACGCGGGAACGTCTTCTGTCCCGATGTGGAGGTTGCGACGTGAACGATTAACCTTCAGCAGAATAATAACAGACAAACGAAAAAAGAGGGAGAAAGAAAGAAGGGAATGTTCACAGCATGAAGCTGTTGCAACGGCAGACATACACAATGCGAACCATCGTGCGAAGACCCTCTCGAACCATTATCTAGATTCAAGAAAGCAACTATAGCTAAAAAGTACAGCCGTGACAAATACGAGAAGAAAGAATTAATTCGTTCCTAAGCTGTAATACTTGTGATGTGTGGATTTGAATCGGACATGTTAGTACGTAATACTTTTCTTTACCATTGAACATTTTCTCTTATTGAAAAGTATTCTATGGTGCTTGAGATTTTATTCGCTGCGGCCTTTTTAAAGCAGTTTGAGCGTTCCCTTTCATATTGCTCGAACTGAGTATGTACGTGGGCGAGCCACCTTTAGCTCTCCATTTTACGTAAGAGGAAACTCAACTAAAACTCGGGGCCAACTCCAATTTCCGTATTCAACGCACACGTGAAACGGGGAAAGGCTTTCATAATATAACCGCCTGACAGATTTGAAGAAAACTTGTCACATTTGACGCATTTGAAAGGGAAAGTTAAATTCTAGCTCCTGTAGCAAGCAGAATTTTGATTTAGGACCTCATACTTTTCATAAAAATTGCCGAAAATTGGTAAGTCTCAAAAGAATAGAATAAGAAAAATTAACGCGTGAAGTTTACAAATCCGCAACTATGCACCAAAAATGTATATCGCAGTTTTGTAAACGGCATCTCTTAGAGAATTTCAAGTGGAAGAATGTGATATGCGACTTCGCAACAATATTATATAAGCCGTGAAGTCGTATATCACATTTGCCCACTTGAAACTAACCGTTTCGGTCGGCTCGAGGGTTGAACACATGTGCGTTAAGAGCGCGCATTGACTCAAGAGCTCCTATTCAAATACATACATGCGAACAGAGAAATATATTTGCTCGAAATTCACTGCACCTAACTTGATTAGCTTCCTCACATTAAAAAAAAAAAGTTAAAATATACCGACTGTAGGAGGTAGATCATTAGTCGAAGCATTAAATATTTTTAATACTTGTAAATCACACAATTAAAAACAGGCAAGTATCAAGATTACCAACTCCCGAACTCAACAATAAAGTACGATATCCCAATTTTGTGTACTACCCCATTGCGACATCTAAAGCGGACAACTTTACTAATTTGTGAATAGTACTTTTGCAAAACCCTCGTAAATATTGTAAGGATTTTGCGTAAGCTCTAAACTTGTATATCACCCTTGTTCGCTTCAGATTCGCCAGCAGATGCAGATGACACAACTGCGATGTCTGTGTTTGGTGCGCAGTTACATATTTGTAAACTTTGCCCGTCATTTTCCGTTTCTGTTTTTTTTTTCTTTTGGAAAGTTGACGATTTCCGCCAAATTTGAAGTCCTTAATCGAAATCCCGCTTCTTACAGTCTGGAGAATTCAGATTTCTCCCATGAATGCAATAAATGTTATTCAAATCGGCTGAGCGCACGGCGATTGAGCGGTTGTGCGTAATAGCGGTTGTCCTGAGCAGGACCTTTTGCAGAACCCCGTGTAAACACTGCAACAATTTTATATGAACTGTAGTGTTAAAAGCAGCGCTACGACACTGCTTTCCTCCTGCCACCCTCAGTTTTTGTACAAACTGGAAATAAAACTGAAATTGAATTGGCTAGGGTTTCGATACGCTGGATTATCACGTAAGACGGTGTCACAGCTATACATATATAGTATTAAACGCGAAGCGAAAAAAAAAAAAAAGCCACCCGCACTTAAACTCGTGTTAAGCAGGAGCCGCCACAGAGAGCCGTTTGTTCAGACTCTGACCCGCCTCCACATTGCTTGTCTTGCAAGTGGTTTCCTAATGGTCCTTTTTCTTATATTTTTTTTTACCACATCGTGCCCCCTCGATAAACGACGTGGAAACACCGCCCATTTGGGTGGGGCGCGAGTTTTAGTTTTATTGTCTTTTTTTTTTTTGTATCAATGCGTCCTGTGGTCTCTTTCTATGCTGTCGGTCTCGCCTTCCATTTGAGCCGTTGAAAAGGGGGCGTTCGTCCCGAGCGCTGACGCTATGCGTTTTAGCTTCTCTATATAGCTTTTGCTTGAAGCACGTATCCTCGGCAGTGTACCGTAGCGACCGTCATATAACGCGAACGCCTTGGTTTTCGATAGTGTGCGTGGACATCGGAACCCCAAAACCCGGACCATGCAGGACTCGGGCGGCACTAGACTGTTCCTCTTCTTCACACAACGTCCTAGAATAATTAATATAGGGACTTTGCCGCTGTAATGTCTGCGGAAGTTGCAATCGTGGCAGATTAGTCGGCATGTGGAAGGATGATTAGCAAGTCAATTTGCCTAAACATTGCTCTTCTCGCATTAAACGGCTCTGTGACTTTGCGTAATGGGACCGTTCTGAAAAAAAATATATATTGCGTCACAAACGCAAAAATTCGTACTGATTACGCATGTACGCAGTCTCATATTACTTTCTGCGTTTTGAAAAATGGGATTGATTCGAAATATGGGCCTGTAAAGGGAGATACATTGTAGTTAACAAAACAACAAGAACGAGTGAGCCGTTGGGCTAGTTGGTCCGACATTTGAAGGTAGACGAGCGCTGAATTGCCGATTAAAAGAACACAGACGGAAAGCACACAGATACAGACAGGAAAGACGTTCTCTTGTCTGTATTTCTGCCACGAGACCATCTTAAGCCACAAGCCCGAAGATCAGCCAAGTCCATGTATTAACCATCATTCCCACGGTAGCTGCTATAACTCACACGTGCTCTAGGGCTGGCGTACGTCTAAAGGCTAGCTGCACGATCACAGCGCCAGACGATCCCTTCTAATAATTTTTTTTTGCAGAAAACTCTATGCTTTTCTCATGGCCTCCGAGAATCGAGTGGCACGGAGGCGTCGCGCGCTTTAGATCTCAAAGGCCACGCTCTTCCTCGTCCACGACAGCAGTGGAGCTGCCCGCTCTCGCGACACACAGCGGTGAATCATCGTAGTGCATTCGGCATGCATACGCGGCGAAGCCAAGTGGACGCAACGGACGTCGCGCTAGCAGGCCTGTGCACTCTGGTTTATGACGTCATGCTACTTGGACCGAAATTACCATTGCCAAGCCTGGCGTGACGAAAGCGGTGACGTCAAAACCACCACGGCTTGCTCGGGAGCGTCACCATTAGGTTCTATGGCAGTCGGGAAAGGTAGAATGACGTCACGGATCGAAGAGCACCGGCCTTGGCTCCGCTCAGTAGGCTCTACCAGCTCTACGGGAGCCAGGGGCGGGGTTCTAGCTTCCGCTGCTGCCACGAGCGGTGTGCGCGCACGCGCATTAGCGTTCCTGCTAGGCTTAGCAGTTATGTTCATACCACCTTGTGGTCCATACACACTGGTCTGAGCAGAACACACAGTAAACGTCAAACTAAAGAAGCGCTGACAGTTTTCCTTCGGTGTAATCTAGTGCATCTCGAGGTGCGACGACTGCAGCGCCCCTGGTGGTGCTCCTCGTTACGCTAGCGTTCCGAGACGCCTTCAGCGCACGGCTAACCGTTTCAATGGCTTCGCCTTCGGGAAATAATTGCCCATTTTTTATGATTACTGTGTCGCTCCTGGAGACTATATTCGGCCTCATATAACACGCGGGTTTTCGCGGTATCTCTTACGACGAAGTTTCAGGGCATAAGGGGCGCCTCTTGAGGGCCGCACGTGACAAAGGATTTTATTTTCACGGCCATCAGCATTTGAAGGTTCGCATCGTATACTGTGAGTGCCACACTGAGCATTTTCTTTCTGTTAGAACCTCTATACCCTGGACGTTTCTTTAGTTCATCAAGTGTTTCGATCTATATTATACCGCTTTTATCGCGAGGACCATTGGCAGGTTGAGGCGGACGCTTTGTACAGCGCATATTTCCGGGTCGTCCTGATCTGGCCTTCGCTGAATAGATTCGCGGCGGTCCGCGGTTGCCTTTGTCAGCCGCGAGCAGCGCAACATCTTGAGCCCCTTTACGTCACTGGCCGAGGTGTGGCGCTTAGCTCGTCCCCGCGGATAACTCACGGTGCAGATGAGAGGTAAGATGAGGCTGGAGAAATGGTGAAGGCCGATAGAATAGATCAGTCACGGCGAGAATGAAATAGGTGGTTTCCAAATGCACGCCGCCCTATGGGTTTTAAACGCGGATCCTAAAGGCTATGCTTTTGCTAGTTGAATAGGTGGAAGTCATTTTAGGAGCCGGAAACGCGTCACAGACGTGGGGTTTTGGACGACACCTGTCGACATTACGGTTGCCTTCAAAGGCTATCCTCTTACGCCGACCCAGTGGCCCAATTAAGTTGTCTACATGCTTGGCCCACTATGTATGTGCTCCTGGTCGCGATGTCGCCGTAGTCGTTCCATTGTTGTCATTCCAGTTTCGTGATATCTCACTCTCCTCATGCCTGTCGTTGTTCGGTCTTCTACTCCGACCCAGTGGTCCAAGTTGTCTAATAGCTCTGGTCACTATATAGGTATACGTGTTCGGGGTCGTGAAGCCGTCGTGGTCGTCGTCATCGTCGTCATTCCAGCTTTGTCTTCCGACTGTCGTCGTGCCGTCGTCATCACGTCGTGGTCTTCACGCAGTCGTTGTCACGCTGTTGTTTCGTTATTGTCATCACACTTCAGTAACGTCATCCTATTGTCACGCCGTGGTCCTCATACCGCCTTCGTCGTTTCGTCGACGTCAGTCTTTCTTCGTCATTGTACGGTAATCGTACAGTCGTCGCTCAATCGTGGTTATGTCACCTTTCGTCATGTCGTCATCGTCAGACAGTCACTATCATGCCTCCATTGTCTGACCTTCGTCGTAATGCGGTCGTGTTCGTGCCAGTATCGTCGCTGCATCTTTGTCATCTGACTCTCGTCATGCCGTAGTCGTCACACAGGTTTTGAGATAAAGTCATCGTGCAACGCCATTGTCTTAATACACTCGATCGTCTTCATCCATTTGTCCGCATGCCGTTGTCATATGCCATGGATCATGCCATCGATCGTCATGCACTCGTTGTCATACCGTCGTCAGGATCCAGTCGCGATCGTTCCATCGCCATCGTTGTAACTTCCACATCCTACTCGTCATACTGTGGTCATCATACGGTTGTTGGCATACCATCGTTGTCATGCTGGTATGTCGGTATACATTGCTCGATTGCCATTTGCATTACCGTCGATATAGTCATCGTGAGATGAGTTCTGCCGTAATTTACTTCCCCTCTCAGTGTCGGTCCAGTACGTGACCTCCGAGACTCGCCGTATTGGCCGATAACGTTTGGTTCCCGGTAGCTTTTAATCGACGCTCACTTGTCTGCATGGAGGAAGAAAAATATATAGAGGGGAGCATTACGTCATGCAGCCAGCCTTGGCAAGCGAACGCTTCGTGTAACCAGCAGTGGCGGCCCAACACGTGACCTCTTGCGTCGAGATCACGGAGAATCCGAGATTTGCCGAGACGTTTAGTTACCGGTAGTTTTTATTCCGTGCGCGCTCGGCCGGCAGCTGCTCACATGCAGGAAGAAAAAAGATTTTTCTTTGCTTTGTTTTTTTTCCCTTGTTTTTGGTTTTGTTTATTTCAAGAGTTTCAAATGGTTTCGAATGAATATTAAAGAAAAAAAAATCTACCGGGAGTACTAAAACCTACCGCGCGCGCTCTGACGTATCCTCCGTGCTCTGACGTTTTCATCACGTGTTGGGCCACCACAGGCGGCGACAATCGCGTTGCGGTGTGCTCCCTCCTATATTTTCCTTCCTCCATGCTTGTCTGTCTGTCCTGCTGTAGCATACAGCGACGGCTAGACAGCCGCAGCTCAGACCGGCCTGCATAGTGGCAGCACTAAAACCTACCGCGTGCTCTGACGCGTCGATCACGTGCTGGGCCGGCTCGTATGGCTTCAATAGGATTGCGCAGTGTTCCTTCGATGCTGGTCCTTCCGCGATACCGTTGTTAAAACCCCCTAATTTGACGTTCGTGCGTTCTCTTTTTACTCCCTCCCACTCCCCTTCCCGAAGGCAGAGTACACACTAAAGGTGTTTACACCTTTCTGGGTGTATAAAGGGTGTTTGGTTGTCCCATGGCTAACATCCTCACGTTTAATAGGTAAGATCGAATCGTTGGTGAGGACCAATGAATTTTTATTGTTTGCCAGCTTCTTGCGGCAAGTGAAAAATTATAAATGCTGCGACAGACGTCGCTAAAAGTGGATTAAATAAAATTACGAAAGCTGCCACTGTCAAATTATCTTGTGAAATATTTCTCCTCTGCCCAAGTTGATAACAATTATTACACTTTTTTTCAACTGCATCTTTTCTCACCGGACGTGTAGCTAGAGCTCGCTGTCCTGTGCAATAAAACATTTTATAGCCCTAAAGGCGTGCCACCCATGGGACAAGGCAACACCCTTAAGGGTGTAAAACTTTTTAGAGAGTAACTGCGACATTTTCGTCTACCACAACGCCTCCATTGCGCCATCATTTCCTCGAATAACAACTGGTCATTGAGATCTCCTATCTTCTCCTGATATATATTTGCAGTCGAACTCGGATATAGCGAATCTGAAGGGGATCACAAAAATCACCCTTTCAAGTCACAAAAAAAAGTTCGATATATAGGTCACTCGATATATAAAATAAAAGTTTTATACAAACATATTCTAGGGTGTTTTACTGCTGTTCGTTATACGCAGTAATTCGTTATATGTGAGTCCGATATATCCGGGTTCGACTGCGTGCGTGTTTATATATGTATATATATAGCATGACCATATAAATGTGTGTCAGTGAATGCCGAGGAAACGCTGAACACGCGTGTTGCGGACGCCTGGCAGTCAGGGTCGTTCGTGTGTTGTTTTTTTCTTTTTTCAGAAGGTGAGGACCGTTCGCCGTGCCGATGATTACGTGTGAATAACGGCGGCTTCACCGAGGCGTATCGAGTTCAGCAAACTTGCTTGACTGCGCGCGACCTTAGGAGCGGGGGTGCGGGGGTCCAGGGGAGGGGGGGGGGGAGGGGGGTATGTGCGCGGAGTTTCTCGTCGGCATTAATTTAATGTGAGCGCGCATGCAGTGATTCACCGTATAGATATCTTTCTCGAGTGACCTGAGCGAGGACTTATAGATTAAAATAACCACGCGCTGTACGGAGTGGGAGTACGTTTTTTTTTTTATCAGTTGACTTTCGAGTAAACGTTATAGTACTGGCGTATATCTTCAAGTTGTTGCAGCTCCACAATGCGATTCTCGCACGTGAAATTAATTATTTTCGACTTTCAATGTTATGCGTTAGATGAAGGTCTTCCAACTTGAACCCCTAAAGAAAACACTGGAGGGCTTCAGAATACTCTAAATAATTTACCACAAAAGCTTTCCCGCGAGCGCCTTCTGTTTCGCTTCCCGGGAGTTGCACACGTGTCGTGACGTTATCGCACAGAAAGTGCACACGTGGGAGCAGGACATTGTGACGTCGTGGAACTCGCGTCTGCTCGTGTTCTCTGCGTTGAAAATTATTGACAGAACAGAAAAATAGGATTCCTCGATAGAGATTCGAAAAAGTGAAGGCTTCTTCTTTCTTCCTTTTTCTCTTTCTTCATTTCTTCGTGATCTGACTGTAGTACTAGCTTTTACGAGCGCTGTACGAGCGTACACGTTAAGTCGGCCCCGTTCCACGATTGGCTGTCGGCTTAGGAGAGAACGAAGAGTGGAGATGACCCATGAAAAGCGTACGCGGAATAAGCCGCGGCGCTGTTTTCCTCGCCGAAGGAATTCCCGCCTCCCTGGGGCACACTCGTCCCGATAACCGAACGCAAACAAAATGACTCACCTACATCTTTGGCTTCCTTGTTTCGCGACAAAAGAAACACGAAATGGAGGCTGGGAAAGTACAGCGAACCCACGGCAATCCAAAAACGAATGCGAAACGGCGTCGGTCGAAGCAGACGGCTTACAGACTCGAGAGCTGAACGTCGGTCGCAACATGGCGGCGCCCGCCGTTTTATTATCGTCTGCTCGTCGCGTTCTGGTCGTCTGCTTGATATTCGTGCCCGGTTTTCTTTTGTTTTCTTTTCCTTTATTCTCGTTTTCGTTTGTTTGTTTCCTGTCCCGCGTTCTTCTGAGCTCTTACCGCGCGTCGTCTGCTCAAAGTGAATCCACTATAGCAGCGAGGAATGCAGATGTATAGGCAGTTCTTCTTTCTGCATAGTTCGTTGTCTGTGCAAATTTTGTTGGCGCAAGCTCCTCTGACACGTCTCTTTTCTCTCCCTGAGCGACAAAATGCCCCCCGACGCGTCTGAGACGCATGAGCGATGGGTTTTCCCCTCCGGGACTTGCCGCGCGGCTCTGTATTTTTACATCGTTTATTTTCTTTCGTGTTTTCACGTTGGCAAAGGCGAGGTGGGTTTTCTTCTCGATAACGTAGAAATGCTTGTAGTATATACATGATGCGTCTCCCTGGGCGCAATGGCGAAGCGATGATCACCGTGATCATAAATGACAGGCGCGTGCACCGCTCTCATGTATGTGTCGCTGTGTTCGCTGCTGCCTGAGCTTACTAATTTTACTTACTTTTCGTTTTGTTTTATCGACAAGAACTTTCTTTTGGTCATCTACCCGTGCCGAAGTAAACATCTATTCGACAGGGGAAGAGCTTCGCTGTTCTTGTCCTTCGTCTTTTTCGCGCTGTTACCCTGTCGAGTATGTATCGACTAGCGCAAGCCTCCGCGTTGTAAGCACCTTTTATAGTGATAGTCTACATCAAGTTGTTTGTATATAGGTACGCTGCATATATGTGCAACATACATACAGCAAGACATTGTTTGGCTGTTTACAGGCTGTAGTGCGATTTTAGCTTGATGCGTCGGCAGCAGAATGGTCACTTGCTCCAGGCAACGAGATGTCGCATCTCACGGCTCGAGGTTTCACTAACCGAGCCCCTGGCACAACGGAGAAGCCCTGGCAACCGCACCCTCTGGTCTCTTATCAGAAAATCACTATGCACTATAGGTTGCAACGAAGAATATTTCCGATCCCGCATAAAAAACTAACCAAAGGTAATGACCGCATTCTTAGAGCACTGCAAACCAACACCTTCCCCCACCCATCTAGAAACTACCACTTCACCCCCTACATGTCCTCTCCACTTTGCCACTTTTGTGGTGCACAGGGCACCCTCTACGACATGGTAGGGGGCTGTACTGAATCACCCCTTAGAGAATCACCCAATCCATACCACACACCTGAGCTTTGGGAGAGTGCGCTAGCCAGCTCCACCCTCGCAAGCCAGCGCCAGCTGGTAGCGAGGGCCGTGGAAGCGGCAAAAGCCTATGGTTTCCTGGAAAGGGGAGACCACCCCGAAGACAACTCTTAAAATAATCTCTTAATAAAGATGTTCATTCTCTCTCTCTCATTGAAGCTGGACTGTTTCGTGTTCTCTCCAAAATTATTTCCTTGCTCTCGAAACAATGTACCACTTTTTTGTTCCTGTCATAACATAGCTGTTGTTTGTTCGCCAGTAACTATTTATTGTTCTCTGCACAATGTACTTTCGATAGGCTCAGAGAGGCATGTAGACGTTATGCAGAGAGTGAGAAACAATGACGTCATAATCGAACAAGAAATGGCTGCACTGGCTTCGCTTACATGAACTCGACGCGTGTAAGTCGATTCAGATGTCGAGCTGACCGAACACGAACCGATCACGTTTACACGCATCTTGCCAATCAGGTTTGCCGGGTCAGCCCAACCCTATAGCTTGCAGGCCGATTGACTGAACTTGCCTCTTCGCTCGCCCGACCTTACCTACAAGCGTTTATACGTGAACACGACGGTCGATCTTTTTTTCGGCCAGACAAGCCGACTCGACCCGACTTTGTCGGGCTCATGCAACCGTAGCTATATATACTATGCAGTTACCTTCAATAGGCTTCTATTTCTCTCCACACGTGTAAAGGTGGCGCGCGCATTTGCACCTTCTGTGTAGTCGGATCGCTTTGAAGTTAATCATTTTACACGCGAATGCTTCAATGTATACGCGTCTGGGACACCGGAAATGTTTGTATTACGTGAGCGGAGTCCTTGCAAGCCAGCAAAGACGAAAAAAAAAATTTCAGAGCCCTTACACTACTGTGATGATGGAAGTCCAGCGAATATGTGACTATGGTGGGTCTGTTGTAGTGAATATTGCTATAGTGAATTTATATATCATCATTATTGACTATATTGAGCGTCTTCGGCATGTTCGTCAAAGAGCAAGGACACCGGCGTCTTGTTTTCGCCCGGCGTGATGGCCAAGTAGTGCCTTTGCTGCGCCAAGTCGGCCCCATCGTCATAGACTAGCGTACGAGTCACAGCGTTCACAGCCGCGGCACACTGCACGGCATCGTCAGGATCCTGGAAGATGTGACTAAACGAGCGTCCGTCCCTTAGCGAGTCCAAAGGGCAACTGTTGATAACAGCGCTAGCGCGATCTGAACGTCACGAGACAAAGGAGCATAACGATTGGTAGGACGTGCCGCCGCCGAGCATCGCGACACTTGTGAAAGAGGCATCGCCGGTGGCGAGGGGTATAACAATGGGCCATCCATCATCCGTTTTGACACCTGTGCTACGGCACAGCTGGTGGGAAACCGCCACGCACATGGAGCCCCAATTGTTGATCTACTTCCGGTCTGTCTGTTTACTTCCGTTGCCGGACGCGATCTCCTGGAACCTAGCCTATAATAGCTTCGCTGCATTCGCTGCAGTCAAAATATTGACTGTTGCGCCCGAAGGACGATGCACTGAAAGCGATAGCAATGTTCAGCGTTGCTCTCTAGCTTCTCGGACGGTGTTCTAACAGTACGCAGCACGACGCTTCACGCGACGCAAGTACTGCGGCGCAGCAGAAACTGCGCCCTGGCAGGTGCCAGGCGTCCCACAACGCTGGCTTGGGAAGCCTATACATGCAACGCTGACACAGAATTTGCGTGTATAGGCATATAGTCTGCGCGTACAGGCTCCCCGGCTTTATGAGCGCCGCCATCGACGTTGCAGGCGTCACACCTGGGGTTTGTCAGTGCCCGATGACGAGATTAAAGATCAAGAAGGGGGCCGACAGATGGAGCAGCATGCCGCGGTATAGAAGTTACATAAACGTTTCGATAGGTGGACCTACCTTTGTCGAAGGCCTTTGACAAAGATAGGCCCACCTATTGAAACGTTGGCAGGCCTTTCTGAGGCGCTTTTTTCTTGTTTGTGTAACTTCAATGACGAGATTAGGCAGTTTTATTTTTAAATTTAGAGACCAGCGTATGCGACACGATGTGGTATGCACACAGCTGCTCAGCGGGAACGCTATAGACCTTTTCATTGGGCGCGGAGGAAAGGACGTGCGGCGAGCCCTTCCTCCTCTCTTCCTTGTGCGGGCCCGCGCGCGGCTGCTTGGATGTTCTGCCTAGAGTCACGTGCTTCCGTCGCGTGCTGCGGAAAGATTTGAAGATGGTTTTAGCTCGTTCTCTGTGAAATTTACGTGGTGTCAGTTCATACAAAGTCGTCGAAAAACAAATGTGTAGCCTTTCGGTGCAGCGGTAACAACAGCAAGCGGAAATGTCTCCTGGCTGCGCAAACATATGCGAGGCGCATCAGCAGGCGCCGTGTGTGTACGTGTTATGAACTATGTTTTGGCTGTATCCGTTTATATTCAACGAAAACAGCGGCGTCTGTGAATTGCCAGCGTGAATGGGAAAAAAACCTTCTCACTATCTGATCGCTTGGCGCGGGAACTAAAACACAAGAGTGCTCGTGAACGGCCAACTCAATGCAACACCCGAAACATCTATCTAGGTGACAATCGTTATGATATAATTGCGTCAGCCACCGGCATCGCTATCATGCATTAGACTTGAAATCACTATGCTATGATCTACGTGAGCATTCTGTACGCGACCGATGGCGTTGCTCAACACAGGGTTCACTGCGGCATGATACATATAAGCTTCGAGCTTCGGCACATGCCTTCTTGACCTTTAATTAAAGCAGTAATATCCAAAGGGGATCGCATAAAAAGAATCCGACGGCTGTTAAAACTTCCATACTTGCAGTTCTCGTGAGGCACTAGTGCCAGATTCCCCTCCCCCCTTGTAGTTTCTGCAGGAAGGTCAGTGACGCTAGTAGAGTTTGTCAACTATATAGACATATACACGCCATTCTCTGCAGCTTGTCCATGTTACCGATAAGCCACGTGTAATCTCTCTAGAAGTCACGTGGGAGGCTATACCCCAATGCTTACCTCCTTCCCCTGCTATTCTTGCTGTGCGCAGGGCGGTGCCTGGAGCTCGGGATGCCGGACATGACGGCGCTGAGCCGCATCGACGAGGACACCATCAACAACAACCTCAGGACACGCTACAGGAAGGACAAGATATACGTATCCTTTCGATTCCTTCCTGGCACTCGACCGGTTTTCCGGTAAGGGGATAACGCCTGTTCCTTTTGGAGAGCTCTGGAATACTCGGTGTATATCGGACAAACAACGGTGCTTTTCAGTCGGCCATAAGGGGCTCCTTTTAGCGGGCCATGTATTGTGGTGACGATGGAGGTGTCGCGGGACCTCTGCAGCTCTGCAAACGTGTCGGTGTTGCGCTAATAGTGCTATCTGTACCCACTGTTGAAAACGATTCGCATTCTTATCTGCACAACTCTAGCGCAGAGGACATGTTCCTGCGTCCTTGGTCTACAAAATTCTGGAAAGTTAGTACCGATAATGTTTTCTACAAAACACCTGTAATTAAACTGGCATCGTTTCTTTTTATTTTATTTTTTACAGCGAAGCTGTTAAGGGCTCACCTTTTGATCGTCGCGTCCGGCAATAGAAAAAAAAACTCTCATTGGCCCTATGCTGTATGTGCGAGTGAAGGCGCGCGAGGGCGAGGGACGCGCGCTTTCACGGGGAGAGAACGTACGGCGGAGAGCAAACGCGACTTCCCAGTGGAAGGTGAGCGGTGGGCGAGGGGGCATCGAGGCACCCTAGACTGTGCGTGTGTGTGCCCGCTCTGCTACTGCGGCGCATGCGCGCAGCCTTGCCGGCCTCTGCCGCCGACTCTGTCTGGGCTCTCCCCTGCCTCTCCCCGAACCATAGAGTTTCATATTACTATAACTAGAGGGCAATGTGGCGCTGCGATCGTTCAACTATCATGGGAATGATGGGAAGTACAGGCTACGGATTGGTATTCTGTTGACTGGCGAACTAGTCTACAGGTATTTTTTTGTCAGTTTTGGTTTCGCTAGTTTTGCTCCAAGCGCAGTTGCTACAATCCGCAGTGGGGCAGTGCGGCGCAAAACTCTCGAGCTCTCTGTATTTGTTTGGTCGCTCGAAGTAGCGATAGGGTTCTTTATTCTATGGCGATAGCGTGAGCTAGCGGCTGGAACGATGCTTGTGTCGCGGCGTGTTGACGAAGCCCTGACGAGAAAGCGACTGCTGACTGCTTGCATAAAGCATTTTGTTTGCTACATAGTTGCTCTTCTACGGGCTTGACAATCAAATTTGATTGAGGGCTTCATTGCACATTACTCGTTTATGTGTTCATTGAAATGGTTGTTTCAGGACATTTCAGAACACAAACTTACTTGTGGTAGGAAAGGTTGCTGCTTCCTGGCTGTAGTCTGCTGTCGCAAAACGGGTAAGCGCAAAGCCACGACATAACAGTTGCTGGCGCGCACTTCAGAAGAAGCGGTACGTGAAGCGGTACGTGAACTTTTCTCGCAGACGCAAGTGCGTCTGCGAGAAAAGTTCACTTCCCCCCCGCGTTCGCAGCGAGCAGGCGTCGTAGCAGACGACACTTGTAACATTTCTCTCAAAGGCGCAACACTTTTCTCATAATACAAAATTTTTATTCCCACAAATATTTGATGAGTATTTTTTATATAAGCACATGCACGGTTGTTATTGTTGTTGTGAAAGTAAATAAATAATTATTCAGTGGCGCTAAATCAGGCAGAACGATGCATACCCTGGTGGTAAACCATGCTTCAATCTCAAAGTCATACAAACTTTATTCAATGTATAATGCATTATATAAAACACAACATAAATAAAATAAATTTTTGCACAAAAATGTTTTAATACAGCTTCGTTTACAGCGCGGCATGCAAACGCCACCAGTTTCAAGACAGAAGTCAATCCGAAGCCTGTACTTCCCATCATTCCCATGTAGGTTGAGGCGACGTTCAGGAGAACCCCCGTAGACACTAGCGCCACTTTTCCCTCTAGGTTTTTTATTTAGAAACTCTATGCCCCGAACAGTGTAGACGTTGTTTAGCTGTTCGTCGCGTAGCCAGCGTTTTGACAGCGGTTGTGTGCGGTCACACAACGCACACAACTGTTGTCGACAAAGGCAGCGTTTTGCCCGCGTTCGCACCGAACGCGCGCGGCGTTGGTGACGTGTTTATGAAGAACGTGCTAACATTTGCCGTGCACCTTATGGCGTTGTACCGTAGCAACCATAAGGCCATGGTCCCTGTGGTCACTAATTAATTAAAAATCACCGGATCATATATATTTCTCATTATTTAATAGTTCAAATAACCAATTACACGATTACATCTTAATAGTCATAATTGGAAATGCATAATTCCCCACCATAGTACAGCTTCGCTCGGCTTCCATCTCCACCCCAGTGGAAAGGCTGACAGTTTTTTTTTTGTTTTATTTACCGCAGGAGCGGGTTTTCTCGATGTCCCCCGCAGACAGCCGTTTCACGGAAACTACGTCATCGCCCGACACGCGTCTCAACACAAAACCGCATACGTGTATCATACGGCGTATACGGTTAACTATATAACTGTACTACCGCCACAGATGAGCCGGTCACGGGCTATATTCTTTACGGGATTACGTAGCGAAACAACAAACGTATACCTAAATATCCTCACCGCAATAAACATACGCCGCCAAGCGCGCCATTCCTTAAATGAACCCAACCGATTTGACGTTCCCTGCCGTTTTAAAGAGTCTTTGTTTGTTTGGCTCTTTTCCCGTTTTCGTTCTCGGACTTCTTCTCCTTAGGACACTTGCCGCAACTCGGTTGCAGGGCGCGACGATCGAGCGCCAAATGTTAAGGTTTCTTACGTCTATAATATACCTCTTTAAGACGTTTTCGCACGAGCTCTTAATGTGGTCTGAAGGTTTGGATGCTGTGGTCGGTGGTATAGCGGTGTGTCGCGTTTGGTCCGCCGGCCGGGTTCGAGGTTCCAGGTCGCGTTTGTCGCCGAAATCCGCTGCGCACCTCTTGTCGAGATGCTGGGAAATGTACTCGTCTTCCATGGGATGTATAATGCGCATTTCAATGCCATATAATTGCAAGCCTATTCCTGACTACTTTCACTGTTCCTATGGCAACCAGCGGCCGCCGCTTCTGCGGCAACCTGGTTTGGTTCAGAAATCGAATAGTCCTAAGTTTCTGTTCATCGTTCTGGATGGCGAACTTGTAGCGACTGTTTCTGTGCATGCCTTCCGGTTGACACACTGCCCGAGCTAAGAGCGACGAAGAAAAATGCCGACTGCTTTTGATGAGCAGCTTATCTGCGAGTTGCCTTATTTTTCTGGAGTATTTTTAAAATCTTTTTGTTCCTTTGGGTTACACAATAGAGGGCATACTTCCTCGTTCAAGCCCCTTTTGCATTTCCGGCCTCGCAGTCTGATTTGGGCTGCCGCGCTTCCTGCGCCGCACCCTGCGCGGGAACTTCCGGCCGCTGCCGGAAGTGGTGTGCCGCGCCCTCTAACAGTCACTGCCGCAAGTACTGTGCAGCGCTGTTGTAATTTTCCATCGCGTGGAAGAGTACGTAACCCCGGCATTCGTTCCTCTTCAAACGTTTGAGTTTGAACAGACCGTTTCGGCCAGCTGGGCTGGATTTCTGTTCGACTTCTGCAACCGCGATGATACGAATATCGCGGTGCGCTGAGTTTAGACCGGTGGGTCGGTCGGTCGGTCGGTCAGTCGGTCACACACACACACACACACACACACACACACACACACACACACACACCACACACACACACACACACACACACACACACACACACACACACACACACACACACACACACACACACACACACACACACACACACACACACACACACACACACACACACACACACACCACACACACACACACACACACACACACACACACACACACACACACACACACACACACACACACACACACACACACACACATATATATATATATATATATATATATATATATGTAGAGAGAGAGAGATAGATAGATAGATAGATAGCGAGACATACAGACAGATAGGTAGATAGATCCAGACACAGATAAATACGTCATCTTCAACTGAAATAGGCACTGCGCTTCAACAGCGCTTTTAGGCTAGAGCGTGCGGGTGTATGTATATGTGTACGTAGATGTGCGTGCTTGCCGATATAACACTTATTTAACACTTATACTAAGTTCTTCGTTCTTGAAAATCGCACTAAAAGTCCCTCGCTTGACGAAGGGGGGGCGCACCATACATCGTCACGTGACTGTCTTCGTGTGGGTAGGAAGGCCACGCCCTGTTCACGTGACGGGCCGCCGAAGACGTCAATGCACCTGGCGCGTCTTCTGCTCCTCAGACGCTCCTGTTGGATGCGAGTAGTGCACCTGCGTCGGGAAGTCGATGCGGGAGCGGTGCGTTATTTTTGGTCAGCGTCCGATCGTTATGGCGGGCTGCTCCCTCACTGTCTCTCCCCTCTCACTCTCTCTCACTCTCTCAATGACTCCTGATGACGGTGGCAGCCGGTTAACGCCTTGCGTCCGGCGTAGCTGCCTCCAGCGTTTTTACCGCGAGAGCCGTTAGAGGAGTGCTGAGATGGCATTTTCGACTTGTCGCTTTTCATTTCCGTTAAGCGACCCGTACAAATCGCAGAAACTTCAACGTGAAGGTACAAACCTTCTAAACCCTTGAAAAATGCGGACTAGTGCCAGAACTGCTCAAACTTTGCTATATGCAGCGCTCGTTTCTAAGAACAAGTTTCAGTTTCGTTTCCTATGCGATCATATACCAACGTGGGAGCAGAAAATCCGGTGTCGGCGTCGGCGTCCCGTGAGCGAATATTGCCGTATACAGGGTGTTTCAGCGAACACTTAAATTTTTTTTTGTAAGGGTGTCTGTGGCAGATAGCACAATTCTAGTTGATGAGCTGGTGTACTGGAAGAGGCGGACATTACTTGCATAAAAAATGAAATGCATAATCGACTAATTAACAAAAATTCGCTAATTAAGTTTTTAACTAATTACCTCATTACGGCCCATATTGCAATTTACAAATTCTAGCCGTGGAGTTCGCGAGGCGGATCCACTTGGAACGAATTCTCAGGACGACACCAGTTTCGAGATATTGATTCCCGAACTTTGCGGAGAAATGCAATGGCGTTCCACTTATACTTTTGTACTTCAATGCATGAATCGACGTTTTGTCTAGAACGTAACTGGACACGCGTATAATAGTCGGCTGTCCTTTCACTGTCCTTCGCGTCGTGCTCCTCTTATAGTATACAGTACACATCTGTCCTCACCACTTTTCCCTCGGCAAACGCCACCCTCCGTCCTCGTGACATCATCAGTGCGTCGACCTATCCTCGGTGTGCGCTGGCACGAGGTTGCATTTCGGCATATCCTGTGTACGGTGTAGCACCATAAACAATTGCACGACATTAAAGTTGACCTGAGCGGTGCATGAAGTATGCGTGAGATTGCATATTGGATAGGGTGACGATAAGGGCTCTTGTACGCGTCGCAAGTTAGTTTTATAGCATTTAATCGAGCGCGGTTCACGAAACCTTCGCTTCAAACAGAGTCCAACGTGAGAGTTAGATCTGCATGTTATTTTGCATTGCTCCCTGTATAACCAATGCTTGAGTGAACGAATGAATGAATGAACTAACGAAATAACTTTGAAGTGTTAATTTATCGCCTTCTCAAATCTGATACCACTGGCTCCTGCCACGTGGACGAATGAATGAATGAACTAACGAAATAACTTTGAAGTTAATTTCTCGCCTTCTCAAATCTGATACCACTGGCTCCTGCCACGCACGCCAAAACCGGCGTGCGTGGCAGGTTGCGTTAGGTGACCTGTGTGGGCTTCATGGCCCTACCGGGCCGTACGACTACTGCTTTGTAGGCCTTATGAGGTAGCGCACTGAGGAATGAGGAACAGATAATTCCTTATGCCGCTAAAACTTATTGGGTTTTCACTCGCTGCCTCGAAATATAGGTCATGCGTCCGCCTTGATCCACTTGGGTCTCGGTGCCGGTCGCAAGAGGTTCCCTTACATCTTTAGCCACAACTTCCGATACTTGTGTTCGCTACCTCTATACGTACACGCGCCTAAGCTATTCGTAAATGATTTATACCGTCCGGCCCGCTCTGACACACTTCGCTGGGGGGGCTTCATGTTTCATTTCCGCTTCCCGAAGAAAAAAAAAAAGGACCCACATATGCGAGACCGAACAAAATGAGCATAACGCCGAAGTACATGTTTTATGCGGCACCGAATGGGCGGCCACCTTGCATGTAAGAGACGAACCGACTGCGTCGTGTATCATGAAAGAACATTAATTAATGTGCTTGATGCTGCACTGCATGGGCCGCCAGACGACGCTGGCTACCGCGTATTTCCAAGGTAGGAAAAATGTTAGGCCTAACGTTAAGAGGCAGGAAGAGAGCGGTGCGGATCAGAGAGAAAACGGGGATAGCCGATATTCTAATTGACATTAAGAGAAAAAAAATGGAGCTGGGCATGCCGTGTAATGCGTAGGATGGATAACCGGTGGACCATTAGAGTTACAGAATGGATACCAAGAGAAGGGAAGCGCAGTCGAGGACGGCAGAAAACTATAGGTAGGGTGATGAAGTTAGGAAATTTGCAGGCGCAAGTTGGAATCAGCTAGCGCGAGACAGGGGTAATTGGAGAGGCGAACGATCGAGGCTTTATATTTTATTCGTTTATTCATTTCTGCGAGATTTCTGCTGGACTTCTGCTCCACTTTTCTGTTCGCGCTTCTTTCGGCGTCGCAGTTTCGCAACCTTCGTCTGTCAAGCGTATACGAGACGGCGTCTCGCCTTTAACCTCAGAGTCTTTTTTCTTTTCGTGTCGGGAGAGCGCACGTGCGATTTATTTCCGGCCGAGCGTTGCGCCGAGGCAACCGGGAAATCGCGACAGAATATCTCGTTTTGATTCTCTCTTTTGCTTATCTGTCGTCGTGTGGCACCGCCGAATTTTTCAGAATGCCGGATTTCGAAAGCCATTTTTTTTTTGCTCGTACGTTCCGCTTTGCCGGCGACAGGGTTACGAAACTGCGGCGCGCCTCAGAAAGGCACGGCAGTGCCTCTCGTGGAGGGGTACTGCGATTGCGAAACGGTGATCTCCGTTCGCTTGTAGGCAGTCTTCTCTGATTTATTTTTTCTTTCTTTTCGCGTTTCCACGGTTACGTAACTTTGCGGACCTAGCCCGCAGGGAACACCGCTCCGAGTCGCTTTGCCTCACTAAAGATCCGTGCAGTGTGGTGGAAGCTATACGTGTAGGCCTGCGGCAGTCCGCCAATCAAGCGCAGCGCCCATGGAAGAAAAAAAGAAAAAGAAACGCCTTAGCAGATGTATGCAAGTCAGAGTAACCCATGCATCAAAGACAGCAAAGCTTGTCTAAGGGAGGTATCACTCCAATCGGAAGGAAACCCTATAGAAGCCTGGTTTGGCATCGCTCGAAATCTACCTAAGACTTTGGACGTGTTCCACTACATTCGCTGGAACTCCTTCGCTATACCCGAGTCTCTTCTCAAGCAATTCGCTATATCCGGGCTTAATACTCCACTGTGTCCACTGTAGCTGATGCATATTCGTCTGTGCTGCACCGACAATGCGCCTTTGCTTCCTCGACACCGACCACGCCTCCGCTGCACAATGAGAGTCGAGACAACTTCCCTACACGGCTTCGCTGTAAAAAAAAATGCAGAAATCACTGGCACGAATTGCCTTTGTTTGGACTGCATGGAGGATACTGATATTGGCTATAGGGTAGTTGTGTCCCGCACTAAGTGGCAGCATTTTAGATATGCGACGCGAGCAAGCTGTTCTAAATGAGAAGCTTAGTATCTTCTGGCAAGTAATATTTGCATTTAAGTATACCACAGACCCGTGTAATGTTTCCTACAAGTCAGCCGATGATTGTCAATGTAAGCGAACAGAACGAACGAATGGACGGGCGGACGGACGGACGGACGGACGAACGAACGAACGAACGAACGAACGAACGAACGAACGAACGAACGAACGAACGAAACGAGCGACGAACGACGAGCGACGTAACGAACGAACGAACGAACGAACGAACGATACGAACGAACGACCGAACGAACGAACGACGAACGAGCGAACGAACGAAGCGAACGAGCGAACGAACGAGCGAACGAACGAGCGAACGAACGACGACGAACGAGCGAACGAACGAGCGAACGAACGAACGAACGAACGAACGAACGAACGAACGAACGAACGAACGAACGAACGAACGAACGAACGAACGAACGAACGAACGAACGAACGAACGAACGAACGAACGAACGAACGAACGAACGAACGAACGAACGAACGAACGAACGAACGAACGAACGAACGAACGAACGAACGAACGAAACGAACGAACGAACGAACGAACGAACGAACGAATACACAGTGATGGCACTGTGTCGACGTCTACGTACAAACGGCGAGGACGAAGCGATGTTTGAAGCTTGTCGAGGGAGGAATGGTGGGGAGTGGCGTATGGCGGAGATAAGTACGACGCGAAGGATACTATTAAGTTTGGCTATAGCATATAGTCTACGCACGTCTATAGTCTAGAAGCAAACTTTGACCAAACTTTGACAAACTTTGGTCAAAGTTTGCTTCAATATCATGAACCAACTGACAGGCACCAGAGTCCTGCTAAGTCTGTAGTCTACGCACGTCTATAGTCTATAGATGGGCAATGTTGCATTGTTATCCTTCGTTTAAGCTCTCCCTTTTCCCGCCTTTTCCCACGCCCTTATTAACACCACTGCCGAATATCAGGTCAGATGGATGTGCTACTAACCAAATGAACTTCCCCTGATTCCTGATCATTACCCTGCTCCCTTTCTCCGCGTGAACATTTAACAAACGTCTGTTTGGCTGCCAGTCAGCGCTAGGGGTGTGCGTATATTCGAAACGTTCGAATAAAGAATCGAATAGTGTGTCATTCCACTCGGTCTTCAATGAAATAGTCACTATTCGTAAACGTGGATACTTCCCGTATAGTTTTCGAATATTTAAATATGTCAACTGTGCGCAGTCGAACATAAAATTGGAGGAAACGTACGATAATTTTCATCCCCGCGGGCGTAAAACTTGAGAACTTCCACTGCGAAGCAGGCTACGTCGCTCAGGAGCCCTGTCTATGCGAACAAAGTGCTTGATTTTTGCTAATGCTCCATTTCTGCTTTTTAATAAACAACGCTTAAAGTAACATACAATTTAATCACAGAATTATACTTGCCAATCGTATGGATACTAGGATGCGAACGTATCTTCACTTGGATTGTGAAAATTCGCTGCTCATTATTCGGAAACTATACGAAAAGTATTCGATATTCGATTCGGTCTCAAAAATTACTATTCGCAGTCGCAACAGTCGGCAGCGGCGGCCTTTATTCAAGGTACCGGCGGATGGCGAGTCATCGCTGAATGCGAACAGCGACGTGGTTAATCGCCTTCACGGCACTTTTAATTGCATTTATTTTCTCCCAGTACCGTTCGGCGATACAGAGATGAGTGGGTAAAAAAAAAGAAGACGATGCGCTGAGTATTCGAAGCATAGAGTTTCTAAATAAAAAACCATGAAACTCTATGATTCGAAGGAACACAAATGCTTTAGCAACGCGGATTTAAACGTGGGTCGCAGGGTCAGTAGTGAAGACGATGGAGGCCGGCTGGTGTTTCTTCCAGTCGCCGCTTGTTCTTGTTACGAAAGACCCGGTATACCGGGTCAATAACCGGAATATCGAGTCTATAACCGGGATACCGGGTATACGTCTACCTGGTCTGTGTCTTCCACGAGCTTTATTTTTTTAACGAGAATCTAAAACATAGTATTTTTACTACTCGTAACTATGTATCTACGCGTGTCGACCACCACATTGAAGTTTGTATTCCACCGTGCCGTACTAACAAGTACTCTGACTCGTTTATCCCAAAGACTAGTCAAGATTAGAACCACCTTCCCACCGCCATAATTTCCATTATGGACCAAGATGATTTCAAGTCCGCAGTTATCGCTCATTTTTTGTAATGTGTGTTTTGTGAATGTATATGCATTTCCCCCACTCCTCTCTGTAAACGGCGCTGAGAATAAATAAATAAATAAATAAATAAATAAATAAATAAATAAATAAATAAATAAATAAATAAATAAATAAATAAATAAATAAATAAATAAATAAATAAATAAATAAATAAATGAGTGTACCGCTTAGTTGTGCACTTGATATAGAGACTTTCAATGGGTGATCAATGCGAGGGGAGATGAAAGTGACGGGGCGGATGAAAATAAGGCGTCGTAGATAATCATTCGTGTGGTTATACCTGGTGAAACGTGCACAGACGTGAAATATGCCGACATAATGAAAGGTCAGTAAGGTCCAACGATTTCTTCATTCGATGGGGACCGACAGCCGCCCATAACGTGTCGTCAGATGTTGGCGGAAATGTGAAGGCCACGATTTATAGTGTGATATGACCGAGCATGCTGTTCGCGATTTAAGTATGAATTGTAACTGGCACAGAAAGTCGCTTAAAACGGCACTGTGGCGCGAACTGGCGGTGAGACCTTGGTACTTGAGATGTGTGCAATCAGATTACTGCACCTAAGTCGGCTGTTGTTAGTTGCACCATACTTATTGTTTATAATCACAGTCTTTATATTAGGTAGACGCTCTCGCTTTGTTCTGTGCGTATTAGGAGCTAAAAAAAGTTCACACTAACAAGCGGCTCTGCCTTGGCTGTAAGAGTGGAACGGCCCTCACGCATGGCGGCGCACACGAGTGCTTTTTTTTTTTGTAAATTGTGCGCGCTCGAGTTTGCGAGCGAGTACCCCGAGTTCTGTGGTCTCCCTGCGAGAATTGACGTCTCTGAAATGACATCGACTGATTGTGCCGTAAATGGGTGCCAGCATTACATTTATTAGGCACTACTGGCATACCCTATACAGCTCCCCACCATTTCCGGCGTGCAATCGCTATCACCCAGCTATCGCTGTTTCCAGCATGTTTTCAGCGTACAACTTCATGAGCGCGATCGCGAATGCAGATCGAAAAAAATTCTGATATGAAGTGTTCCACGGTGTTTTCTGCGTTACCACTGCAGGGTTGGACACTCCGACTGAGCTTTTTCTCCAACTTCGCCTCCGCATGCGGCTGCCGAGGAGGCGAGCGCCATCTGTATGGTGTTTTTGCAAGGAACCAACCGCGGCGCGCCGCTGTATGCGTGGTAGAAATGCTGGAAAAGGGGTTTGTGTTTCAGTTTCTGCGTAACCGCATTATGTTTTATCGTATATTCAAATTACAATCCGACACTATCACGTCTATAGGTTGTGGTTACGTCGTACTTTCTGACGCATTTTACTTTGAGACGTTCGATTAGTTCACCATCGCCTCTGCGCCACGTGGAGGACCTGCGTGGCCGGGGTGGGTAAAATGATTTTCTTGGCCGCGGACGCCGTCGCCGAGACCGACATCGACGCCAGATTTTCTGTGACACGGGGCCTCTAACGCTCTCGCTTTAAGAATGAAAAAAGTAAAAACAAGTACCACCAAGGACGGTTGTCGGTCGCTTTAGGAACACTATAGCAAGGCCAGATTAAAATTAGACAGCATGAAGAATCTACAACGGTTCTGGGTGCATTTCAGGCTAAGTGCAAGGGGGTTAGTACGAGGGCTTCAATCAGAAGGGCACTGCGTGCTTTTGCCGAGGCAATCGGAACGCATCCTCTGCAACTTCTGCTTAGAGGCACATGCCACGCCTATACGTCGTGGCGTAGCCCGCCGGTTTTGTTATATATGGTCTGTGTCTTGCGTCCGTTATGTAGTATGTGCGTCTGGTTAACCACCCTGCCTTTCCTCTCTTTTGTTTCTTTCTCTGTCTGCTGTTGTTTCGGGGGCTCACCAGAGACTGAGTAGATGTTGCAATTGTGGGCCATAGATGTGCAGGATACGTGGCTCCGACCATCTTTCGCGAGTTTCGCAACGCTGGCTTGACGCTCCTTCCTCCTACATTTCCGTTATCGCACTGTTTCCGATGTAACGGCCAGCTTTGGGGCCTCGGCGGATGCAGTCGATCGGCATGTATTCCGCCGATTAGGCGGGAAATCGGGATGACGTAACGGTGGCGTAATCTTTAACCGATGCAACGACTACTTCTGCCACCTTGACCCGTGGACACAGACAGAAATCGGCATCTTTGTTGTTGGCCATACGGGCCAATCCCGGAGTGTTTGCAACAATGGGCCGATCCGCGGCCACTCCCGTTGCCTTATTGTGGTGCATTATAGTAACGAAAATTTTATGATGGTCCTGATGTGTGAAAACTGTCTTGGGGTGATTGAGAATGATTTTGTGTGTACAAAATCCATGCACGATCCTGTTCTGAACGTCGTCTTTGTAGTACTGCCTTCACCAATGAAATCGGATGAAATATCCTTTACAGCTGCCGCTGGAAAAGATAAAAATCTGAGCGCGGATTTGCTGCGGATAGAAATGCAAGTATACAGGGACCGACAGCAACGAGAGCAAAAAATACTTTTTCACGAAATTTTAATAGCAACTACAGAGAGCGACCACCGTTGAGCGACTTCGCAATTTTGTGCAGTGTTCCGCTGCGTTTAGGTTGTCAGCGTAAAACAGCATATTCTCCGAGTGACACTTTCACTGCTGGTACATTTTTGCACGCCACTTGTCCACCGATCGATCAATCTGCATCCCGAAATTTGGTAGTCCACTGCCGATTAAAGAGAGCTCGCGTGGTGGCGTGCAGGCACTCGGCCTTCTGTAGAACGTGAGCACCAAGACAATCAGGTTCTTCATTTACTCTCAAGAATCAGTGACACTTTCTCGTTTTGGCACGCAGGATTCCTTCAGCCGAATGGAATGGTCTTGGAACGTTTTTACCTCCGCCCGATGACCACGACGGTCGCAACTGCGTTCACCGTTCACACGCAGTGGAGTGACACTTTTCTCGAATCGGAACACAGGGTTTCTTCAGCCGAGCTTGTAAGATTTCTGGGAATGTGTGCTTCACCCGGCACAGCGCGTTTCTTACTCCTGATCTTCCTCGTCGATGGTGGGCATCATGGCGCGGATGGTGATGGTCTTCTTGGTCGAGCCCGGGTAGACCTCGTTGAATCCACCGACCTCGGCCGTCTCTTCGCTCGCCGCCGACGCGCAGTCAAAGAGCGGCACGGATCCGTCAAACTCGGCCTCGTCCGTAGCCGAGGGCGCGCTGCAGGACGTGCGCCAGGTCATGACTCCTCCAGCGGGGAGCGGCGCCAGCAGCTCGGCCTGCGGCTCGTCAGGGCTCAGGTCGTTGTTCTCGTAAACGCCGAACGTGGCGTGGTGGAGACTCCGATGCTGCGGTGGGGGCGCGGAAGTCGCGGTGGTCGACGTCCTTGCCGAGTCTTCGCCCTCTTCGCTGGCGTTGAGTGATGTGGCAGTGCAGGAATCATTGTTGTCGTCGCTAGACGAGGTGCCGAAGGGTCCTAGGAGGTCCGAGTTGTTGTCGTCGCTGGAACTCGATTCCGTCGTCATTAGCTGCTGGCGTATCGGGTTTCGAGACTCCAAGAGCAGCGGCTTGAGTATGGCCGTGTCCTCCCTCAGGCCCGAGACAATGTCCTCGGTGTTCACCTCGTCGTCGGTGAGGCAGCTGGGCGCGGTTGGTGGTAGGCGAACGTTATTGGCCCACCCAAGGCTGCCGTCCACTGAGGGCCTAGCCGCGGTGTCGCTGTCTGTCCAGTCGTGAAGATGCCGCTGTTGTTGCTGTGGCCCGAGAAACACGGGCTTCAGCGGAGGTGGCTGCTTGGGTTGCCGCTGTTCCCTGACGAACATGGGCCTGAGAGGAGCGAACCGCCTTATCCAGTCCTTGTCCGTGATGAACGCTGGCTTAAGGGGCCAGGATGTGAGCTTGGGCCTGTCCAAAACGTGTTCTTGGTGCTTCGCTTGGCCGCCGCTGATGGCATCGCCGAGAACGTGGCCGTCTGAGAAGAAATTGCGTCCGTTTCGACGTCGTAACTTGAGCGCCTCTTCGGCGACGGGAATCATCTCCGCCGCCGGCGCGAGGGCGTTGGCGTCGGAGAACGGAGTCCTCGCCTTGGCCCAGGAGCAGCGCTCGGGCGAAGACTTGAGCAGGTCGTAGTTGCGTTCGGGTTCGGTAGAAAGGACGTCACAGATTCTCGTCGATAGAGCAAGGACGTGTCCCTTCTCGGCGTTCACGTCGTCATTCTTGTCCTGCAGCAACTGAAGGAACTCCGGCGCCATGTTGGAAAGCTCGACTTGAAACACCTGGGCCCCCGTCATGCGAATTTCCTTTTCGAACGTTGGCTGATAGGGCCGGGGTGAAGCCGGAGTGTTCCTGGCACAGCTCGTCTCCGTCGAAGTGGCCGAAGTCGAGTTCTCTGTGGGTTCGGAAAACTTGCGCATCGTAGAGCCAACCTGCGTTTCGCCAGAAACCTCGGCCTGTCTCTCGGTTTCGTCGATGGTGGCCAGTTCCTGGTAACCCGGCATGTTGTCGTGGAAACCGAAGACGTTGTTGTTGTAGTCGGCGATGACGGCGGGAGAGACGTGGCTGCTGAAAGCGTCCGCGTTTTCATTCAGGAAGCCCACGTTGGAGTTGATTTGGAACGGGTCCAGCTGTCCGGCCCTGCCTTCGGCGTCGTCGTTGGACAAGGTGGAGAAAAGAAAATTGATGAAGGATTTCTCGTCCACGCTGGGTATCATTGAGCTGCCGCTCACACCGTCGGGCTGTTGAACGGCAACATGCAGTTCCGCGTTCAGGGGCACCTGCTGAAACTGCTGAACAACTTGCGGCGACTGGAAGTGGCAGTCGTCACCGCACAGGAGGTCCGGCACCCGTGGTACCGTCTGCTGTTTGACGTCGGCGTCGCTCTGGTGACTGGAAGAAATGAATCGCTCGAACGCGCCTCCCGGAAGCCTCTCGTGGTGGGTGAGGTACTCGTGGTTCGTGAAGTCGTAGCAGGCCGAGCAGCTGTCGGCCGGCTGTTTCGGGTTCTCGTCTAGGAACAGCGGTACTTCTGCGTCGACCTGCGCGGAGCCGAACACAGTGTCGTAGGCTTGCGCGATGTTCTGGTACACGTTCCTCATGGTGTACAAAGGCTCCACGTGGTCAACCACCGGATCGAGGCACGACACGGCTGACGAGAGGACGTCGTAGTTGGCTGCTGCTGGGAAGGTGGGGCACAAGTCCTTGGCGCTGGCTGCTGACTGTTCCTCGGAGGAGTCCTCGATGTCTAGCTGCTCTGTCACCTCCGTGGTTTCTGCACTGGTGGAGTCGCCGCCCTTCTCTCCAGTGTTGTCTTGGGACGATGACGTATCCTCGGATGTGGTCGCGAGCGAGCTGTCCTCCATGAGCTCTTCGAGCTCGCTAGGACCGGGCGTCTCTTCTGACGATTCCTGCATCGGTTGAATAGCCTTGCTGAAAACCTTCAAGACCTACACGACAAGCCCGTATGCTCGTGTGCAAGGCTCAAAGAACAGAAAATGTCGCTGGCGGCAAATAACGTTTCGACTAAGCGACTTGTCTTGCTTAGGACCCTGACCTGGTCCCCTGGTCAAGTCTCCTTGCCTAAATCTTGGCAACAGCGATATTCCTTATTCGACCACTATTGATCGCTTCAAGGAAATTATAGGTTATATATAGGGCATTGAATGAAGTTGGGCGGGGCGTGCAAATAAGGTCTAGAACTCCGTTTCCTTTTTGGTCCTTTATTGTAGGCTCTCTCTCTCTAAGGCACACGGAACGCCACGTCCGAAATATTCTCAAAATGACGTGCATACTGCAGGACGTAGTCCTCTTGCAGCAATCTCCAATTACAGCTGGCCTATACGTTCGCGCCTAAGTCCATGCCTATCTATTTCCTTATCTCGTCACACCACCTGCACCTCAAAAATTTTCAGTGCTTAGCTTCATTGCCCATACCTTGGCATGGGTTCTGTTAGTCTAGAGAACCACCGATTATTCTCTGTCTTGCTCTATTTCTCGTGCAATAAACCTTTCAGTTGATAGACTCGTATGTTCAGTGTTTAGAGCTGCATGCGACCCGGATTGACGCCCTATACTGTGGCAGACGTTAAGCGGCGCTTACTAGCACAGACAACATCGTAATGACGGCGAGGGGACGTGAGTGCAAAGTTAGAGATTTGGTTAATTGACGACGATTCATCCCTGACTTTAGCAGGTTGCTGAAGCCCAGGTACAGAAAGCATTATAATCTCGCGCCATCGACTCCTATGTAGCAGTCTGTCAACAATGGTATGTCGGCGTGGCGCTTGGCGTCACGTACCACTAATGAAGTAGGACTACGTCCTTCCCCTCTTTTCTTAGTCTTCTCTTATTTACACCACCAGCGGCAGCACGTCATGGCCTGATTTGACGACGACGGCACGATAGTCGTCACCACAGTCTTGTTTCTCGCGTCTTTTGGGTTCTGTTCAAGTAGGAGCCGGCGAGTACGTTCGTCAGTGTGCTCACCAATCTATGCTATATCCTCCTCTGACCCGTTTATATCTCGGGGGCATGACTGCTTTTGAATTAAGCTTTTCGGGCTGACGGCAAAAAAAAAAAAACAACAACAACAACAACAAAAAAACAACATGCTTAAACAATTTTCACGCAGAAATTCGCACGCACCCAAGATAAATGTTTTCCGTAAGTGCTTCCGAGTTTATTTTTCAAAGGATTCAGGGAAATGCATTCACTACGATGCACAAGGGCTATAGTAGTATATAACTTAAAAAAAACAGCAGTTGGCAACAAAGGCACACGGACCACGCGGGGTTGTGTTACCCCGCCAGCCAATCACGGAAGCAAACAAAATCGTCGTCATGCGACCTTTTCAAAACGGCGTCGTACTCGATACGCCTGTACTTGTCCTACTTATACGTTCCACTATAGTGGTAGACGAGTGAAAAAGTATAAAATGACGCGCTTATAATTTTACTTTTGTGGTCAACGCCTTAATTAGGTAGCAGGGAAAGCTTGAAGTACGAACTATTTGCATGCCTCGGCGGAGGAACAGTGGCTCGCGGTTATGAGGGCGTGGGCGGGGACTTCGCTGCAGACTTGTGACTGAAGTTGTATCCGACTACATAGCGGCTCGTACCTGAGGGGACGGGTCGAGGCGCCGTCGAATGTCCTTCAGCGCTTCGGCAATCACGGCCCTCTCGTGGTCGCCCTCGGAACTCGGCTGCGAGCGAAGCCGCAAGCGGCGCTGGGCGTTCTCGGCCGAGCATCGGCGCTGGTCCAGCTTCCACGAGCCGTTCGAGTTGGCGACCGCAGTGTCGCTGGCGCCCCTCGGGCTCACCACCAGCGGCAGCAGCACCGGCACGGGGTCGCAGTTGAGGGCCTCCAGGGACAAGTCCAGGATGTGCTTGCCTTCGCGGGTCTGCGTCGCCTGCAAGGCCCGCCGAGCAGCGCGGCGTTTGGTCAGCGTGCCGGCACACAGCGGCGAATTAAACGCACCTTACTTACGTAACACCGTGCCCGATTAGCCTGTCCAAACCGCGCCGGCTCTTCGGTTGCTGACTACTATGATACACGGCCGGCTCTTTAGCGCTGGCACTGTTAGGCTAGCAGCGAGACCCTCCCGCTTATCTGTACGCTTCTGTAAACCTGGCGTAATGTAGCCCGTCGGTTTTCGTCTTCCTGCGCTGTGCATCTGACTACGCATCACCAACGAGCGCAACTTTATACGTAACGTAACCGTGCACGTGCTACGAGGCGATTAAACTGGGGCGGTGGTACAGTTAACTGATTCACTCGCCTCCGCCGGAGGGCGCTCCGGCGGCGCGCCGCGCTCCTTGAAGTCGTCGCCCTGCAGCTCGGTGATGCTGCGCACGAACTCGAGCACGACCTCCGGCGCGAAGGCGTCTCCGCGCCGCACTCGGGGCAGCTGCTCGCGAAGGCACTCGATCAGCTCCTGTTCGAGCAGCGACGGCTGGCGGCGGTCTCGTTCGTCACCGCCCCGGGGCGGGAACCCCGGGCCGACGGCGGCCCCGTGGCACTCGGGGAGCCGTGCCCGACTCATGGCCGCTGGGTGCTGCGGACCGTCGTCAGCGAGCCTGCTGCTGCCGGCGGGTAGCGACGACGGCCGCTAAGGCGGCACGACGGCGCATCGCGCTCTTCGGCGGCAGCCTCTCCCGCTGCCCTGCAGGCGCCCGCCGCCACCCGTGTGCCGTGGTCCTCCTCCTTGTCTTCTTTGAGACACCGCTGCTATAGTGGCACTCGCGATGACGATGATAGCACGACTGTGCACTGTCATAGTCGCAGGAATTCACTGCTCATCTCATCTCACCCCCCAAGCATTGGCTCATACCCACTACGGGGGGGATTGGCCAAGAAGCAGGCGGTTTCCACTACGTTTATTAGAATTTAAACAAAAACTAAATTTGCATAGCAGCAAATAGAAAAAATGCAGCTAGTTCCATGCACGAAGTGCAATCTGTCGAAACAGCGGAGCTGTGGTCGTTCTGCTTCTGCGATTGTCGCGTATGTTTCTGCGTATTGCCGCTCGCGCCGAGCGGCGTCCATCGTGCAACGAGCGCGCGGCGCAAACAACTGCTCTTCTATCCCGGCGCCTCTCCTCCTCCTCCCCGGCGTGCGCTTCGATTGGTCGGCTCCTCTCCTCCCGGCGAGCGGGTCACGTGACCTACCTTTCCGGCTCTGCTCCTGCGTGACGGCGCCGTCATCGACGGCGCACTCTCGACTAAGAACAGCGCCGCTGTTAAACTATTGCCGCGACAACTTGGCCACATTCAAGTAGCGCGCCCATGTCGCCCTTCGTATTGGTATAGGCCTTTACGTATTGGATAGAATTACTGTATAGGCTGCTAGTATTGGACACTGTGTGCGCCGTGCCGTGGTGTAGTTCAGCAATAACAGGCAGCGATCATCGTGGAACGAGTAGCTGGTTGGACCCGGCTCGCATGCGCCACGCGCACGAGGTGTCACGCGATGAGAAAGTAGAAGACTTGGAGGTCGGTTTTGGAACGCGACTGACGGGCATTTCACGACAGCGGCGACTTTGAGTCGTTGGCACAGGTTCGCCCTTAATAAATATCGTTGTTTCATTAGCCTGTGTTCTTCAACATCGCTACAATATTATGAAGAATTTTGAGACAAAGTAATTTTGACATAAAGAAGGGCAATCATAGGAATAATTAATAATTCCAGAAATTCAGCAAGGCATTCTTTTTGGTGTCTCTAATGAAATTGTAATCTGCAAGAAAAGCATCCCTGCTGCTGCGGGTGGATCGCTGTGGAACTCCACCGCAACATAAGTTACACCCTTAAAGGTGAGTAAGGGTACGTGTAAATCGGCCTATAATTTTATAGCCTGGTTATATTTATTGGATGTCCGTTGTAAGGGTGTTAAAGTTAAAAGCTATAATGGTGTAAATGGCGTATAATTCACACCCTTACACCCAACACATCTTAAAAAAGCTTGCACCCTTTGGGTCTTTATCTCGTCCCGCAACGATAATCGTCATCTATATTGGTGTCATTTCATTTCGTTCATACATCGCGCCCGATACTTCCAGGTCACGATCGGAATGCACGTTATCAGTGTGACGTAGCATTCTCGTCAAAAAAGGTAGCGAGTGCAGCGTTTTCAAGAAAGGCAGATGACGATTATTGTTGTGGGGCAAGGTACGCCCCGAAGTGTGTGAACTTTTATAAGAGTAAACGGTGTAAGGGTGCGAGTTATACACCGGTTTACAGCGTTATTCACTTTTAAGGGTGCACATGTAAACTATTTTACAGTGTACACTGCTGCACGTGCACGAACAACTATTGGCCCTTCGGACCGTGCCGTCGCGGCCCATAAAATGTCCGGTTTGACATTTCATTGCGGTGACAACTGTATATACGGGGGCTCGAAGAGCGTTCGCGCCGTCGACGCCGGCGCCGTAGTGCTGTCTTGGTATCGACAGAGTTTGCACCGGTCCGCGCCTGGAGGGTTCCAGATACAAGGTCTCAGAGACGCACACTGCGTTTGGCTGCACGAACGACGAAGCCGATTGCGCGCAAGCGTCACGCTCTGCTCAATTGGCTCTGCAGCGGAGCCACGGTAGCGTTATAGTGGAGCGCATCTACAACGAACACCTTTACAACGAAGTGACCTGTATAACGAATGATTTCAGAGGCCCCAAGCACTTCGTATATAAAGGCGTTCGAGTGCATAGCTTCTGCTGCTGGTACGATTTTTGCGCGCATGCACACACAGTAGCGCTTCCGCTGGAGAGGCATATTACCTCACCGCGGTGTATACACTGGTCTGAACGGAACGGATAGTTAACTGTAAAGTTTAGTCTATATTCCTTTCACTGGGCGCTGACAAATGCCTACGTTTTTTTTTCTGCGTCTGTCTCATCTCTCGCACCATCGAGGATTCGAGGTGCGACGCCTGTAATGCCGCTGCCGGCATTCCCGATCGCGTCAGCGTTCTGAGACGCCTGGTATCTGGCAGGGCGCGCGAGGCAATCTTGCTGCGTAGCAGCCAGCGGCTGTCTCACATGCTGCGTCACGCTTTGTCGCCGCCGCGTATTGTTAGAACACCGTGTGATTAAGAAGCTCGGGCGCAACGCTAAAGCTTGTTTGTCTCTATGAGTGCGCTAGTGCACGAACCCTCATGTCCTATTTTCGCTTTATGTCTCCCGTAGTGTATTGCGTAGCCAACCGGGCTCAGTCCTGGTGATGGCGCATTGTTGCTAACAAAAATCCAGTCCCTTGGTCCCGCTGGTTCTTTCCTATCTGTGTGTTGCGTGGCATATCGTGCGAAGCCTTGACCAAACTGGTTCAGACTTACACGGGCACCATCCTGATCGCCGTCAACCCTTACAAGGAGCTCAGCATTTACTGACACGGTGAGTGACACGCTTACCATAAGGACATATCTTACCGCTTGCCTTGAAAAGAACTGCGTAGAGTCATTGAATTCTACCGGTAGTAACATACGAGGCAGAAACTTAGAGGTTAACCAAGCCAAATGTTAGGTGTAAACTTTAAGAGACAGGAAGACAACAGTGTGGATTATGGAGAGCAAGCGGGGGTAGCCATTATTCTAGATGTCGTTAAGAGCAAGGAATGTAGGTTGGTATAGGACATGTAATGCGTAGGACAGGTAACCAGTGGTCTGTTACAGTCACAGAACGGGTGCAAAAGGAAGGAAATGAAACCAGGAACTTGCAGGCATAAGTTCAGCTGGCGCGAGACAGGGGCCATTAGAGATCGCTGGGAGGGGCCTTAGTCTTGCAGTGGACATACATAGGCGGCCCCGATGATCGTGATCGACACACATTGTGCTGGTGAAGGGCATACACGGCTTCACGAGGAGTGCACTGTTCTCTGTTCTCTGCACAGGACTGGGTGCTCCGGTACAGCGGCCGCAAGATCGGCCACTGCGAGCCTCACGTGTTCGCCATCGCCGAGTCTGCGTACGACAGCCTGCAGAACATGACCGCCAACCAGGCGTGCGTCATAAGCGGGGAGAGCGGTGCCGGAAAGGTGAGCGCGCGAGGATGGGGTGGTGTCGACGTTGGCGGTAACTATATATACTGTATACAGAGTCCTCCAATAAGTTTGAGTTAGTAAAGGACTCCGGTATATATCGCCGCGTGTAGCCTGACTGTAGCCTTGCCGGTCAGTCTTCACTGTCAGTCATTAACTTGCAGTGCACGAAGGCAGACACGCACTATACATACAGCGCTGCGTTTACTAACAGGCGAATGTGGAGGAACCTTACGGGGTTGAACTCACCTTATCAAAGTGCAGGTGAGCTTGGTGACCGCTAGTAATTCTGTGAAAGAGATCAACAATATTGAGCTTTGCTCGTTTAGCATGAATATGTTTGTTGAGTGAAATCAAATACTCGGCGAGCGGTGAAATTGTGAGGTGAAAGCTTTCCAAAGCAGCTCCGGTGCGTGATCCTGGTGTGTTACTTGGCCAGTGGTGTTTAACAGACCTACTTTCGGTGAGAATGTTTTACATCTCTCCGTTTCGATGTAGTTTCCTTAATCAGTACACACCCTGGCGTAGCATGTTTTCGCACCTGAAACCTCCCATTGATCAAATGTTCTCACATGAAATATATGCAGTTTATCGTGGCTTTGAGCCACGGGCACATGTAAATAAAGCATTACGAAATGTTCGCGTAGGTTTATGCATGGGAAACACATACAGCAAAATACACTCGACGTTGAGGACCCAATCTATGACTCAAGAAGTTAGGTTTCGAACCCGACAACAGCCTTAACAATGAGGTCGAGAGGATGTCGAGAGGCGGTTGACGCCATGACCTGGCAGCCGTTGAAAATTAAAGGCACCTCGAGGCTGAGTAAGGTCGTGAAATCTGATTTGAGATTAACGTGAGGCAGAATCCTGTGAGGTCGTTTGCTCAAGACTTCCACGCGACATTGAAGTTTGGATGGACAGTTCCAGACACCGAGTGTGCTTTAGCAGGGGCTCCAAGGGCTCTTTCAAATGTTTAAGATTACCGCATATTCTTGTGCGGAAGTCCGTTGTGTCGTTGTCTATTTGATTTTTATGGGCTGAGAAAGTTATGCACCCTTTTTTCAGACGGAAACTACGAAGTTCATTACTGCAGTACCTTTGCACCGTCACCACAAACGTGTCCACGTGGATCGAACAGCAGATTCTGGAGGCCAACACCATCCTCGAAGCATTCGGTGAGTGAGAAGGTTCTGCAAGTGCCAGACTGCCTTCGGAAAGACCCGCTCCTCCAATGCCGTCGTCGTCACCTTAGTGAGGCTGCCTGAAAAATGTGAAAATTCTGGAAACAGTTATTGCCTGCCTCTGCCGATCGGTTGCTTGTTAGATCAAAACAATCACAGTGCACATTAATTCGAACACCGAGAATCAACTCCGTTCTGACAGGCGAAGCAGTTTCCATTGTTGCTGCAGGTGGTATACCGTCAGACCTTTTATTGTCCTTTGTTCAGGGGTGCAAAATAATTCCAGCTTCTCCATTTGTATTACTACTTCTTGCTGGGCTAGTTAGTTCACATTGCTTGCCGTGGGTAAGACGCGAAAACACGTGAGGAAACGACCGGATATTCTTTTCTGTCCGGTCGTTTCCTTACTTGTTTCCGCGTCTTTCCACCGCCAAGAATTCTCCACTTGTATCTTCCGCGGTATATCTGTTTGTTTGTTCTCTTAGAAATGTCGAGGTTTTCTAGAACATGTAGCTGAGCTATTGGTCTCATTTTAAAGCTTACGGCCGTCTAGAGAGGTTAGGAGTGGCACGAGCTGTGGTTTGCCTGACATGTCTTCGGAAGCAACACTTATGAAAAAGGCCCACATTGCTTAAAACTTATTACCTTGGAACGCCAGAGATTTAGATGCACGCTGAAGGACTCCGGAGCGTCAAAACTAGTCCGGAAGCCTACGTCGTCTCTCGTAGCCTCAAGTTTCCTCCGGGACGTTAAGCCTTCTGAACGTTGAAACAAACCGTGTCTGTCCTGCAGGCAATGCGAAGACGGTCCGCAACGACAACTCGAGCCGGTTCGGCAAGTTCATCCAGGTGTGCTTCGACGGCCGCTTCCAGATCAAGGGCTGCATGATCCAGGACTACCTGCTGGAACAGTCGCGCATCACGTTCCAGTCGAGCGGCGAGCGCAACTACCACATCTTCTACCAGCTCGTGGCCGCTGCCCAGCGCAGCGCCGAGCTGCGAGACCAGTTCGCCATCGGGCCCGTCGAGCAGTACACCTACCTCAGCCAGAGCGGCTGCCTCTCCATCGACGGCATCGACGACGCGCTCATGTTCGACGCCCTGAGGCTCGCGATCTCCGTGCTCAACATACCGCAGGTGCGTTGGTCCGTTTACATTGCAGTGCTCAGAGGGGCACACTTATTATTGCGATAGCATTTATATGGACACTCCAGGCGCGCTTCTGCCGTCGCCGTCGCCGTGAGGTTCCGCACAAAGTCCAAGGGCGATAACACCGTTGCCGCGCGCCGTGTGCTGTATGTATGTGCGAGCGAAAGCATGCGAGAGTGAGCTGACGATTGCGGTTCAATCTCGCGGGCGCGCGCGCAATGTAAGAACGCATGGACGAAGCGCGCAGTCTTCCGTCGCGCGCAACGCACCGGGGGGAGGAGCGGGAGGAGGGACGTTTTACTCCGAGGGAGGCTGCGTAGGGCGCGGCCGTGAGGGCCCTGTGTTCAAAGAGATCTGAGACGGGGACAGAGTGCGCCGAGTGCTGTGTTTTCGCCGCTTAGTTCGCGTTGAAGCGAGAGGCAGCACGAAGGTCAATTCGCTCGCTGTTGCCGCCGCGCTTTCTCACTCCATGGCGTTTTGACAGCGAGCGTGCGCGGTCATCGATTGAGATGTGTTAATGTTTGCTTGTGTGCGCGTGACACCATGCTTGTTCATTTAGTTAGTAAGCGAACGTTTACAAGTTTATACGGCCAATAAATCTACTACCCTCACTTCGTATAGCTGTCTACTAATTTGCTATCGCAATCGATGCTTCGCCTTTCGGGCGAAACTGCGACTTTTTTTCTCACCATCGACTTATGTCTAGCGCGTGACGATGACCTCTTCCTTGAAGGTATTCATTTACCCTGTGTTGCGCCCACCCCAAGCACCTTATATACACTTTAGAGTTTCAGCTCCGTCCGGCTTCTAATTCCGTGATGTATACCCTGACTACCAGGCATTAAGCTGGAGTGGGCCTGCACGAATTATTATTGGCAATGACAGTGCAATATTACATTGGCATAATGAAGATACCATTAAAAAAGTTGTATATTATACGCAATCTACGCATTGTCATATAATCAATGAACCGTTACAAAAAATGCTTACGACCAATTTCTCAACCGCATTTATATATTTATTTATATCTGACTCAACTGTATGGCATTCTACAATTTAACTGGTAAATGATTCCAGTGACACTGTTCCTCACCAGCACACTGGTGACGAACAGTGTGTCGAAGGTGTTAGTGTGATCTATAGGAAGTCGGAAACGGTCTTAGAGTGATGTGACTGCATAATGACGATGGGAAGCCTTCCGTGACCCAGATAGACCGGCTTTTATCTGCGCCTATACGCAAAGTAGTCGTCAGAGTCGGTCACAACGGTGGCGACTCGGTCCTTGAGCTCGTCTTTGCCAGCAAAGCTTCAGCTTGTGCGACAAAGCCAACATCGAGACCCCACCCTTATTTGGTTATTTTTTTCGTCGCAGGAAATGGTGGACGGCATCTTCAGCGTGCTGAGCGCCATCTTGTGGCTGGGCAACCTGCAGTTCGCCGACTGCGAGGAAGAACGGAGCTCGCTCACTCCCGGCGACGAAGAGATCCTGATGACGGTGGCCACCCTGCTGGGATTCCAGCCGGAGGAGCTCACCTACGTCACGCTGCACCGGCAGATCATCGTGCGCGGAAACGTCACCGAGATACCGCTCAAGTACCACGAGGTGCGTGCGCGCATGTGGCAGGGTCACTTGTGCGGTCGAAATCAAAAGTCTAGAGACCACTACACCGGCAAAAAAAAAAAAAATAGTAGCACGGTTATGCGACGTGCAGTTGTGTTGATGAATTACATTGGTTGGACAGGCGCACGTAGGCTGTGCCACTTGATTTCAGCCGGACCTCCTATACTGTGAATATATATATATATATATATATATATATATATATATATTCTTTTGTTCCGAATATGTGGTCTCCAGACATTTGCTCGCGAGTGTACATGTTTATCTGTGCCCCAAATAGGTTAATGCAAAATATCTTCTGAGGCCTAGCCGTAACTGATCTCAAGGCATTCTGAAACGTGCACGATTAACGATTAGGGGTGGGGGGTGTTGTGCGATGATGTGTTTTGTGCATAACGTTGAGTGCGCGGATATTTTGGGGGTAGTTGCATGCGACCGTCATAAATGCATTCTTAGATGTGAATAATTAGCGATAGACGGTGAGCGCAAATATCTTCAGAGGGGTATAGCCGTGGCTGTCGTCAAGGCATCCTGGAATGGGCATAAATAGCATGTGGAATTTGTTAAGCCTGTTTATGTATGCGCAGAAGATGGCCGCGAAGAGCTTTTCACGGGCAGTCGGCATTGTGATAAACTAATCCTGAAATGTGTGTAATTACACCAGCTCAGATATGAACGTGAAAGTGAAAGTCTTTATTTCTTTTGTATCTTATGTATATCTCACACAAAATACTAATTCAATGTTACGACGGGACCTGCATTTCCGAGGTCTCTTTTCCACCGCAGTGGTTCAGATGCACGTTAATTAGTAAACTCCAGATGGTCAAAATTGACCCGGAGTCCTCCACCCCGCCACGGCGTCTCTTGTAGCCTCTGTGTTGCTTCGAGAAGTTAAACCCCCGATATCAATCAATCAATAAATAAATCAATCAATCAATCAATCAATCAATCGCTCTCTGCGGTGTTGATTTTTGTGCAGCATGTAATTATGAACCATTACCAACTTGTTCAGTATGCCGTTCTCATAAAACGTGCAAGAAATTTTTGCACCAGTTGTAGGATTGCTTTCGCCCACTTATGAGCCATTACCAACTTGTTCACTTTTCGAAAATGTGCTGAAAATATGTCCGCGAGTTGTTGGTTTGCTTCCGTGAAGAGCAGTGCCTGTTAAGGTTGGAGTGTATTTGGTTTACTTGAGCAGGTCTGGCTGCGTAGTTTTACAAGCTTCAACTGTAAGGAGCCGGTAGAATTTGACTGTGACTGAAAGGGGGAAAGAAAGAAGAAAAAAACTTGGCATGTGGAGTAAGTGGGTGACTCTGCCAGCGAAATAACTCAGCCGCGAGCCTATAAAGTGGACCCGTAATTTCGCCTATTTCTCGCGCAGCTATAAAACGCCGCATTCCTTTATATCCGAGGTCCTCTCGCGCACTACAATAGAGATCCTCGCCCCGTATATATGAGGCGTGCATTCTCGTCCAGGCCCAACAAAACCGTCATGCCATGGCCAAGGCGTTGTACTCAAGGACGTTCGCCTGGATCGTCAACTACATCAACATGTGCACCAGTCCAGGAAGAGACAGCAACAGGTTTCTCGGCGTCCTAGACATCTTTGGCTTCGAAAACTTCGGGGTGAGTTCTACGCTTAGTCGATATTTATTTGGTTGAAGGAAGAAGGTGCCGTTCAGATTGCCGTTCAGCACAGCGATCATTACGCGCGAATTGTGCATGGAAAGTGTGCGATTTACCTGCATCAAATCTATTTTTAATTATTATTATGTGGTATACTTTGGAGATGTCGCCTTTAATTGGCGCCGGCTACTCCTTTTCGCATAGAGATATGAAAAAAAAGTTTACATAAGCGCATTAAAAGTAAATGTCAACTCCCAATCACAATAACACATAGTCAATTCACATAAGTACACTAATGCCACACTAAAACTGAAAGTCAACTCAGAAACACAGCAACATGCATCATCGTGCATGTTCGAAATACATCATATACATCGAATATCCGATGAATACAAAGTGTTTTCACACAGAAATTCTATATCGAAGGAAAACAGAAGAGATTTTAGAACATTTCTCGCTCGAAGACATTACGAAGTAGTCGATTTTGTGGGGTCAGTATTAAGATTGTCGTCCTGTGATCTGTTCACTATAGGCGCTGTAAAATCACGGTAGTCAGTACTGCGAATAAATTTGCACGGGGTATCACTGCCGGCGGTGAAGCACAATTAGAGTTTGGTATAAACCTCGGAAGTGTTCCTGGCGAAGCTTGTGACCGTCTTTCTTTCCTCCCTTTCCTCTCCTGTCCTGGTTTTGCGATTCTTCAGGTGAACAGCTTCGAGCAGCTGTGCATCAACTACACGAACGAGAAGCTCCACAAGTTCTTCAATCACTACGTCTTCGCCCTGGAGCAAGAAATGGCAAGTGCATTTGTGGCATGCTCTCTTTCACTCTGGCACGACGACTGGCAACGAAAGCGGTGCTTTCACCGTTCCACATTCTCTTCTGTTTGCAGTACCGCCAAGAGGACATCCAGTATTCTCATATCCATTTCACTGACAACACTGCCTGTCTAGAATTGATCGAAAAGGTGACGTGTAAACTGCTTTTTTATGATTTAAGAAGTTTGTAACGTTGTTTTCGCCGCCTTCATTGTAAAAAAGATCAGCGTGTATTACGTGACTTTGGATGTAAAATAAAAGCTTAAGACGTCATGCGAATTTATACATGCAAATCTGATTTGCCACCTTTTTTCTTTGCAGCCTCCAAAGTGCATTCTGAAGCTCCTCGTAGAAGAATGTCGTATGCCTAAGGTAAATTTGGAGTTGATGAATGTCTTTCTTTTCATTTTGATTAGTCGATTTCCTCATTTTCACACCATGGTACCTTAAGGAGTCCGACGAATCGCTAGATCGCTTGTCTTACGCGCACATTTTCTGATCTTTGTCATGTCAGCTCGAGATCTTTGATGAGAGAGACAGGTGCCATTGATAGGCCCAAGAGAAATCCAGCATTCTGACCCCCCCTTCTTATCAGCTTGAAGCCAAACGTTAACGATCACGGCCATAACACATAATCGCTCGCTGCGAAAAGTCGACACTTTCGTAACACTTCTTCGTTAGGCAGGACACGGTTGGCAAATTTTAACAATCTAAACATGGTTTTGGGGCACTAGATGGGACATACAAAAGGAAAGACACATGTTTAGTAAACTCAACCAACAGGCCCTAAGAAGAAGTTCTGTTAAACTGAATTTTAGCAAGTCAATGACTGTGGCATCATACACCTTGTTAACGTTACGTCCTTGCTACCGCCAGGACATCTGTGAATTAAAGCGCGTCCTACGTCAGAACATCCAACATCTGTGATGTTGAAGAGTCCCTACGATAAGGGTGGTGGTTCTGGTGATGGTTCTGTTGCTACAGGCGGTGTTAGCTTTGCAGTCAGTGCCGGGAACTGCATGCGTGAGTCCAGAACACAAAGCGCCCTCTTGCTGGTCCATTAGTTATCAACACTGGCGCGAATCCAGAGGGGGACCCGTGTCAGTGTTTTGCATTCCCCTCCTCCCCCTACCAAGACATGCCGGCTCACTGTATTGAGTTTGCAGCGAGGCACCTTCTCCCTCCCCACCGTTCTCTGTGCTTTGATGAGCCCTAGTTCATGATAATCGCGTGAAATCGAGCCCTAGTTCATGATAATCACGTGATAATCGCGTGATGAGCCCTGTTCTAGGTACGGTCCTTCCGGGAACACTAGCTACCCCGTATTCTCAAAGTATCCCCGACTCGAATCTCTTCCTCCACTCCACTCCACCAGGTTGACCACAGCGCCACCCTTCGAATGAACAACACACTACGCTTCTCAAAAATTGCCGTGGAAAGTCAATGAAGCGCAGTGACCATTTTCTTCTAGGGGCGGCGCTGCCATCGATTTTCTTGAGTCAAGGTGGATCGTTGAGCGGATGAACCTTCTAGAATATGGGGAACGGGTCTCAGGGGCGCACGCGCATGAGGAAATCATCTTCTCTTCAGTTAGAGATAATCACGCCCTCTATAACTATACAGCAAAGACGCACGTTCAGAAATTCATCCTGTAATGCCCAAACACAGCTCCTCATCAAGGGAACAAATTGTTGACATTTATTGCTGGCCATGAAGAGGGCATAAGTAGAAAAAACAAATAAATGATTTCAATTGTGGCTTAGTTACTGTACTAATTAATAAATTATTAAACGGTTTCTTACACTGTCCAGTGCTGAAACTTCACCCCAGCATATTGAAAACGAAACTATGGGCTTTGTATTAGGTTTCCCGCACTCCAATCAACATATTGAGGCGTCAAACTCAGCGTAGCATATATGATACGTTGGGCATTACCAGGTTATAAGGTGGATGGGTATTACGTGTTCTGAGGTCCAGACGACACGCGTGGCTTCGTGTCAGCCTCTGGTCCTCGGGAGTGTACTGCGTACCTGACGCAGCGTGTCCTCACTATCGTCCCCCACACGCGCACACACGCAGGGCACGGACATCAGCTTCGTGAGCAAGCTTCACCAGGAGCTCGAAGGGCACGCGTACTACGTCCGCGGCGACGACCGTCGGCGCTGGGAGCAAGAGTTCGGCATCCGCCACTACGCGGGCACCGTCGTCTACACCACGCAGGGCTTCCTCGAGAAGAACAAGGACGCCCAGCAGGACCAGCTGTTCGAGCTCATGCGCAAGTCCACCAACGCCTTTGTCAAGGACCTCGTCAAGTTCCAGGTGCGCCCTTTTTCTTTAAAAAAATCATCGATGGCTTTCTCTTCGACTCTCATCCACGCATCCATAGAGTTTCTCACTATGAAACTCTATGCCTGCATCTCCTTTCCCTCAAACAAAACTAACAGCACATGCCATGTAGTGTGGCTTTTTTTTTTCACTTCTTTTGCCCACCTTCTCCGAGTGAATCTATTTGCCCTCTCCCTCGCTAGCACACAGTCTAAGCGAATGCTCTTACACCCCGTCCAATCTGTCTGTCTTTCCCTGTGTCCTCTGTGCTTTGGGGCCGTAGGACCTTCTGGAAGTGACGTTGACGCGGCTGGCGGCCGGAGGCACCACGATGACCAAGACGATGAACAAGAGCAAGCCTACCGTCGCTGACGCCTTCCGCTACCAGCTGACGGCGCTCGTTGAACTTCTGCACTCGACTGTTCCATGGTACGCACTCCGCTCGTCAGGAATATCTGCGTTCTCGAATGTTCACTTAATTTCCTTTTGGTATTTTGCGCTGTGTCTCGTACTACACTGTTGCCGTGTCTCGTGAGTATGCCGAGGTAACGATGGGATCTGCTGCATGGAATGCGATTGTGTTTTCTCGTCGCAGTAGACGGGTAGACGGCGTCCAAGTCGATATCATGGCGAACGTTGTTGCATTCAGTACTGTCGCCGTGAGCCGTATACAGATTCTTAGCATTTAACCGATGGAAGTTCAGTGGGCGGGGACTAATGATGCGGTCAGATGTACGTTGCAAATGACTTGGTTTTAGTAAACGTCTGGTTTTCAGGATTTTGTGAAGTAATAATCAATTTCGCGAAGAGCTCGCATTTGTGTACTCGGCTTGGTGACGTGTGGCTGCGGAGATCTTGCTGCTCATCGCGAGGTCGCGGGGTCGATTTCCGGCTGCGTATAGCCTCATTCCGATGGGGGCGGAATGCAAAAAATTATCTCGCATTCTTATATTTAGGTGTACGCTAAAAAGGACACAAGGACGTCGAAGTAAATTCGAAGCCCCGTTATGCCTCACAATTTGAATGCCACTTGTGTCAAAATGCGCGACCGGTCATGTTACTTAAGCGGAATACTATGCCCTGCAGAGTACAAAATTTGTCATTTAGCCGAAAGCGTGAAGCGTTGCTCTCTTCTATTTGATTGAAGGCATTTTATTCCAAACACTCTAGCATGAGAAACACTACACCGGAAGACTACATATTAATTTTGACAACTTTAGCGCGCACACCCAGCGCTCCGTACGAACAAATTCTTTTACATTTTTGCCCCACCGGAATGTGGCAGTCCGATGCCGGATGTCAAACCAGCGACCTCGGGCTCAGCGGCAGACTGCCATAGCCGGTAAACTACCGCGGCGGATATGTGATGAGATAGAAGGAGACTGATAAGAGCATACTATTTTCTGTAGTATATGGAAAAGCATGAGACTGTGCACTATATACAGCTGCGGACTTGTTCGCTTTCAAATAAACCAGTGACTCTTTTCAAGTAATCCGAAGACGACTGTAATGTGATCGATTCCTATGACGCGTAATGACATATAAGGGAACTTCGCGTATAAAGTACACCTGTCAAATCTTTCGCCGATTTTACGAAACAAACTGTGTTGCGTGACGTGTGCCCTCGATGGAGATGACGGTGAGCACTGTTTTGTCTCGCTGCAGGTATGTCCGGTGTATCAAGCCGAACACTCAGAAAACAGCAAACAACTACGACGACGAGCAAGTTTTGACACAACTTCGATACCTTGGAATGCTGGATATCATCCGCATCAGGCAGCAGGTAACCGAGTCGACGTCATTACTCGCGTGGTCAGAACCGGAAGTATGTTTCTTTAGTGAGCCAATAAGCCACGTGACCACTAGCCAGATTACGATTCTATCGATCTATGCTCAGAACGCCAGGAAAGCACTTTTGCAGTACCTGAAAGCAACGGGCTTGAATGCCCGATTCAACATGACACGTTAAGCCTTTGTCAATTGCACGTCATGAGTCTAAATCTCGTTCGTTCCTTTCCCTCCTCCATCCCCCTTCCCACGTGTAGGGTAGCCAACTGGGCAAAGCCTAGTTAACCTGTCTGCATATTCCTCCTTTCTTACTTCCTTACCTCTCTCTATGCATGTTGGACGAATAAAAGCGTCTTTCGAGAGATGTGCATTGATTAGAGCGCTACTGCTCTTGTATGGTAGAAGCATCATGCTCACATTAGTGCAGAAGCGTGTGGTAACTCGTTAATTAGATCTGATTTTCTTCAGTAACGGCGCCGGCCGTAGAACTCTCGGCCAAACCTCATCAGTTTCTTAGTGTCTGTCCTCAGCACTGTTCGCCGATCTCCTCTCCCGTCCATCCAGGGTTACCCCATCCACAGCACGATCGACGACTTCCTCCGGAGGTACCGATGCCTGGTGAGGCATATGGGCACGCTACCGGCGGACCCCCTCAAGGCGTGTCGGTTCATCCTCGAGAAGCTCAACATGCCCAAGATGGAGTGGCAGATCGGAAAGACCAAGGTGTGCCCCGCCTGTCAAAACGATGCATGTGTGGCGACCAACCCTTGGATCAAGGGCGTGTTGCAATGCCATGACGAAAAGCGTCGGACTTTATATAAACTCGCAGTGACGCCGCGCATAGCCTTGAAAGCGCCGAACTCTCTTAAAATTGTTTTAGCTTCCATACAAGTCATGCACAAGACTTCGCGTTCGCTCTCGTCAAAGTGCTCCTGAAAGCGCGATTCTGTCGTCGGGAGCATAGTGAAAGGCAGTTGGTGACTCCGGGTTGTGAAGTAGTAGCCAGTGACAGTGCCGCCATTCGATGAAATAAAAGCTTATTGTCTGTCCCCAGCCAATAGTGATTGATTGTGCCAAATAAACTGAAAAATATAAACGATATAGCAGCATAGATCAGAGAGAATCAGCAGGCATAGCTGATATTGTAGCTGAGATTAAGCGGTAGAAGTGAGGTTTGGCAGGTCACGCAACGCATAGAGCAGATACCCGGTTGTCTGTTTTATAGTAACAGAATGGTGCCAAGGCAAGGGACGCGCTGTCGAGGACGGCAGTGGATGAGGTTTTGTATGAGATTGTGAAATTACAGGTATAGGATGGAGTCTTCTTACGGAAAAACAGGGGTTAATATATGTTTCTGGTTGAGGCCTTTGTCCCGCAGTGGACATAAGCTAAGCTGATGACGATCAATGTGCCTCCTCATCATTCTCCTCGGGTGCACTAAATATTGTCTATCCCGCACAGAGGGCGCTGTTGTTTCTCTAAGCTCGCCACTTAGTTCCCATCTGTAGTCTGTTTGGGAAAGCGTAGCCCACTCAGAATAAGACTGGAAGCGGCCGGCTTGTGGCGTAGTGGCGGCAAATGTGGCTGCTAGCACGAGCCTGCTTTAAGAGCGTATAAGACGCCACGCCCTCTAGACATTCTGCAGCATACCATAGCGGGCCAGTGGCAATGACTCCAGCGACACCGCGTGTCATCAAGTATGGTTCTGTCGCGGTTGCTGTGCGCTTGAGATGTTTCTGAAACCGACTGTGCACCTTTCTTAACATATATGTCAAACGTTGTTCCCTTTATGGCACCATCATAGTTCGTAAAAACCTTGCGCCAGCCATATTGTCGTTCCGTTCCATTAGAGCGTACCTTACGCCTCTTCTTTTTGTAATTACCGGCAGGTGTTTCTCAGAACGTCCGTGTTTGACCCACTCGAGGACTCCAGGCGAAAGCTCCTTCGCGAGATGGCCACCGTCGTGCAGAAGATCTGGCGGGGCTGGCGGCTACGGAGAGGTGAGCTGTGGCCACGTGCACGTGTGATGATTGTGAGTACATGGTTGCACTGTTTTGTGCAAAGAAAACAAAAACAAAACAGAACTCCCGATTCAAACAAAGTCTGACAGTTCAACTTGGGCCCTTACGCAGATCAGGCAATGCTTGTTGAAACTTGCCACGATGAGCAGACTTGTTTAGAAGCTTTCATTCGTAATAGCTTTGGCGTTGCACTGCTAAGCTCGAGGTCGCGGGCTCAAATCCCCGCCGTGGTGGCCGCATTTCGATGGGGGCGAAATGCAAGAAGACACGTGTACTGTGCATTCGATGCACGTAAAAGTGGCTCTAAAGAGAAAAAAATATTTCTTCTGTATTAGTAAATCACCGTTCCCCAATACCAAGAACACCACTCTTACCGCGATAAGACGCTTGGTAAGCCAGAAAAAAAAAACGCAATAAACGAAAAACGCGTGGCGAAGGCACCCTGAGGTACCCGCACCTGCTCACCGGGACGTCATCTATGTAATTGATGGCGTCTTCTAGGGCCTAGACAATTTTATTGCGATGACAATTATATGGACACTCCAGCAGCATTTCTGCCGTCGGCGTCGCCGTGCGGTTCCGTATAAAGTCCAAGGGCGATAAAATCGTCGGCGCGCTCCATATGCTGCGTTTTAGCGGTATAGATCGAATTCATTGTGTTCCAAAGGAGCCGTATACATTGAACGTGGAAAGTTTGGGGAGCTTTCATTAAGCTAAAGCGGCCCAATTACGAAAACAAACACTTTGAAATTCGTGCCGTCAAACTGACGTACCGGCGCTTAGGTTGCGGCGCGCGATTAAAAAAAAAACTCTGACCTTCATTTTATCTTCTAATAATCAGCCTATTTCTTCAAATTAAAGACAACACAGTTTTTAAAGAATGATTATTCAGTCCAAACTGAGTTAGTGTTTTGCTTCAGTGTCCCTTTAAAGAACCCCAGGTGGTCCAAATTAATCCAGTCCTTCAACTACGGCGTGCCTCATAATCAGATCGTGGTATTGGCACGTAAAACCCCAGAATTTTTTTAAAGTTTTCATTAAGTGTTTCAGTACTCGATAACATCGGGACCTCTTGTAGAGCTTAACGTGTGGTAAGCTTAACGCAAAGTCTTAAGACCATCTTCATCTTCTTTTCCTTTCCGTCGTGTCTCTTCAGTGCATGCGTTTGGGCTGTCAAACCTGATGCCTAATTAGGAATAATATTAAATTAGCTTTCGCAAAGCGCCATAGAGACCACGTTTGCCTTAGGGTATACAGATGATTGTAGAAGGATAAGCAGATGCGCTGCATTGTTTTTCCGTATTGCAGTTTTCCTCCAACAAAGAGTGGCGGCCATCCGCATCCAGCAGCACTTCAGGGGTCACCGCCAGATGATCCACTTCCTACAGATGCGGCGAGCAGCCATAACCATCCAGGTTGGTGTCGTTTCGTTTTATCGAACGTAAGACATGTATATTGCGATATCTTAAATTTGCCTTTCACCGTTCAAAGTCCAAATGACATCCAAATGCACAATAAGCGACATTCGTAATTCAAGCGCTTTTTTTGTTCGGTTATTTTTTTCAGAAACATAAATATGCATGAAAAGGAGGTCAAGGAAAAAGCCCCGTTAAGGAAAGACTTAAAAAGGGGTTCAAGAAGCTATTGCTTTGTGAGGAGGAGGAAAAAAACTTTACTAAATATGTAAAAAGTTTAACGGCAGGTCTGGGTCCAAGGATCCAAGAACGTTTCAGCCTTTGTCAAGACAGGGATGCCTTGAACGGCTCTGCGTGAACGATCGATATCGTGCTGTTTGGGAATCTTTGGCCGCTGCGCGCGGCTTCTTTGGCAGCATTAGAGGTAATTGAGAAGTGACATGACTGCCGCGCACCTAACTGTGGGGAATGCTTATTTCCGTATAAATCGAGAGGAGACGTTCGGGCGAAGCAATTACCGGCATGGCCGTGCAAGGCTAGGTCCCATTGACTGCAATGACGTACATTAGGATATCCTGTGGACATTCAGTGCCAGGACATAGATATCTTAGAGGTGTGTTGAACACGTCCTGCGGACGTCCCTGAAACAACAGTTTGGCCGCACTTTGCGTGTCCTGCGGACATCCGCTTGCACATGGGCGCGAGGGGACATCATGGATAGACAAGCTCGTATACATTGCATGGACATGTCAGGAATTTTTGCACAGTGTTTGTTATAATGAGTATTTCGTTTGCAGCAGACGTTGTGTGACAGAGGCAACGGGCAGAACGCCCACACAGCAAGATCGGCTACACGTACGCGAACACGAGATAGCGCGTGCGCTGAACTGCAATGTACTCCTCATTCTTACAGGCCTTCCGCCAAGCGTAACTGGCGTGTTGAACTAACTGAGGTTTTCAGAGTAGATTACGTAAGAAAATATGCAAGTACGATGTACGTATAATGAGATCATCAAGCATTATTATCTCTCAAGACGGGTATTCCCCCTCCGGCACCCTGCCTTATGCAGGGCGCGGGCGGTGACCCTTCGACTTTTACAAGCTCGTGCGTATCCTAACCTTGCGGTTCTTCACGCTATATACCCTGAAAGGTATCCCAGTGCGGACTGCCCTGCCTGTGGACTAACGGCAACATTTAACCATGTGTTGTGGGAGTGTGAATCCATCGGCTCCGCCTTCAGCGAGGATAGGTGGGCTACGCTTTTGGGCAGCTCCGAACTCAACGACCAAACCCTGGCCGTCCAGAGTGCCCGCGATTGGGCCGTCAAGCTCGGCTTGGCGGTCCCTACGTGGAACTAGCCGGGTGGCGCGGGGTCTCCCCTGCATCTTCTCTGGACCTAAATAAAGTTATTTCACTCACTCAGTACGATGTACCAGGGCCGTAACCAGGGAGAGGGTTAGGCGGTCCTGACATCTCCGGAATTATAGCTGCGGCGATAAACTGCTATAGCACGACTTACACGTTTATGTAATTATTAGGTGCAAGGGCTCATACCCCCGTAAGGCTGAGGCTAAAGCGCTCAGCAAAGTGAAGCGACCAGTGCATACATTCATTGAAATCACCCGTACAACACACAGAACAGCATACGGTTCAATAAAGAACAAGCTCAAAACAAGCATCCGAACCATCAATAAAGCATTGCATACCCCCCTTAGAAGTTGTAGTCGTGGTTTTGCAACAGCTACGCCGGACATCCACTTTTAATTGCACGTTGATAACAACCGATAAGAGTTGATATAGGCCGGATGTAGTCCAATAACGTTGATAATGACCGATAAAGCTTGATAAGTGTTTATGCTGGTCGGATCAAGTGACGCAATGCTTACGCATACTTAGACAACCCCAGTGGAGTTCCTGCCCAAATTGTTTTTTATTCGCTTGGATTGCCACGTAGCATAACGTCAGTATGAAACTAAATAAAAGAATGCAGACCCGTTTCATAGAGATAATGCAGTAGCGACTTATAAAATGTGTTGTCCGTAATCCATCGTTCACTGTTTTCGGCTTGATCACTGTTCGATTCACACCTTTCGATTTGTCGAAGAGCCCGCGCTTCCTTCGTTAAGACCCACCGCGGTTTCTTAGTGGCTATATGGTGTTGGGCTGCTAAGCAGGAGGTCGCGGGATCAAATCCCGGCCACGGTGGCCGCATATCTCGATGGGTGCGAAATGCAGAAAAAACACCCGCGTACTTCGGATTAAGGTGCACGTTAAAGAACCCCATCAGGTGGTCCAAATTATTCCGGAATCGTCCCCCCACTAAGGCGTGCACCTCATAATCAGCTAGTGGTATTGGCACGTAAAAACGCCATAATTTATTTTTTACTGCGAAGTTGTTTATGTCTAGGGTTCCGTGAATTTTTCGTGTCCGTCAACAAAAACTATCATCATCACCAATGACTCGAGCATCGTCGTCTTCTTCCACAGCTGGCTCCGTTGCCGCATCATCAATCCAGAGTAATTTCCCTTCTCTTCTGTCGTCGTCATGGGGAGGCCGCGTTTGCGGGGGTATGAGCCATTGCTTAAGGGGGTATGAGCCATTCGTTGTCTTACGTGACGGACGTACCTAATAACGGAGGTGATACGTATACGCGAATGTGTGCGTACCTATCGTCCCGATGACCACCAATAAGGACAATAAATATCTTCGTACGTTTGTTCAAAATTCTGTGTCACCTCTGTGTCGTGCGCTAAACAGCTTCCCTGGTCGTCCACCTTGAGAGGAATGGCTCACTATTTTTTCCCCCATTCGTGTTCCCACCACGCAGGCGTACGTGCGGGGCATGTTCGCGCGTGAAGTGGCGGCGGCGCTACGCGAGATGCGACGCGTCGAGGCCGAGATACGGCGCCGCGAGGAGCAGGAGCTCGAGCGACGACGCATCGAGGCCGAGCGCGCCGAGGCGCAACTCGCCGAGGACGAAGCGCAGCTGGCCTCCGCCGAGGACATGATGCGGTGAGCGAGATTTCCTTCTTCTCTTTTTGTTTCCTTTGCTGCTAATTGAGTATTACACCACGCACGTTGTACACGCTACGTATTGTCGCGTTGTATACGCTGTTGTCACGTTGTAAACGCGTACGTATACGCTATTAATCTATATATGTTCTATTATCAGTGGAAAAAAAATGTTTGCAAATATTTCCCACTTACCTAAATGTAGCGCTGTTGGGCGTGTTGGTACTCTAACTTGGGAAACAGTTTTACATGGGAAACAGTTTTAGCGCCAACAGACGAGGACGGAAGGATGACCTTGACAACACAATGCGCGCACAATGCAAACACAAACCTGACCGAACTTAACCTAACCTAACCGAAATGAAACGGCGTTCCGCATAAAATCGCAAAATGCATGAAACGGTGTCCTATTCGTTGAGGTTGTTTTAAAGCTTGTTAAATGTACGTAACAATAAATATGCGAAACTCTGCTCCAATGATATAGCCACTGTTATCCAAAACAAGTTCCTCGTACCTCTTATTTTTATTCGGAACATTGTTTCACACACCTCGGTCTGGTGACCGTGTTTATACTTATGGGGGACTATATCCTGCGAGGAGAGCAAGTTCAAAATTGCGCTAATAAACAGTAAAGCTCACGCTCAGGCGTGAGCTTTAGATACGATCATTACTCGATTAACCATAAGGATGAACCTTCACTTACCCCGCCGTGTCAAGAAGGCGGCACAACCCACTTTCACATTTCTCGTTATCAGCCTCGAATCAATTCAATCGTCGGCCATAGCGCTAGAATCTGATGTAGAGAGTGAGAAAAATTTATTTACGGACAGGCAAAGAGGTCGGCCTGAATATTGTAGACTCATGCAAAGGTGCCCTTGTGCAACTCGATACGTGTGCAATCTACAGAATGTTCTCACGAGCTTCTTCCTGTGTGTTATCTCTTTGCCTAGTGTTCAAACGAGGCAGGAATACGGGTAAGTCGGCGGGTACTTGCTCGGTGTAATAGCACGTGTCTGCATGCGCATATACGTAGATCCCATGCCCACGTACGGCGTAGTTTGCTTGCTGCACCCACACGTAGCAGTGCATACCCTGTCACCTGCTCCTCGCTTACATGCGAACATTTGACATCGAAGCTGCACGCGGGAGTTCCATAGAGTTTCCAACAATGGTCACTAGAGGGAATTCTGGCGCCGCGATCGTTGAACCACCATGAGAATGATGGTTAGTATCTGGATTTGTCTCATCTTCGTTCTTGTGGCTTTGTTTATCACGCTTTCTCGGTCTTCATTGGCCTACAATTTCAAAGCAATCTACACTTTTTTAAGCAGTAGACAATAAGACTCTACGAACACGCACAATCGCTGCTAATTGCAGCGGTTTCGCTTGTCGCTGCCTCCGTGGCGTAATGGTTTCAATATAGGGCCTTCTCTGCTAGAGGTCCTGCTGTTCGAATCCTGCCGTCGGACAATTTTAATAGTGTTTATGTGATCACTTATAGCGCAGTATGTACTTTATTTAATATGATCACTTTGCCAATTGATGAAGCCGCTTAAAGCCAGAAGGAGAAAGTTTAGGCAAATCAAAGTACTAACCATAATTGCCACGCTGGCTGAGCCCCCCCCCCCCTGATTTCAGCTGCGGTATACACTGGCGCCGCAGTTCACCCTAGTGACTATTGTAAGAAACTCTAGGGGGTTTTAGTGCGATGATGGCATAGTCGGTATGGAAGTGGCGCACGCGCGTTGCGCAGAGCGAGTTGGCTCAGAGTGAGCCGGCTAAGTGCTAGGATCTTGCGGGGACCACTAGAGTTGGTCGAATTATCCGAATTGTCGAATTAATGAATGGCCGTAAAATGGCGTTTGGTGCCGTGCTGACCGGACGAAACTGGACTTTCGAATATGGGGGCGTAACACGACAGGAAACAACAGGGAACGGATGGCTTCACGGGCAGGAGGAGAATCAGCCACTGAGAAGATAAAAAAGAAACAGTAGCGCCTTCTGCTAACTGATTGCTTGTGTTTTCAAGCTCTTGTATAGTAACAGCTGCGCGCATGAGGGGTCACCGGTTGGGGTGGGTGGGGGTCGAATTAACCGAAGCGGCATGGTTTCGCTTTCGAACTAAACGAGTTTTTTTTTCTTCAATATGCCGTTCCTCGCTGGGACTTTCCAGTGCGCTCGAATTAAGCGAGGATTAGAATTAAGCGAGCTCGAATTAACGGGAGTCGTCTGCAATGCTGAAGGCTGGGGTATACTTGGCTACTGACGTCTAGAATCAAACGCCTAGCCCTGGCTTTAACCAGATCCGGCGATGCTATCTGCAAACAGTGGGCCTTCATCCCACGAGACCACCGGGCTTCTATTCTTGACTTCATGGGTCCAATCACCGAGTCCCATATTGAAGAATATCGCCGAAAACAACCTGAATTTGTATATACCGGGTGTTTCAGCGAACACTGTCAAAAGTTTTGAAAGGCTGCCTAAGGCAGATAGCAGCAGTCTAGTTCATGAGCTGGTCTACCCTAAGAGGCGGACATTACTTGCACAAAAAATTGAAATGCATAATCGACTAATTAACAAAGCTTCACCCATTAAGTTTTTAACTAATTATCTTATGGGCCATATTGCTGTTTACCAATTGTAGCCGTGGAGTTCGTAAGACGGATCCACTTGAAACGAATTCTCAGGATGACACCAGTTTAGACATAATAATTCCACGAACCTTGCGAAGAAATGCATTGACGTTCCAGTTACTTTCTGAACAAAACGTCGTTTTATGCATTCAAGCACAAAAGTAACTGGAACGCCAATGCATATCTCCGCAAAGTTCGGGAATTAATATCTCCAAACTGGTGTCATCCTGAGCATTCGTTCCAAGTGGATCCGCCTCGCGAACTCCACGGCTACAATTCGTAAATTGCAATACGGGCCATGAGGTAATTAGTTAAAAACTTAATTGGTGAATTTTTGTTTCTTAGTCGATTGTGCATTTCAATTTTTCGTGCAAGTAATGTCCTCCTCTTCGAGTGCACCAGCTCACGAACTAGAATTGTGCCATATATGCCACAGGAAACCTTTAAGAATGTTTGAGAGTGTTCGCTGAAACACCCGGTATAATAATTTGCTAACCGACTAGCCCACCAGTCATCAATCTCTTAACTTTGCTTCGCTTCGCTTCCCTCCAAACCTCACTGACAGCATGTTGTGCCCTGTAGCCTTCGCTGTGGTCCCTGAGACACCGCTCCTTTCCTACGTACAACTGTCTTATTGCTTCCACGTTGCTTTGTCACGTTTGTCTCCGTGGATGTGGAAAGAACTCGAATGGAACATAATGCAACGCAGCTGAAGCTAAAAAATAGCCGGCCCAAGACGTGATCGCGTCGCGGTAATTTTTAGTGTCTTCCACCGCCAGCGCACGCCTCTCCCGAAAATACAACGGGTGCAACAGGTGCACGTAGTTGTCGCACCCGTTGTATTTTCGTTGTCTTTTCTGACGTTGCAAAGAAGGCAATAAATCTATATGTTGCAATATAAACGACTCAAGTTACGCCAACACATCGGGTGAAAATGTGGACAGAGCTGTTGGCAAGGCACCCGAACGTGTGCGCGTCGACTGAAACCTACCGCTAACCAAGCACACTGGGCCGAGTCCGTCGAGCGCGGGAGTCACGTGTTGGGCCAAGCTTTTGAGAGAGAAAAGGTGAAGGCAATATGGCTTCACGGAGAGTTGCCTTGCCAAGGCTGGCTGCGTGACGCAATGCTTTCGCTCCTAGCGTGGAGGAAGGAGCTGAACTAGCAGGAAGCATCACGTCACGCAGCCAGCCTTGACAAGACAGCTCTCCGTGAAGTCATTCGCTCCGCTCTATCTCTCGAAAATTCGGCCCAACACGTGACCCCTGAGACCACGTGTTGACCGAGAGTGTCTGGTTTCCGGTAGGCTTTAATCGCTTCGCGCGTGTCTGCCGGAAGGGCGCTAAAACCTACCGCGCACTACATGACGTGACGTTCACGTGTTGGGCCGACTCCTTTGGCTTCGATCGCGTTGCGCAGTGTCAACGCCACCTATAGATAGCACAAGGCCTGTTCACTCCAAACAGTGACGTCATGCTGCCGGGCCCGACTGTCACAGAATCTAATGGGGATGCTCCCGAGTAAGCAGCAGTAATTTCGACGTCACCGCTTTCGTCACGCCAGGCTTGGCAACGGAAATTTCGGGCCACGTAGCATGACCTCATGGATCGGAGTGAACAGGCCTTGCGCTATCTAGGTGGTGTTGGCAGCGTTCGCTCCTCGTCCTTTCTCTCCTCCATGCCTTCTAGTCCATCTTCCTTCCTCCGTGTTTGTTTCGTTCGAAACTTGAGCTGTGCCTCGTGGATCCGCTGCAGCGCCGCCAAGGAAGAGCTGGCGGCCATCTCCAACCTGGTGGAGAAGAACATGCTGCGACGCGGCGGTGGCGGCGCCGACTCGTCGTCGCAGTCACCAGCACCAGCAGTCCGAGTGCGTCGACCTGGACGAGATGTTCTCGTTCCTCAGCGAGGTGCACGATCCTCACGCGCAGGCGCAGGAGTTCGTCAGCGGCATCACGCAGGAGGTCGACATCATACTCCAGGAGGCCGAGGCCCACGAGGTATGCGCGACAGTATATTGGGCCAGTGTATACGCTGCAGAGAGAACTCCTCCCTCCTCACACGGAGCGTCCCAGCTAACGTTATGTTCATTTTAAGATATTGCGGTATTCGGTGGTCGTCAGACCTCTGACGACCGCCGAATACCGCAATATCTTAAAATTAATCCGGAGCCCTCCACTACGGCGTGCCTCATAATCAGAACTGGTTTTGGCACGTAGAACCCCAGAAAGAAGATGATTGTATCTTGCACCGTGTTTTCTATTCGTTTTTTTTTTTTTTTTTTTTTGCGTTGAGCAGCTTGGCTAGCGTCAGCTGGGACACATGGTACAATAATGGAGTACTGGCACATATTTTCCAAGCTGTCGGAACTCTACTACAATAGAACCCGGATAAATCGAATCCACATCTAACGAAAAATTGTGTATAACGAGCAGCAGTAAAATCTCCTTGAAAATATTTGTGTAAAACTTTTATTTTATATAACGAATTACCTATACATCGAACTTTTTGTGACCCCCTTGAGATTCGATATATCCGGGTTACATGCCTCTCGAACGTCGGAAAATCGCATTTCGCAAGTATCTAGGCTGGGAAGCACTTACGCGATATCATAATTTGATACTAAAGTTGTTGTCTAAATTTTTATCCCAGCGTCATCGACGCCACCGTGCCGTCATGGCACAGAGCAAAGTTTGCTGACGTTGCGTAACAAGAGGGCTAAGTATGATGACGTCGCTCGTAACAAAAAATAAAATAAAAATAAAATAAACGAGTGTGCCTCGCGCGTTATACCCTCTGGTTGTGCTCGCGCGTGGCAGTCGGAACAACGTTCGCAGGCACGGAGCGAGACGGTGTATCATGACGTCATCACGCAATTCAGCTTGTGGTCACCAAACCGAAACTCTTTCATAACACATGCGTTATAGTTAACTGTTTAGAGCGCTCTGATGTTTGCCAGTATTTTTTCCAAGGTTTAGAGGGTCTGGTGGACCTTCATTTGGCGGGGAAAAAAGTGATGAGTAGAAAATATGACAGTACACTCCTTTAGCCCATATATAGGCATATTAACGACCGACGGAGAATACATAATCCCTTGAAGTATCATTTAAGCAACAGTGAAGAACATTTTCCTGGTATAAAGATGGTCGCGAGGTTCGAAACTATACCTGCTGCGATGAGTTACAGCGTCAAGTGTGTGCAGTTCCTTCCTTCGGGGAGAATAAATTGTTGGGCTAGACGCTCTTTGTAATGCTGGTGAGGAAAATTTGCGCAAACAAAAAAGACAACGCACGCAGCAAGGGAAACCATATACAGCGCTTGTCTTTGTCTTCCCTTGTCTGTACGTGCGTTGTCCTTTTGAAGGTTTTCCATGTTGCTTTTGTACCATTTGCATATTTTTAAAGTTTGGCCCAAGTTAAGCGAAATACCGTGTATCTCGCTCGCTGTACGTTAACGTATGTGTGTGTACACCTTCCCTCGAACCACCAACAGGCCTGCTCGCTGGCATCCACCGACCTGTCGGCCTCTACCGGCGACCTGCAGCACCAGGACGACGTGGCCGTCACTCCCAGCCCCGTCGTGTCCCCGTCGCCCCCACCTCCGCCGTCGCCCAGCTTCGTCCAGGAGCGCAGCAGACCTGTCCAGCCTGCCCCAGTCCCCGAGCGCGCCCAAGGAACTCAACGGAGGTCCCTGCGCGATGCTTCCTCCGGAGGTTAGTGGCCGCACCATCGGAACAGTTTAGCGATACTATATTCACACTTGCGCCGCACTCTGTACGAAGAACTGAACGACACTCCCCGCATTCGAGAGCGTACGAGATGCAGTGACGGCAGTCTACAACGAGCGATTCGCATTTCCTCTGGCGAATGCGTTTGCTCAAGCTCTTCGCAAACCGATAAAGGGTTTTGTAATGGGACAGCCACATTCCAATGTGTAGAGTGTACGTGTTCGCTGGCATTGGCCAATAAAAAAACGCCAGCAAAGTTTGTCATACTTTCTAAACTTTTTTTTAAATTTTTGTTTGGACGCAATTAGAGTCACTGCATATGCTACCAAAAGTAGCTTATACAGTAACTCTATACGGAATGTCACGACAGCGCCGCCGTATCGCCATGACGTCACGCTCCGTAGCTTGTATGTTCCCGATAGTACACCCTCGGTGATACCTTACGGGAATGCTCCTCAAGACAGCGTGTACCCGACAGGGATGGCTGACAGCATCTTGGGTCCCATTTCTAAACGAGGGTTTTCTAGTGACACGCCCATAGAGGTAAAATTCATATAGTCATAAGCAAATAAGTTATGCGGAAACTAGCAAGGTGGATGGGGTTTTCATAAGATTGTCATTCACATGACAGTAGCACGAAACTACAAAGGAAACTTACATGGGCTTCTCTGAAATTAGGCTTTGCGTGCAGTTGTAGAAAAATTCGTCCTTGTCGGATCTGATCGAAACTCGGAACAAATGCCTTTTCGGGACGTTGGTAGCGAGTCTTTCGTCAGTTGTGGAGCTTTATTTAAAAAGAAACGTATGGGCTTCAATCAATCAATCAATCAATCAATCAATCAATCAATCAATCAATCAATTACTTATTTGTAGCTTCGTCCTACGTGCTTTCTGCTCGTACTTACGAGTACATGACAATTTGTTCCTTTGCATTTATACATAGCAAGCGAAAATGCGTAAGTGTGGCCTCCAGAGTACAAATAGTATGGTACTCAGCTTAGATAACTTTAGCAGTACTCCTGATCTTGTGAATGCCGCCGTTTGACCCGCACACCTTTGACGTTTCTTTTTTTCCAAGCTCACCTAAAATAATTTGGAGGACGCTTAAGCTTCGCCTTTAAGAGTGGAACGCGATAGCATTCAAAGATCCCTGACTGCTTCTCACGCTTCCCGGCAACTGCAGCTTATGTAACCGTAATGTTTACCGGGAAACGCTGGCGGCTAACGCTTTGCGCGAAGGCGAGCTTTCTGGTAGAAACGCGGCCTCTCGCGTGTGCGGATGTTCTGTTATTGTTTCGCACTTTTAATATTTCAGTCTGAGAAGATTTAACATAAAAGTCATGCGCTGTCGGTGTTTTGTTTCACGACATTTGTTTGTGGGCTGTCATTCTCAAAATTCCGAGGAATGACTTTGTGAAGAACGTAAGACAAGGTATGTGAGCAACTTTAGTGATATCAGAAGAACTTTAGTCCCGTGTATGCTATATACGGCAGTTTTCGCTCACGGGACGCCAAAGCCGGCTACGACTCCAACACGGGGTTTTCTGCGACACTGGGCCCTTAACGCTATCGTGTTAAAAAGAAAAGAAAATGCACAACGCGCTTGTGTTTTCCTTTTCAGGAGCCTCCTGTACGGCTAAGACATCCGAATAACGAGAGGAGACGAATGACGAACCACGTGGATGCCGATGATACTGACAGAGATATCAGGTACGTTCTCCTCGGCCGCTCCGTTAGCGCAGAAACGGGCCTGGTTCATCTGGGTTCTGTGAATTGGGGTTGAATCAGGTCCATTCGGAAAGGTCCTGGTAGAGTTTGACTCTGCCGGGGGATGGTGGGAGGGGTTGCACTGAACGAGGCAATATTGAGTAGTCCAAGTCGAGCGGATTTCCAATGAGTATAGGGCACGGAACAGTATGTCGGCATCGTTAAGGTAGGGTTAGAGAGTGTATGACAGCAGCTGTGCGTAGTAGGGTCAATTACTCGTAGGGGACCCTGATCGTGAGAAGGGTCCCTTGTGAGTAAGGGTCCCCTGTGAGAGTCCCCTCCAACCCATAAAAATGGGTTCGAGCGCATGCGGCAGGCATTACGAAATCATGACGGGGAGCTTATCGCTGTCATTGTCAAGAAAAGTGTACAAATCATTGCATTCTACCGGTGATAGCATAGGGGACAGAAACTTTGAGGTTAACAGGGAAGCTCGAGAACAAGTTAAGGACCGCGCAAAGAGCTATGGGACGAAAAGTGTTAGGCCTAGCGTTAAGAGAGAGGAAGAGAGCGGTGTGGATCAGAGAGATAACGGGGATAGCCGATATTTAGTTGACATTAGGAGAAAAAAAATGCAGCTCGGCAGGCCATGTAATGCGAAGGGTAGATAACTGGTGGACCGTTAGAGTTACAGAACGGGTGCCTAGGGACGGGAAGCGCAGTCGAGTACGGCAGAAAGTTAGACGGGGTGATGAAATGAGGAAAGTTGCAGGCGTAAGTTAGAGTCAGCTAGCGCAAGACAGGGGTTTTTGGAGATAGCTGGGAGAGGCCTTCGTCCTGCTTTAGACATAAAAATCGGATTATGATGAAGATGATGACGATGACGATTGTACACGTTAATTGTACATAATACAAAGGGCTCCACAGTAAGAGACGAATTAACAATGGCCGAGTTAGAACAGCCTCAGGTTTGAGCTAATGTTTCGATAAGGGCACTTATCTTTGTCGGGACCCGGACAAAAACCGGACTCTTTGTCGAAACGTTGGATACAGGCTCAGGCTTTCCTTGTTCATGTTAGAAAAAAGCTAGGCATGCAGACACAACAAGAACATGAATCCCTACCAACTAGCCCTAATGAATCCCTACCTACGTTTTCTAACATGAATCCCAACCAGCTCCACCTTCTGTCGTTCTAAGTTCGATCACTGGTAGATCACTTGTTCAGTGACATGTCAGTCACATGTTCGGTCACCCGTTCGGTTACTTGTTCGGTCACCTATTCGGTCACTTGTTCGGTCACTGGTGATCATCCTTAATTCTACAACCGCCGTGGTGGTTTTGCTGCTATGGTGTTGCGCTGCTAAACACGAGGTCGCAGGATGAAATCCCGCCCGCGGTGGCCACACTTCGATGACGGCGAAATGAAAAAAAAAAGGACCCTCCCGCATCCCGTGCAATGGGGGCACGTTAAGGAACCTCCAGGTGGTCAAAATTAATCCGGAGTCCCCCACTACGGCGTGCCTCATACTCAAATCATGGTTTTTGCGCGTAAAGACCCAGAATTCATTCCTTAATTCTACAAAGATTCGTTCTCTCAACAACCTTTGGTGGCGGTCTCCAAAATCGTTCCACACACCGCGCGAGATGACGCGAGGTGACGCGCTAGACGAAGCGCGTGATCCGTAGCTTCATGCGTCTTGAGGGCCTCGAACTCGCTGCAGGCGTCGGCAGCGCGTGGAGAAGCAGCTGATCGCCATGGAGGAAGCGGCGGCGGACGGGGACGAGGAGCACCACGACATGATCGAGTTCGCCGAGAAGAATTTCAACGCCCACCTGCGCGACTTCGGCGGCGGCCCGGTGATACGCACGCTGTCCCGCCGCCGCAAATCGTCCGGCGAGATCCTGCCCAAGTACGAGATGGTCACCTACAGCCGAAACAGCGCCATCCCGACATCGCACCTGCACATCTACGACCCGGAGAACGTGGCCATTGCCTGTTCCATATTCAAGGTATGAGCATTCCATGAGCTTCCGTTCGCTGCTCTCGCTGTTGCCCCCGATGCCCCGGTACTTCGTGAACGCCGACAGTCGTGTGTAGCAGTGTAACGCTACGTATGATCATCTTATGTCAAACATTTAGTTGTTTTGCGAAAGTGCTGAAAGTTGGGCGAGTTGATAGCCAATCATCACGAAACTGCAGCGCACGCACAAGAAACGAGGACACGAGGCAAAGGTAACACGCAGGTAACGCACAGCGCCTGTGTGGTACATTTGCCGTGTGTCCTCGTTTCGTGTGTGTGTGCGCTGCAGTTTCGTGATTTAGTTGTTTAACGGAAACTCCCCAATGGGCCACCAACTTCCGACGGAAGTCCGGATTAAATTCGAACGTCCCATTCCGGTATGACAGATAGCCGATGGATGCTGCGTAAACATCCGAACATATCCAAGACCAATACAGAACGTTCTGTGGACGAACAAGGGACGCCGCATTTTCGATTGTTAAGAGCATCCGATAAATTTTATTCAGTGGATATCCTACGGTCGTTATTACTATAAGATATCGGACAGCGGACATTCCAGAAAGAAGAAAGTAGATCTCCCGGAGAAAGCACCTCTCCGGGCCGAAGAAAGTAGATCTCCCTGCAATGTCCGCTGTCGGATACCCCAGTAACGACGACCGTAGGATAGCCACCGAATAAAATTTATCGGTTGTTCTTAACGGTACAAAATGCGACGTCCGTTTGCATCCACAGAACTTTCTGTATCGGTCTTGGATATGTTGGGATGCTATCCGAACTGCCCATCGGATATCCGTTGTGCCGGACTTGGACGTTCGGATTTAATCCGGATTTCCGTCGGATATTGGTGGCCCATTGGGGAGTTTCAGTTTTCAGCCTGTCAGCGAACAATTACCGTTTAAGGACAATACCGGAGTCACGAAGCGTTGGAGGCACCGTTTTGTGACGCTCAGTTCCAACTATAGAGCGCGCAGAACCTTAACTGCAAGGACAAATGTTCGTTGCAACTCGGAAAACGTTTCAAGCACGTTGTCGTCGAATAAAGCTTCGCGAGATGCTACCATCACTGCGGCCGTTCGGTGTTCTGGTATTTCGTAAACGGGACAGACTCTCAGCATCTCAGTGAACCATTAATGCGTTTGCGAAATGCGGGAGTCGCGGAGAGTTGGTGGCGTAATACTGTGATGCTGAGTTCGCAGAACTATAGAATTGCAAGGACAACGTTAGTTGCAACACGAAATGGCTGTTGCTGCAAACGCCGTGGCGCCAGCTTACATGTAGAACGCGGTCGCTGGCATATACCTCTGTGTGGCACTAGTTGACGTCGGCGTCATGAGATGGTGTCATAGCGCTTACGCTGACGTCTGTTTCTCCAGTTTTCGGTATTCAATAAAGAGTAATACATGTACTGAGAGCCTTAAGCTATTATTCGGACCATCCACAGTCCGCTGAGTTCAGTAGTTCTTCCCTATTTGAGAAAGAATTATAAAGAGCGTTGTCTCTACTTATTCGGTCGACTCCCGTTGATTTGATATCGGTTAATTCGACTTAGCGCCTAATTCGAACGTACCGGAAAGTTTCGGCGAGAAACCATACATTGCTATGGAAGGAAAACTATTTTAGTTAGAGCTCGAAAGCATGCTGCTTTGGTTGTGCTACTGCTTCATGTAGGCGTGAAGCATATAAATTAATTTTTATCTATTAGTGGCTGGCGCTTCTTCCGCCCGCGAAGACATCCGTGTCCGTGTCACGATGAGGCAGCGTTTAAACACGTCAGCGCTCGCCTCACGCCGGCTGATTCGCACATCAAGAGCAAAAAGCAAAACGATACCACGGACTACTTTCAAGCAATAAAAAATATTTGAATGCGTTTATTTTGCCGCCGTCTTGCTAATTCGACCTCTCGGATAATTCGACGAAATCCTGCACTCCAGCAAGGGTCGAATTAGCGCGAGTTGACTGCATACGTGTTCACTGTGGGCTTATTGCCTTAGGAAAATCCTTATGGACATTCCGTAGCTTTTACACTGAGATTGTGATGCCCACAGTAGACATTATGTTGACATCCAATTGAACGTCATGTTTGAATTTTGTAAGGTTTCATTTTGTCTCTCTTTGTTCTTCTGCAGGACCTGTGCAAGTACCTGCGTGCCGATGGGAAACCCGAGGGTGATGTGCACATAATCCAGAGCATAATCGGCTACGGCATCGAACGCGAAGAGCTTCGCGACGAGATCCTGGTGCAGCTAGTGCGCCAGTCGACCAACAACCCAAGTCACGAGGCCACCGTTCGGGCCTGGTTGCTCATTGCGCTCAGCGTGGTCTCCTTCAGGCCGTCCAAAGCGTTCTCGAAGGTGAACTTTCTCGTAATACGGACGAGCAGGAACGACGTGAAAGGCGACACAATTGATCCCAGTCGAAAAAAAAAACACAGCAACTTTTTGTCGTATTTCGGGGCTACGCAGCTGCCAAGCGGAAAATTATGCGGTCGGGTCACCGCAACAAAAGGCAACTTTCGTCGTATACGACAGCTGTTGTAAGCTCGACGTCTTTGTCTTACGACAAGGTCAATTTGTCGTGATGACAGGCAACTGTGTCATCAATACAAAATGGCGTACTATCTTTGTACGTGTGTTCTGAGATATTGTGCCTTCAGCGGGTACTTTTTTTTTTCGTCGCTCAAACTAACCAAATACAATGGCGTCGTCGCTTCAACAGCTAGGCCGCATACGCATAACATGGCATGAGCATCACTTAGATTCTAACTACACTTCTTCAGTGATGTCTGAAATCCGATAACGTTTCCTTCCATTTTCGTCTACCCTATATAACAAGCAGATCAGCGTTTCTAGTGTATACGATAAATCACAAAAAAACGTCCGCATTACGCACTCCATTGTATTTTTTAATATAATATGCCTAACTGTTAGCTACATGCACTAGTCATACTCAGCTGTGATAAAGTCGTTGGTTCTATAGGCAGTGTAATCAAAGGCGTGCGTGGGCCGATCCTGATCCTAGCACGCGATACGCGTCCTAGCAAGATTTTTAATGCATTATACGGATAAAGGCTTGACCTTCGGAGATGTACAAAGCAACTGGCGGTTGAGCCAACGCCACCTGGTTGAGAGCGACGAAGCAGGCAAGGAAGAGCAGCTCGGAGTGATGTGACGTCGACAGACACGTGACAGTAGAATCGGTGGTTGCGCTGGATGGCGCAATGCTCTCCACTGCAGTGCATTGTGCAGAGGTGGTGGCTCGTATAAAGTGACGTTGTTTATTAATCATCGAATGATAGAACTTTAAATGCTGTCGCATTTAAAAGTCCAGGTGCAGCAGGCGGAGCTGCGAGTAGGTTTTTTTTTCTTTTCTTTTTCACATTCCACCAGCGTAATGGAATAACTCGATCATGGGCATTATAGCTTTCACCATAAAGTATACGACTGCTGCAACAGCTTTTGACTACTTGCTTGTCTGCATGTCGATAAAGTTTATTGCAGAGCATATGTGTTGACAAAGCACAACAGAAAATACTACAAGGAATATCACAACACGCCGATATGTACGACAACGTCGTGTTCTACGACAGACCTTTGTTTCTACGTCCGATTCGGATGCCGGATCGACTGCTGGTGTCGAATTCGAATACCTTATTAACTCCTGCGGTTTCGCGGGAAATGGGTTCGGAGCCGGAGGGAACTAACGCTTAAATCTGCTTTCTTCCCTTTTCTTCATTTTTCTTTTTTTTTCTTTTTTGTCTTTCAGTACATCTATTCCTACCTGAAGAAAAGCGTTATGGAGGACTCTGAGATCGCCGCCTATGCGCAGTACTGCCTCGAAAACTTAAGCACGGCGAACGCCATCAATCGGAAGATGCCGCCGTCGACTCTGGAGATAAACGTGAGTAAACGGTTCCGCCCGTTGCCTTGCTCGTCAACGTTTGTAAGTGTGACTTGAAGGAAGAGCCCTTCTGGACTTGCAGGTATACTGGCATCGTCTTATGTAGATCACCAACCAGAAAAAAAAACATCTATCTGATGTGTATAGACAAAATATAACGCAACTAACCTAACCTGACGCACATACGCAGCTACCGTGATGCTGTCCAATCCAGTAATTCGAACCTCACGGACACGTGATGTCATGATCGCGATTCAGTATACAATTGAACGTAAGTTTGCCTCGTTGTTTTAGGTAGGAAACAAGATGCGTTATTGTTCTCGCTTTGGCATCACAAGAACAACTGAAAGGAAAGTAAGAATGAAGGTCAGGGGACCAATTGATAAAGTACAAGTTTTCGATAAATAATGCGAGCATGGTTCATGGCTTTTGACTGTCCCTGAGCGCTCTCAAAGAACCGAATACGTATAGGAGCTCGGTCGAATGAAATCGACTTTGTGTGTCTTTCATTTCTGGCTAGCATTGAATACAATGTACTTTGACTGCTAAGAAGAGCTTCGATCCCAAATAATGGAACGCATTCGATAGATGTGTCTTAGGCTTGACGCCATCTCGCGACGATAAGAAAAATCCTAAGAAAAGCATATATTATCGCTGTGTTTTGAATCTTTGCGTATGGCAACCTATGAAAAACACTGCGTAGCTTACATTAATTACATAAGAAGCAGTGATTACGTTCTCTTGTGCACAGACGAACTTTCCTTAGAACTCTCAAGCATTTTCCTAACCCGCTATGTGGTTTGGACAGCAAAGTAACTGGCATGTTTTTATTATTATTATTTTTATTACATTTATGCTTTGTTCGCGATGCAGTCTTCTTTTGCTGGCCTTCGTCAGAACTGGAATGAGTCTTCAGACGGCCGCTGCATGCATATCTGTCTATTTAGCCGTCTACGGCGAGTATTGGAACACAATCTTTGACTCATAATTTGACGTGGACTACACGAGACAGACGGCAGACGTTCTGATTTCTCTGCATTTTCCTCAATAAATTATATCTTCTCTCTCGACACAGAACTGCAGACGAAACGTGTATGCGCTCTGTACTCTGTCGTCTGTCGCGCTGTTGTCGTCTGTCGGACCATGCGATGTAAGTTTTTCCTCCTGCGTGTCGTGCAGGCCGTTCGACTGCGAGAGAACCTGGTGTGCCGCTTCTACTTCATGGACGGCCGTACCAAGGCCATTGACATCCACCCGTCCATCACGGCCGAGGACGCCATCAAGACGCTGGCCAGCAAGATCGGACTGCGCTCGCTCGACGGCTGGGCGCTGTACGAGGTTCGTCCGGGCACGGCCACCGAGGTTTTTTTTTTTTTTTTTTTTTTTTGCATGGCGCCTGGACCGTGTCCCCCGAGATTGGCGGCGCGAGCCGGAGTTTTCGGAGGTCATGATGCTGACCGAATCTTGCGAAGGAGAAGCGCGAGGGCTGCTTCCGTATTCGGCGTCATACAGTGATTCGCCCGCGCTCGTAACGTAACAGTCGGTAGTAGAGACGGGATGAAGATAGTTGTAGCTTTAGGTGCCGATACATTTAGAGAATTTATAGTAAAATTTGCAGGCGTAAGATGACGTCAGCTGGGGCGAGACAGGGGTAATAGGAGATCGCTAGGAGAGGGCTTCGTCCTGCAGTGGACATAGATATGATGATGGTGGTGATGGTAAAGACATTTAGAGCCATAGAGCAAACAGATGCTTACCTAAGACTCCTAGCTGTTCTAGATCGATCAGCTAATTATATATGTTAGTGCTGCTGCAGCTAGATTAAACATTGTGTCCCGAGTGTCCTTTGTAATAACCGCAATAATACGCATGGTAGTAGTCGAGTGCTTTATATAAAAACGGAAAATAACAGTAAAAAAACTAAGCATAGTTAAGCGTCAAATTCCCATTTGAGTACCTGCTGGACACTGCTGTGAGGATTATTGACAAGCTTGCTTTCTACGCACGCGCGGATTACATGCGAGAATTATTCTCTGGCATTCAACTAGATTCGTGCTGTCTCCTCAAACGTACAGATTCACGGCTGCAGAAATGCGCAGCTTCTGTATCGAAAATTTATTTTCCTCACGCTTTCTTGATGTGTTGCACGTAACTTACGCAACGATTACGCTTACCTGTATTTATTTATCCTCTGTGTCTGTTCTTCATTATTCCGTACCCTCACTCCACGCTAGCCCTTTTCCTTTCCAGTGTGCGTGAGGCATTAGAAAAGGACGTCTGGCTTATGTTTTGTTAGTGAACGTTCTTAACTGTAACATAGCCACCTCGGACTGAAAAGTGAATGACGGGGGAGAAAGTGCGTGCTTTACCTTAAAACACTGCTGTTCTACAGTGAAGTCACCTTATCGTGTGAAATGACTGGTCTTTATGTTCTGTTGCAGTGCACGCCTGACCATGAACACGTCATCAAAGGATTTGAATACCTCGCCGATATTATCTACCAGTGGGAAACGTAAGTGCCGCGCAAGTTACGTAACAATGAAGTATAGATTGCTTATCAATGCGGGAGGCTGTTTCCTGTAAGCCGCTCAGACTTTCGCAGTATGCATAGGTTGCTGGTAGCGAGCAGTTGTGCGAAAAGTATCGTGTAGTGCGTACTACTGTAGTCGGTGACAACTTAAGAATAAAAAGTTTACATGTACGCCGTCCAACTGCAACGTAATTTGCATAGATGCGCCGGCCAATAAGCTTCGCTTATTTCTGTAGCCTCAAGCGGTTTTGCGTGTTCAAACATCTATTTTCTTCGTAGAGATCTGCCTTTGTGTCGCTGGTTTTAGAATGAAATCTGAAAGTCTCAGCAAATTTTTAAAGTGATCCTGATATCAATGCTCAGCCAAAGAGAATATCTTGACTTCAAACAGCGACCTTTTATTTTATTATTAACCTAGCGTTTACTTTGGCAGATCAATGTCATTAAACTGTGAGCGGACTCCGAATGGCTCGACTCCCTTTCAGAGGTGAATGGCGGGTATACTGCGTTTTTTTTTTGCAAGCCTGTTAAAACTTTAAGCGTAGCTTGCTATGGTAATAAAAATGGCAGTCGAATTGTTCTCAGCCCAAGTTATCTCACAAGTAAGAATGTTCTTGCGTTATGCATTGTTTCGTGTTAACAAGAAAGTGCGAGTGCGCTTGACGCCATGGCGAATCTTTCCTACAGTATATATATATATATATATATATATATATATATATATATATATAGGGATTTTCATTGAAGGCGAAGAGCGACTGGTTTCTACCTCCCTTGTGGGGGTACGGCTCAGTGACTTGAGAGGGGGTGTAAAAATGTGTATCGCTGTTGTCCGTTGAGCGAAGCTCTCTCTCTCTCCCGTAATCGCGACCAGGTGTCGGCGCACGTCGGCGACGTTGACCAAGTACACGACCATCTCGAAGAAGGGCCCGACCAAGGCCCTCGGTGGCGGCGAGTGCCGCTTCGTATTCCGCAAGCGACTCTTCAAGGCGGTGCGCGAGATCCCACAGGATCCTGTCGAAGTGAGCCTCCTGTACGCACAGGCGGTCCACGACGTCGTCAAGGTATATACTTCGCAGAAATTCTGCAAACGGCGTTTGTGTTTGAGTTTCCGCGGTAACAGAATTACGTTATCTCGTATATTCAAATTGCAATCCGACGCTATCATGTCTGTAGGTTGGGGTTAAGTCGTACTTTTCGCTTTTTCTGACTTAGCTTAGTCTCGCGAAATGCCTCTTCTTTCATCTTGATTTGAGTTTATTTGGCAGAAAAAATGAATGGTCGAAGATTAGTGGATAAATTGAAGAGAAACGCTTTGTTAGTGTTTAACACCACAACGGCAGTCGTTGCATTAATATGACGTCATGGTTGTCAAAGTGCTCCCGCGTGCTCGGGCCGTTTTTTTTTCTTTATAGAAAATCTTCTAAAAGGTCACTAAATTGAGTCTGAGTTGTTCCAGAGCCCGACCTAATCAATGTAACTATTGAGCCCCAGCAGACCCTGTTCTGATTCATTTGGGGATTGATTGGTTAATTTGGACGTTATTGGAGATGTAAGCACCTCTTTCGTCTCCGGCTTCTTCGGAAGAACAGCATTTTCTTAAATGATTAAATATGATAAAAATCAGGTGAAATAAGAGCATGCTGACAGTGAATCAGCTTTCGCATGTCTGTGTCAGCAGTCAACGGAATATGTAAAAAAAAAAAGAACGCAGCAACAAAAACGGCACGCTCTGCAGTTTCTGAAATCGTACTCGAGTAGAGCACCGCCACTGTAAATGATCAACAAAAGCAATGGAATAAGTCTCAAGGGTATCAAGTGCTGCATTTCGACAGCAGGCTGCCTAAACCTCATTACGTAACGCGGAGCCATAGCACGCGTGAATTTCAAAACCGCTCATCGCTTTTGCGCCTTGTGTTACTTGGCAAGACTCTAGCCCATGGCAACATGGACGTTTAAGACCGTTTCTAAAGTTTAATTTACGAATCCAATTAAGTTGACATATTCCTCTTTCGTACGTGTCCCTTTGAAGGTGCGTGGATCTTCGATCTCTTCGAATACTGACGCTTGTTTCCTTCCACTGCGCACGCGCACTTGTCGTTCCAGGCGGACAGCTTCCCTGTGGTGGAGAGAGTAGCTCTGCAGCTAGCTGGCCTGCAAGCTCAGGTCTCTGTTGGCGAGCCGTCAGAAATCGAGGAGCTTGACAGGTAACCTCTTTGTTTATTATTTGTGCAATTACCTAGCAGTGGTAGTGATACTAGTAGTGATGACAGTAGTAGTAGTAGCAGCAACAGCAGCAGTACGTCGCTCTGCATAGACTCACAAAATAGAATAGGTAGGGGTAAATGAGGGTAAGCTTATATATTATGTAAAAATATATGCCATCTAGTGATCCTTGAAAAGTGAAGTACTGTATGCTAAGAACTTCTTTTTCTCTTACGAAATAGAGGTTAGAGCTCAGCTCTTAGGTGCCCGTACCTGCGTTGAGCGTCGGCGTTGTCCTTCGGCGTTGTCCTTCGGCGTAACCGAGCGAACGCGGACCGCGGCGGGCGATGAAAGCCGGCGATAGCGAAGAGAGCGCGAGGAAGGCGGAAGCGTGAGACGAAAAGGGTAGGGCCTCGCAAGACAGGCGACGACTGCTACGAGATGGCGCCAGAGTAGCGCGCCGTCGCCTGTTCACTGATGGCATGAGGCGAGCGCGTCCAACGATACCATATATGGAAACAAAGCGCTGCATGAGCAGAGGTCTGTTTGCGGCGGCTGCTGTGAATCGCGCCCACGCGTCACCCACGCGCTGCCTCTCGCGGTCTCCCGATTAGCGAGGCAGTCGCGCCACACTTCGCTCCGTTTGCAACCTGCCGCACTAAGTAGATTGTCCGCGCCAGCCAATATATCGCGAAATGAAAGCGTATATAGCGATCATATTTCGCATTAGGGAGTATCGTAATCGTCGCTGATTTTTTTTGCTGTGGTTTTTGCCTATCTGATTTTTCTGTTTTATTCTGGTCTGCACCATCTTCGTGAAGTTGGCAGTGACCGACCGGCAGAATTAAGCCTGTGACAAATTCAAGCGCGTACTCTTCACCTTCCAGGTATCGGGACGTGGAAAGCTACATCGCCGAGCGCATCAGGGACACGCGTCCCGAGAACGAGTGGATCCAAGCTCTGTGCACCGCCCATAGAGTGAGCCATATCTTACTCGACATACTGCATGCTTACCAATAGCTTACTCTACCGACAGCATGATGTACCTGTAGCTTATACTCTATCTATAGCTTAGCCTACTGGTAGCTTGTTATACCTATACTCTGCTCCACCCATCGCTTAGTCTACCAATAGCATATTTACAATGGCTTAGTCTACCTATAGCTTGATATGCGCACAGTTTACCTAATATAGCTCATTCTACCCATTGCTTACTTTACCCATAGCTTATTCTGCCTGTAGCATTCTGAGCTTACTATATCCACAGCTTGCTATACCCATAACTTTACTCATATAACTTAATCTACCCATAACGTGCTGTGCTCACAGTTTAACCTACATATAGATTGTTCACAGTTATATAAAGATACCGATCGTTTGACTGTGCGCTTATTGCAGTTGTATGCCTTGAATACACACGCGCACACACATTTTGAAGAGCCAACAGTCGCTTAGTGGAAAGCAGTCGGTGATAAAACAGACATTCCACATCACTTGCCAGATAGACCGTTATGCATAACAGCAGCACGTAGTAAACAACATAGGAAGAGAAGACGGGACAACCGCAGTCTGACAAGTGAAACCTTGCTGCAAAAGAAAACGTGACGTAAACAGTGACGTGACGAAAACGAAAAAAAATATATCAATAAATTTCCCAATAAAGTTTCAGTGGTCAGACAGCGTTTGTCCCGTCTTCTCTTACTGTGTTGTCCACTTCCTTGCTGATATCATTAATAAATTACAACTTGCTGGGTTCGCCGTTCTCGTACAGTTCATTGGTGGTTATTCATTGTACGAATGAGAATGTTAGGCGTAGAAAATGAAGCTATGCCTTTTTTTTTTGTTCTCTGCCGCGAGTAATCGTGCCTGTACTCCTCGTTCTCACCCAGACGTACGGAAGCGGAAAGTCCGAACTGGTGTGCAAGGTGTGGTACCTGTCCATCGTCATGCAGTACCCGCTGTATGGGACCGCCTTGTTCCCAGTCACCTGTCGCGGCTACCTCACCTACGGTGCGCCCTCCCGCCATTTCTTTGCTCCGTAGAACACTTCGTAAAGTGTGTTTCCGAGCTACACCTTAGCGCCGTGTTTCTTCAACTGCGGATGCACGTCCCCCAAATGGGTCATGAGCCTTCTTCTGGTAGTCACGGAGAGTCCAGATATAACTACCACCAATGACGTCGATGCCTCTTGCCAACCTTTGACTTCAAGCTTTAAACTATCCACTTACCTCTTCGCACTCCTTCGTTTATCGGTGCGAGACGACGAAATTTCGCCTGAGAGGTAGCCAAAGAAATGCTATCGCATTTAAAGCCCGGGCCTCAAGCGCTATAAACTACATCTTCTCGTTAGAATACGTGATTAAATCAATCCTTGTTAAATAACATTAACAAGTTGTCCTACCCGGTCTCCAGCATTACGCATGGTGTTACGCATGGGAAGAATGGCAAGAATGGTGGATGACAAGAATGATGGTTGACATGCAGTACCTGTCATCCATCATTCTTGCCATTCATTGCTCATAATAATCTTTTGTTTCAATATACGCTCTACGCCAGTGCTTTCTGTGCTTGCTGACCAGACCCTTAGGATGCCACGCGTTGCGGTTACCACATGTTATTTTTCCAGTTGGCTATTTTTCTACCAACCTTGCGCTCTGGGCAGTTTTAGACCCCTTTTCGCTTATGTTTTATTGGTTTAAAGCCCGTTATTGCCTTAAGTAGGAGAGGGCTTGCTCCCACATTTTTTTTTCTTCTATGAATACAGGGTGGCGAAGAATTTGGAGTGGGGCAGGTCTTAAGCTCTCTGTTCGCCGTCGTCAATTAACGAGACCAGCGGGTGCGTATAGACGTGGTGAACGCAGGTCTAAGCTCACGAGCCACATTTTCAAAACACATAGGAATTCCGCGGTTTGTGCTTAAAAGCACCTGCAGTCTTCAGTCTGCTTACAGAATACCCGGGTATATTTTATGCCAGCATGAGATGCATCAGCGCTTTTGCGGGACAATGGTGAACCGACATCGCAATAAATGGTTGGTTAATACAATATGGCTTGATCGCTTTACGTTGGCCTATACAATCGTGTGGAAAGAGGCGATCGACCGACTGCTAACGTCACCTGGTTTGTGTGCACCGTGCGCAGACCACCAGTTGCTGCTGGGCATCAGCTGCGAAGGCGTGCTGCTGGTGAACGCGGACAGCAAGGCCATCCTGAACGCGTACCGCTACTCGGACCTCGAGTCCGTGCTGGTCAACGAAGAGGATCGCCTGGTCACCGTCACGCTGTCCAAGAGCGTGCCGGACCTACACAAGTGTTACCTGTTCGAGACGCCCCAGCACCAGGAGGTGGCGTCGCTTGTGTCCAGCTACTGGCCGCCGCTGGCCGCCCGCATGAAGCCCTCGTACGAGCTCCACGTCAAGGTGAGCAATGCGTACGCATGCCGCTGTTTGAAACTGAGACTGAAACGAAGACACGGAGACCGTCAGAAAACATCGGTGGTTCCCGCGCTTATGTGAGAATAGGTATTAAGCGTATCTTTCGTTGATGTTTGCGCTAACGTTAAAGTAGACGTTATGGCAACGTAAGGCCAAGGACCGCAATGCTTGCAGAAAACGACATCGAAATGAAATCGTAAATGCGGGTGGGTCAAGGCACGTTGTTCATTCTCTAATGTCCCTTACGTGTGGAGCACACCAATAACGCGCCATAAAAATCTTACCACTAACTAGGCGTCGCTTTCACGCGCAAATATTTGCACATCATTGGACGGACAGACTCCCCGGAATGTTCAGTGTGTGGTGTTATAGAGACTATAGACCATGTGCTCGTGGTGTTCCCTGAGTATGCACGCGAAAGACTCACACTGGCAGCCACCTTGAGGCATTTATATAATAGACCACTGTCGGAGGACCTCTTGCTAGGCGCAGGGCCACAGAGTTGTCAGACAACAGAGGCAATGCGTGCTTTTTCACGCTTCTTAGGCGACACGGGCCTGGACTCACGCTTGTGATAACCATCTGTGCAATGTGTCCTTTCACCTAGTTCCTCCCATTATCATCCCCCATTGTGACCCTCTTTCTTCCCCTCCTCCCCTTCCCTTACGTAGAGTAGCAGGCCAGATGCTCCATATTCCGGCCGACCTCTCTACTTTTTCACATCAATAAACTACTTCTTACCACTAACTAACACCAATAACGTCGAAGTGTTTTTATTATTATTAAATGTATACGTAAGATGTTGGCTCCTCGTAGACTCCTTTGCTGCTACCTGCAATAAAAGGACGAACACTCTTTGTGGAAAACAGCAGCATGGAAATGCAAAAGCGCTCAAGAACGAATTACTGCGTGTTGTTCATAGGTCGAGACACAGGAACACAAATTCACAATCCACGTTCACAAGCTAGAATTGCAATGCAGTCTGTGGGAAAAAAAAGCCATTTTCATCGGAGAAGACCTAATTCGTTCTAAACTTGTGGCACTCCAACACCGAAGACACAACCTATTAAAACCGTAGTCTATCGCAGGCGCTGCACTCGAACCGAACGCGTCCTGCATGCAGTACTTGACGAAGTACTCGTTTGCTGCACAATAAGTGAGACGCGGTGCTCTGTCAACGTCGCCACCCGTGGCCGCTTCGCCTCACGTTTGTGCGCAAGGTGCTCTTCGCGATGATGATGATGATGATGATGATGTTGATGATTTATTTATTGGCATCCCCTTCGAAACGAGGTGGCGACAAATAGTCACCTATAGCCTGTTTGAGCTGGCCAAGTAATGTACAGATGTTTTTTCAGTTTGTCTTTGTTTCCGTAGTCTATCTCTCTCTTCCTTAGAACCTCTATATCTGCCTTGTATAGTTACCTATGCTTGTAACAGATCCGGCCCTGTCGATTTATTACCTGCTATTTTTTTCCACCACTACTTTAAACGTGTATATAAATTGCTTATCTCGACTGCTGATCGGTTAGTGCTTCCATCCGCTTTAAATCCCAGTATCCTCTCGGTGAAGCAATCAGAGCTGACAATATGCCGGATTCGACAATATGACGTAATTTGGTGGCTTCCAGAATAGCATTCCGAAAGTTCGGAAGCAAACTATGGTGTAAACCACTCATTTGTGTCACTGCATGGGCGAATGAAACACAGGGTGACTCTCGCGTGAACGAGTAAATATGCTTGATGCATCTCTGACTTCTTTATCAGGATAACAATAGTATGGAAGTTGCAGGCGAATTTTCGCCGTCGTCGTGATGTTAAAAGTCCATGGACAAAGAGACCGCGCCCCGCGCGCCGTATCGTGTGGGTGTTAGGGAAATTGCGTGCGATAATGAGCCGAGAGAGATGGTGGCTTGATGCGCGTTGTCTTTCCGCGCGCTAAATATTAAGGGTCACGTGATCAAGCGCCCACAGAAGAGCGAGGGGAGGTGAGCGCGCGATCACGTGATTAAGCGCACGCTATGGAGGGGGAAGGGCGCAGCGAGCGCGCGTCTCCTCCTCTAGCGCGGCCGTGGCTGCGCACGGCGCGGCTGAGTGGATACGTGGCATGGCTTCATGTGCGCGGTCTTTCCGCTCGCCTAGTGGTTATGTAATTTCATGTTTCGTAGACGCATGCAATCGAGAGGCAGCACGAAGCATTAGCACCCCGCTTCCGGCGCTTTGCGTCACGCTATAGCGTTGTGATAACGAGTGTTCGCGGTCATCGAGCAGAAACCTGTTCATGTTTGCGTGTGCGCACGTTACACCATGCTTGTTATAATTTAGTTAGTAAGCGAATGTTTTGTCGCTATTTATGCGGCCGAGAAAACTACGAACCTTACCTCGTGCATTTGTCTAATACATTGCTATCGCGATCAATGCTTCGTCTTTCGACTTACATGCCCGCCTTTTCAGGCATGCGTCCGTGGTCTAATCATGGAAGTAGATAAATGAAAGTTGTCTATGGCCTAATGGTTCGATCATCGGGCTGCTCTGCTGGCACAACCCGGTTCGAGACCTACCATCGGACATGTAATTTTCCGTGCATATATTTATTTTTTTCCGAGTATTAACCAGGTTTTGTTATGCTGGAATTATTTGAGATTATCACCGTCGTGCCGTCGCATTGCCGTTGTTGCCACATACCTACATGCTCGCATTGCACGGACATTTTGCGCCACCTGAAACCCCAAAACCCAAACGGAAACCCCAAACGAGGCTATAGACAGCCTACAAAATGCAAAATCTGCAAGATATTCTTCGCGTAACAATGATTCCTACAGTCTGTAGAATATGCATGATCATTTAATGCGAATTGGCAACTCCAGAATCCGTTACTTGTGCTGGAAAAACTGTCCAAATAAACAAAGATGGCTACCACATCCAGGTTCACGGCGGCTCTTTCGCTTGGGTCTGGGCTCACGTTTCCCTTTTGCGGCGTCGAATCGAGGTGTTTCGTGGAAGCCGAAAGTTTCCTCGCTGCCGATCACCTTGTTTAGATCGGTCTCAAGGATTTCAGCGACGAAATCGCGGAAAGAGCTGCGCTGTGCGTGCAAACGTCCGGCCTGCCCAGCGAGCCGCATCAGATTTTTTTATAGACGAAGAGCCTTTCAAGCGAGCCGGAGGTTAAAAAAAGGAAGTTTCTGTGCGCAGCGAGCCGTGATGACACGCGTAGTAATACATAACAAAAGAATTTCGACATTCTTTTTTCGGGCTTGTGCGCGGCGGCATCACGACCATTCGAGAACTACGAGGCGTTCAGCGCACGCCGTGGTAGGACACCCTCTTTCGCTTCAAGCCTGAACCTGGATCGGCTGTTTCTCGGCGCATCCGCTAGATGGCGATCATTTACTTGGAGAAAGAGAAAAAAGAAACTTTTATTTTTACGCGCAACCGAGTTCAAAACGCGTTCGTCCCACCAATTAGCTCTTTCACACACACCTTCTCGAGGGCTTAGCGGCGTCTAAAGTTGAAGACGCTGTGGTCGGTGGCGGCGTTGCGTTGCGCTTCTCCGCCGCCAGGGCTGACGTATACGGTTCATTGGGTGACGGCACGTTCGTCGCCGAAGTCCGCGGAGGGTCTCGTGTCGATCGGGACGCGCCATTTTCGTCTTGCCGGCTCAGCGCGCAGCTTCGCTTAGACCGACTGCCGCAGTGCATCGGATTCGCGTGATCTTTGAAGCGGACGGTCGGGGCACTGTTTGGCCCCCGTGGAGTAAACGAACGAAGAAGAAAGCGCGGGTGCGCAGCCGCTATCGTGCCATCGTCGTCGTCCCGTCGTCGTTCTGCCAAGACACGCGGACGATAATTTGTGCCGCCGCTACCAAACGCCGTTATCGATGTCGGCAGTGTACTTACGAAGCAGCGCCACCGTGTCCACTTGATTACTGCGCGTGAGCTGTTTGATCGCCTTGTGACACTGATCTTCGATGGCTTCTGCAAACAGTCTCTGGCGGTCACACACATTGCAGGGCCGCCTGGCGTTCGAAGACCGGGTGAAGCTGCACCAGGAAGTGATGAACTGTCGGCGCACTCTGGTGGATAGCGGCCTGCTCAACAAGCCCGAGGTGGCCACGCTTGGACTCTTCAGGAGCACCCTGAGGAGGTGAGCGGACAAACTGCGCCGAGCTTTTTTTTTACCAGTCACAAATTTAACTTTTCTGTCAGTAAAAAGTAAACCCAAGCGCTTCTGGAAGGTGTACCTTACCTACTGTTCTCACTGGGTGAACGCCTTCGCATTCCATTAATATCTGCTGAGTGGTCTCCGGACCTTTGCTGCAGCATACACATGCCTCATCTTGTTGCGAATATTTGCTCCGGTATGGTTTTGTCCTTAGGCAACCGGCTCGAACATCAAATAGCAAGGCACTGCCCTTTGTGTTATCGTACAATATGTTCCTTCTAATTTATTTCTTCTCATTCTTGTAAATATCCATGGTCCTTTTTACCGCGTGCTAAAACATGACCAGGCGGCGATCCTAAGAACTCTTCCCGTTCGGAAGAGTTCTCCCATCCTCAGCGTGTCGGCCGTGGTGGTTGTCGTGGTCAGACCACTGACCGGTGTTTTGGGTGGCACTCGAGGCTTTTCTTTGAGGTTCCCCGTACACCTTTCCGGATGCAGGTTGAACAGGAATCGTTTGGACAAGCTCCGCCAGGAGTACAGCTCGGAAGGCTACAAGTCGTACCAGCACACTTACTGGGCCTTCAGTAAGACACCCATCGGACAGAGCTTTCTGGTCATGGCCGATACACAGGGAGAGACCACAGCCATCAAGGTCTTCACGTCCATACTCATCTTCTCCGGACTTCTCGAAGAAGGTGAGCAGTATACGCCTTCTGCCCTTCTCATTTTTTTTTCTTCGCGGAATGATAACCTCGAGTCCGTCCGCGATCGGTGTATCATCTGACGAGTCTTGTCTACCGCGCAGAGGACACCGAGTGGCATGGCCAGCGGGATTTGATCCAGCTGGCACAGTCCATCATCGAGTGCTGCATGGCGCGCGAAGTGCTGCTCAACGAACTCTTCATGCAGCTGATCAAGCAGACGACTGACCACCCAGGTGAGCAGGCTGGGCTGACTAGGTGTATAGTGTATAGTATATACATTCTACCAAAGGGGAAATGATCAGAGCAACAAACGTCGTTGTGTCCCACTGCGTGCAGATCCCAACAGCCGGGTGAACGTGCGCCACTGGCAGCTGCTATCGCTGCTGTGCAGCGTGGCTGCGCCGACGGACCGACGCATTCTGGGATACCTGCACGCGCATCTGCGGCACTGCGCCATGGACGTCGTCACCGAGGAGGGCCAGTTCGCGCAGTTCGCGCTCAAGGTATATGCGTGTGCCTTGTTGATACTTTGAGCTTGCATGGCTGGCTAGGGTTGGTTGTAGAGGCGTATACGACCTTCGGGGAATCGCGCATTCGCTTAGGTGCGGTGTGCTCTCCGGCTCTGGGAATCGGTCACGTACGCGCTCGACTCACGGCATGTCTTGTCAGAAGTCGCAGAACTTGCAGAATTGTCAGAACTTGCAGGTAACTCGAACGTATTGTTGGACGTCCGGCTGGTACGACTGGTGCCTTTATGATCGGATGGTTCTTACGCACACGTTTTTCGCTCTGCATGGAGCACCTCTGTTGCTGCCTGTCTCAGATCGTCCGTTCCATTGCTCTCGCGGCGCGCATGCGCAGAGCCTGATGCGCACCCTGGAGACCCGTGGCCGGCGGTGGCCCCCGTCTAGAGACGAGGTGTCGTGCACCACGCGGCGACACCCCTGCCGCTCCAAGGTGCACTTCCTCGACGGCCAGGTGCAGAACGTTGACTTCGACCCCTGCGTGTCTGCTGGAGAGGTGAGTGAGCGGACCCGCTGCTATGCATGAGAATTCATTCTATCTGGGGGACGCTGGGCGCAGAGCGTGCACCAGAAATATTCGTGGTAGGACCAGCGAAATCGTGCACGCAGTGCAAGTAGTAGTAGTATAGTAGTAGTAGTAGTAGTAGTAGTAGTAGTAGTAGTAGTAGTAGTAGTAGTAGTAGTAGTAGCAGTAGTAGTAGTAGTAGTAGAAGTAGTAGTAGTAGTAGTAGTACTAATAGTAGTAGTAGTAGTAGTAGTAAACAGGACGCAATACTGTAGAGCCTGTGTCTCTCCGACAGCTACCTCTTGTTTTACGTACTCTTCTTGGTTACACACGTTTACAAGACCTCTTCGAGCTTACTCGACAAGCAGCAACCCTTATATCTTTATTGGCCATTCAGGATCGATTGATCGGTTTCATTCAGCTTTCTCCTGCAAAAAAAGGATGTACAGCGTGGAAAACTAAGGCACAAGAATACCAAAAGATACGTTAAACACACGCAAACACAGCTATATGTTAGTGTGTTAGATCTGTCTTGTGGTGTTCTTGTGCCCTTTAGGCGCTCTAGATTGCGTTTCGCAAGGCGAACAACCAACAATTAAGTCCATTTCCTAACCCCCGTCGGCTTCGCTTCCGTCAAGGCCACAATCTATCAATGATCCGTAAAGGATTTTAATCAAAGTCCGCCAAGTTTCGGCACCACTGGCCGTCAATTGGAAACATTAGCCAGTAACGCAGCATTAGTCAGTAACGCAGCATGCGTTGTCAAGCCTTGGAAGGCCTTTTTTGCCAACGCATCATCCTTTGGTACGCAGAACCAAACAACTTCATTCTATCTGATTATACTGTCTGTCCTATACTTGCACAGATGCTGACCATGCTCAAAGCCCGCATCAACCTGAGGCCGACAGCCGAAGGATATGCCATCTACGAGGTCATCGGACCAACAGGTACTTCCCTCCCCATGTGTGTGTCTTCACTGCCAAAGCACTAAAGTCCAAGGGAATCGAGTTTGAGCGTTCGCAACGTCACGCGCCAGAGCAACACTTAGTGCACAATTTCAATCGTTCTTTTGAGCAGGCTAAAAGAAATATGTTGAAATAATGTAGCAATTGTATAATTGAAGAGCTGACCATCAGATATGAAATGTTTCACGGTCGTGGGATAATTAGCGTAATCGTAGTTTAAGGTAAAAAATTTGCATATTCAAGGCAGAGTGAAGCGCGGTTGTTCCAGCACCAACAATATGTCGCTGCCATCCCATAAATTGTCGTCATCGACTTCTTTGTCATCATCACCTTCTTTGAAAGAAACAGCTCAGCTGGAAATTTCCTTGTGATCCAGCTAGGTGGCGCAAGTCTGCTGTCTTTTTATCACGTAAAATGAATACATAATAAAATATTGATACCAGCATAATTTGTGGTGGAAGTGATGTACTCCTCTTCAAATAATCCTGCTGATGTTATAGGATTAAGCTATATCTGCCATACAAAATTTTAATAATCCTCTTTCCACACACAAAAATATTACCTGGCATTTAACCTGGCAGTTGTGACTTCAAAAAGTACATCCAACACCTACTGTTCGCAATTTTTTATTTCTTAGAGCGAGCCATGCTGCCTGAGGAGAAGATGGCCGACGCAATGTCCAAGTGGGAACGCTGGGCTCAAAGCCAGCAGGGCACCGCGAAAGCCAACAAGCAACAGTACTTCCTTTTCAAGGTATGCTGCAACTGCAATTGACCTCGCGTGGCTCGATACCTTTTCTTAGTGTCCTATAGACACGGTGCGGGAGGTTCTCGCAAACGGAACATTATACTGATCACGATCATCGGGTTGCGCGCTCATGCACTCTCGCAGAAACACCTACTGCTTGACGCCTACATAGACTTGAGTGATTCCGTGGAGGAAGAGCTGCTGTTCCATCAGCTTGTCTACAACATCCGCCTGGACAGGTTCCCTGTGACGGAGCACGAAGCTGTGAGTGGACACTTTTGCAAGAACTACTGTATCTGCAAGCTGGAGTTTTATCCTAAGATAGTCGAAGCTCACCTATTGTTGCTGGATTAACTCTGGCACAGATGCCTGGAATATAAAGTCCGAGCTTGAGATAGTACTTCTTTCCTGGCGTGATGGCGGTAGGGGGGGGGGAGCACTTTACCAGACTGTAGAGAGTGTACAGTGAAGGAAGAGTTTTATAAAGAAAAATATGGCAAATCTCTATCAAGGCCTTTTGATTCTAAAGCAAAGAGTTAAGGCACCATCAAGTGACGACTTGAACGAGTCAACTCACCCACCATCAAAGCAACGCGTCAAGCCCTCGACTCCTTGTATGTTCAATCAACCGGCTGCCTTTAAAACTCTAGATACCATTATTATTCGAATGTACGTCCTTTATAAGAAGCAGGTCGAGTCGGTTTATCGGGCTGGAATTGGCCTGCCGAGCTTCGTGCTAGCCGGTCGGGCTGAACGAGTGTCAAGTCGGACTGAGACAGCCCGACTGCATGGGATATATAGGTTGACCCAGATCGACCCGCTTGCAGCGTGCATGCAAACGCGGACGGGTTGGGACCGCCGGCGTCGAGTCTTGCGCGCGGGACCACTGTGACATCGCGATTTATGCATCGGCAGCGGGAAAGGTATCGGGACGAGGGCAAAGACAAGCACTGTGCAGTCAAAACTCGTCGTAGCGACAAGACCTATGAAACAGAGCTCTTGCAGACGACAGCAGGAACCGGAAGCCCAGTTCGAACGCGTTGATGTCTCGGTTCGACGCTGCGTGTCGCCATTGTCCACACTCGTCGGAAGCGAGTTCACGTTAACGCGGTCACGTCGGGCTCGGTCAGCCCGACGTTTAATTTAGTTTAGTTTTCTTCTGTCCTTCTCCTTCCCCCCTTCCTTTTCCCGGTTACACGTAAGTGAATTGCTTTTACGACAGCAGACATCTTCCCATTTGGATGAAGAGCTCGCTTTACGTTTTCTGCAGAAGTCTGCGCGCGTTTAAAATTGACATGTGGAGGTCCGTCGTGACCCGTTCGCACGTTATATAACCGTCTAGACAGCACAAGAAGACAAATTAATGAAAATGAACCAAATTATGCAGTTCGCACTTTAAGTCGTATGCAAGTTGTACAAAAGACGCCAAGAGAGAGAGAGAGAGAGAGAGAGAGAGAGAAAACATTTATTGTTAATGAGGTGGGGCGACTTCCTCCTAGGGTGGAGCCCTCAGTTCAGGGCCCCATTGACTCGCGCCACTCCGCGTGCCCGCTGGATCAGCCGTCCCTGCTCTTGCGGGTCTAAGCTGGTCAGCGCAGTCTCCCAGGAGGAGGGTGAAGGTGAAGGAATAGGGGAGTAGCCCGGAGGGTGTGAGCACTCCCAGGTGCAATTATATGCTGTGGGCTTTGCTCCACAGTAGGGGCAGTAGGGTATTTACAGAAGAATAAAATTGGGTTGGAGTGCATACGGCAGGCATTGCCAAATCCTGACTGGAAGCTCACCACTGTCGTTGAAAAGAAAAGTGTACAATCATTTCATTCTACCGGTGCTAACATATGGGGCAGAAACTTGGAGGTTAACCAAGAAGCTCGAGAACAAGTTAAGGACCGCACCAAGAGCGATGGAACGAAAAATGTTAGGCCTAACGTTACGAGACAGGAAGAGAGCGGTGTGGATCAGAGAGCAAACGGGGATAGCCGATATTCTAGTTGACATTAAGAGAAAAAAAGATGGAGCTGGGCAGGTCATGTAACGCGTTGGATGGATAACCGGTGGACCATTATAGTTACAGAATGGATACCAAGAGAAGGGAAGCGCAGTCGAGGACGGCAGAAAACTAGGTGGTGTGATGAAGTTAGGAAATTCGCAGGCGCAAGTTGGAACCAGCGAGCGCACGACTGGAGTAATTGGAGATCGCAGGGAGAGGCCTTCGCCCTGCAGTAGACATAAATATAGGCTGATGATGATGATGAAGGTGATGATGGGCAGTATGAGGAATATTGTGTTGGGTGGAAGAGGTGAAGGTAAAAGAGACAGGGGAATGAATTGGTCTGTAGCTGTCACCACGCGATGGCATCTTCTCGGTTAAGAGACTGGTGTGTGTGTGTGTGTGTGGGGGGGGGGGGGGGGGGAAGGAGTGGGCGAGTGTCTCCTGCTATCTCTGTAATGTTGTGTAGTTCAGTGGTTCTGTCGGTGCGCCAACTGGGTTGCACAGCTCTTCCAATGGCGCCCGGTTAGCGAGCTCTCGGGCTACCGCATTAGCGCGTTCATTACCATGGAGAGAGGCGTGCCAAGTTTCGTCTTTTGGCGAGCGCTGCAGAGCATCACCCATTGACCTAACCGAAGCAGCTGTTTCCTGCTAACGCGGCCGGCTGTTCTTCGTGTGGCTGTGGTTGGCGTGGACACCGAATGATCTTAAACGTGTGTGTGCTGTTGTTGCTTCCAGGTCACCCTGTGCGCCCTCAAGGCTCAACTGGACTACGGGGATTTCCGGGAGGCAATTGTTGACTATAGGCAAGTGTTTTCTGCGTTTGTCTCTTTCACCCGTACTCTGCAAATTCATTTTTTCTGCACGGTTCGTCGTGGTTCTTAAATTACTGCTGTTGCCTCCGCTATTTTAACGCACACCTTGACCTCTTTTTCCGCCTATTTTTGGGTTTCGCGTTATTGGACATCACCCACCAACGGCTTCAGACAAGATGGCACGAATCAGTGCTCACACGAAGTATAATTTGCCATCACTGCTTGCTTGATTACACATGTCAGAGGCTCATATGACACACAATAGGCTTCATACAAGAGGTTTCAGGCGCTATTGCAAGCACTAAATATAGGTTGCTACCGCTAGCGAATTCGCGTCTCAGGCGAGGGCCATAACAATAATAATTCTGTCAATGCAACCAGGGAAATGTAAACGCACTTGTGGCACTATTCTGAGGAGTTTGCGTGAAGGCGGAAGGACACGGTCGCAGGACGGGAAAGTTTTGCTTGAACTTCTGGTCGCGACTGTTGCTCCGAAGTGATGCCTGGGACCGAATGGGCTACAGAAATGTAGATTTGCATTATAGCGTGGAGTCACGGAGCGTGGAGCGGTGGCGACCACTGAGACCGAAGCGGTGACGACCGCCGGACGTGTGGACATGAATTTCTTTCCATCTCTCCGCTTGCAGAAAAGTGATGGCCCAGTGTCTTCCGATGCGGCTGCTCAAAATGATATCGGCCGACCAGGTGGTGACGCAGCACCAGGCTTTGGCCGGCATGAATGTGCAGGAGAGCAAGCGGGCCTTCCTCGCCTTGCTCCAGTCGTGGCCCCTCCACCGCGCCACCATCTTCGAGGTCACGGTCAGTGTCACGTGGACGTCACTGTGGTCCAAACGCGGGTAGTCTGTTCAGTCTTGATGCGTAGAGGAGTATAGTTAAAAGGTCGCCAGTACATGCACCCAATCGCGAATTTAGCGACCAACCGTTGTCACGTGGTCTCTCCCCAGCCTCAGCGCATCGCTTTACATAGGCGACAGTCGGAAGGGCTGGCCAGCAGAAGGTGATCAATGCCTCCAAGTCAGGGCAGGCCGCCATTAGAAGCTGGCCCCTACAGCAACGTTCAACACTACAATACTAGCGAGTGTAGCTATAGCTCAGCGGGCTCTCTATAGTTGGTGACAACCTAGGAATGCCGAGGAGGCAAATCTGTACAATTAGGGAAAGGAGTGTACAACGAGGGACAAAGACAAGTAGACACGTGTCCTGTTTGTCGCCTCGTCCTTCGTCGCACGGTCCTTTTTGTAAAACAAGCTAATACCAATTCGCTGCTGTTCGGCAGATATGTACATCGCTCTCCAACCCTAGGAGAACTATTACAGATGTGCCATCCGTGACCTCTCGGTGGAGACGAACTTTCAATATCCCGCCTACCACCGTGTGGGCGTCTCTCGGAAACTACGTTTTCGAGCGCAGACGCACAAAGGGCAGTTTCAGTGTGGTTTTGTGGCCGGGGCTCGTACTGAATTCTTAGATTTCCACCTAAAATAGTTTACATTTGAGTCCAACTGCAACAAAATTTCGCTTCGGCTAAATTTGTTATGAGTAGTATATAATACCACTAAAGTAATATTGACAAAGCCGCAGAACTTGCAGTTGCGTAGTTTTCCTGTTAACCCTCTCTACGAGGGAACTTCTATAAAAGTACATGGGATAGGAGAAATCCTTTTTCTCGGCAACCACTGCACTAAATTCGATGAGATTCTTAACTATCTTAAACTAGGCTTTTTACGCGATCCAGAATGTCGATCGTTACAGTATGTCTTTAAGAGGACTACAGATAACCAGCGGCCTATTAATAGCGGAATATGTATCGAGCCATGCTAAATGCGCTACAGGGAAGCAAAACATTTGATGGATTCATGGGATCGAAAAGATTGCTTGAGTATAGCGGTTTCAGTTGGTGCAAAGCGGAGTAGTTGAAATTATCTCGGGGCGAGGCCTTTGTTCTGCAGGGAATATTGATTAGGTGATCAGGGGTGGTGGTTGGTGGTAGTGGTGATTGTGGTGGCGGTTATGGTGTGATAAAGATGATGATGAATCGAAGGTTGTGAGCTCTCCCTATCTAGCTGTGATGATATAGTTTCAGTGATAAAACTTATGGGCGTCCGTAACCCAAGTGCAAGCCCGTGGACCTGGCAGTGTTCATGAAGTTAAAACTCGAGCTAACGAAACCCGATTTTACGAAGTTCCCGATATAACGAAGAAACTTGAGTTCCCCGGCAGGTACCCATAGGGTCCAACGTTGTCATCAATCCGAATTAACGAAACTAATGGCAACTAAACCCAATTTAATGAAGCTTTTCTTGAAATAGGTGAGTAAAAAAAGCGCTGATTTATTTCTAATTTTAACACAGACGGCTTTTTCACCGAGCGTGCGCTCTAAAGCTGTCGCGTTAAAACGTCTAGGCGCCCTCGTCACGGCATATCGGCAGCCGGTCATAGCTTCACGTGACCGTCTACCTGGCCTGCATCGCACATCGCACAAGCAATTTGGGCCGCCCTCGCGGACTTTTCACACGCACAGGCGTGGGTTAGCGGCAAATGCAATGCCGCGGTAGCTTTTGGGTGTCGCTACGTTACAATTTTAGATTTCGAAGGACCGAAACATCCATTTCTCGGTTTCACGAACTTCCCGATTTAACGAAATAATTCGAGCGTGGTCATTACTTCGTTAAATAGAGTTTCGACTACAGTTTAGAAACCGCTTCACTCAGCCGTTTTTGTTTAACCGCGGGCTCATGCGCATGCGCACTGTTTCGATCTCGGCGGCTGAGCCCAGACTACCGAGCTCGTCGTTCTGCATCGGTCTTATGTTTTATGTTCTTTACTTTCAGCAATCCTACACATCGTCCTGGCCCAAGACACTGTGGTTCGCTGTGGACCAGACAGGCGTGCACTTGCTCGAGCTGCGCACACGGGTGAGAACGACACCTTCGCGCTGGTCGTTAACTGGAACGTTTCCTAAGTGAACACTGAAAAGGCAGTACTACCTTTGTTTAAACTGATTTATTTTATTCATTCATAATACCTCGAATGTCCCAAGAATCGGGACATCACGGAGGAGTGGTCCCAAAGAAAAATGGCGGGTCATGTTAGGTGGCGTGACGAGAAATTTTGAAACGACAAATGTCGGTGGCGAGAGCTATGTTAAAGAAGGAAGGTTATTCTAATTTCGGGCTGTGCGCAAAAAGAAAGAGAGAGGGAGTACGTTGATAATTAGTTTAATGGGCACGTGCTGGATACACATCATTAAGATGTGGGACACAATGCGCTAAATTGATGACTTGGTTACCTGGGAGCAGTGAATGAGTGTTTTTTCTGAAACAAAGTAACCTTTCAAAAACCCTAATTGGATTAATTTGATGTGGAAATTTTTTAAATTATATCTGAAAAGTGAAGGCCAAGCTTTTTTTATATCTTGAGTTTCGCGCCCAAAACCTTGGCGCCTGTAGGTCAGTGTGACGTCACATATTTCAAGGTATTTCTTCTCATGTTTGGGCCATTCTTGGCGCCAGGTAAAGTTCTCAGAACATTCTATGTCGAGTCCTTGGTTCCTTTACAATGCAGTTTAATTTTTTTTATTGCTAAGGAGGGTGGATGCTGTCGGAACACATGACGTCACGAAGAGCTGTTGCAGGAACTTCACGGTGGCGTCGCCACCTGCATCTCGTTCTTTTTTAATATCTTCTGACTTGCCAAGGCTATGGTCGTTTTGCTATTGCGCAAGCGCAGTTTGTTAATACAGCTTAACTTAATATTCATCTTTAGTGCCTATTTATCTGTACAAGCGCAATGCGAGGAGTGTTAAAATGGTGATAAACATCCCACCATGCATATGATACTTTATCGCGTAAGTGTCCGAGAGACTTCAAAAAGTTTTAAATCTCCACGAGGTACTCTTTCCGCGTCCTGTTCTGAAGTCTCGACTTTTCTTTTTCTTGTCTTTCAGAATGTATTGTGTGCCTGCGAATACGAGAGCATCATAAACTACAGCCCATCCCTGAACAGTCTCATGATTGTCACCGGAGGTGGCAAGAAGGGCGCCAAGTACATATTCACTACCAATCAGGTATGCGCCCCTGTCAAACTCTCCTTGTGACACTGTCGCATGTCGTGTGTGCGCCTTGAACGTCTTGATTCGCGCCTTATAAGTTTGAAAGGGGGCCAACGCTATACTGAGGCATGTGAAACGCAGAAACTCTGTCATTACGACAACTGCACGGGATCGAGTTTGTTGCATTTGAGAGAGAAAGCAAAATATTATACTGATTGTAGGAAGTTGAATAATAGCTCAAACTATGTTATAAATACTGCCTGAAAATCTACAAATTTCAATAAAATGTAAGCGCAACTTACAATTTCGTCATTCTGCCAGCAACAGGTATCCCAATACTGTTACCTGTGTGCCTTACATCGTCTGAAGCGTACGAAGTGTCGCCTAGACGGCCGAAAAGTAAAAGAGGTGGAATTGCAGGCCATAGCCTCCTATACTCTTACAATGCCTGCCCAGTAGCTCCGGAAAGCGTGCGAGCCAATGGTCCACTGCGACAGCGCCATGCATTGTGTCTCGCTTATTGCTAGAGCCTGGACAACTTTCGCCGTGCACCGGCTCCGTTCCTTTGCTGCCGTCATAGAGTTTCCTACAAAATTCACTAGAGGGAAATATGGCGCTTGTGTCGACAAAACGCTTCAGCCAGCTCGGGGACGTTGCGTAGTACACGGATTTCGCCTAAACTTCATCCTTCTGGTTTCAAACGGGTATGTGACTTAGGGAATTGACTGTTTTCAACAAAGCATTCCGTTATAAATGCAGCAATCAACATTGATTGCGAATGCCTTCATGCATTTAGAAAAACAAACATGATTGCTTGGACATTTAGAAAGCTAAAGCGTAATAAAAAACTTGACAAGAACATCTGAATTCACAAACAGAAACATTAGGATAATTGATGTATTATACCCGTCATTCCCATAGCAACTGACTGATCACAGCGCCACAGTTCTCGCCAGTGATTTTAATACGAAACTATATGGTGTTAGGTAGTTGGGCTAACTATCACTGGTAAGGGGTGCAATTCCGGACATTGTCGAATTTCGTCATATTGGCAAGTTCTGTAATGGCGGCATTTTGAGCCTATCAGAGAAGCCGTAGCAGCCTTCTGGGCCAATCACAGCTGACAAAATGGTGAATTCGACAATGTCTGGGCCAAGTCAGAGGGGACAAAATGGCCAATTCGACAATTTCCAGAATCGCACCCAAGGTTTTCTCGTTACCCTACCCTAAACGAGCTTATTCTCGCCCTGCGTGAGTGGCGCCCTGGGAGACTACATCAGTGTGTGTGGTTCATGCGGCTGGCACATCAGTACTATATAGAAGGATATGGTCCCCCCTAATACAAAATGCCATCCTCTCAACATGTCTTGAACTCGCGTGTCATTGGGCTCCACTTTGCAGGCGTTGCAGATCGCCGGCCTCATCAAAGACTACACGAACGTGCTCCAGATGAAGCGAAAGCCCACGGAGAGAATGTGGCACACGCCGCATATCAGTGCCGATGCGAGCGCCGCCGCCCAGGAAGGGCTAGGCGGTACCGCCCAGCAGGAGACGACTCCGCAGGGGTCGGAGCCGCAACCGCCGCCCGTGACTACTCGGCCAGTCAGCATCCTCTACAAACCGCCTCCGCCATTGCTAGTCGGCGAGGATTTCGTCTAAGCAATTTTAGAGGCACAAAAGCAGTTCGGGGTATATATGTACTACTGCGCGCAAAACTGCTCAGTACCAACGAATTCAGTTGGCTACACGATTCCAAAGAGCGGGTAAGACGATGATTTCGATGTCGTTGCGGTGCTGTGTAAAGAAAACCCTATCAGTCGCCGACTTCGGGGCGTTGGAGGGGTCAGGGGCTCCGACTTACCGAACATCTCAAGCTACCGTGGCTGGCTCGCTAATCGCGAATCGGGCATATCCTATGGTCTGACCTAGGAGTACTCAGGGGGGTACCTTGGACCTAGGGATATGACACACCCTGCAAGATGTGTAAATAAGTGTAATCGTAGGGTTGGTTTTGGTCAGAGGCGGAAAAAAAAAGTGAAATAGCTTTCTGTCGCTGAACGAAGAAGCGAAAAAAAAATCTCCCCGAACATAACCGCGAGGGATTCGAACTACGTACCTATCTTCTCTTCGACGGTAACATGCCTTTCAGTGGAGCCATAGCAGACGAAATGCTCAGCGGCTTCTGCCGTAGGAGAAAATGCGTGAGCGCGGCCTCCGAGATTTGGCAGAGGGCTGCATGTGTCCGCAATCTCGAAGGCCGTGTCACGACAATACGGGATCTAGCCCTGCCAGTTAAATCTCATATGCCATATATACCGCACGTCCGGTAATCTCGTTTAACTAACCATATGTGTTCAGTATGCCATCTCATATGATCATACGAGATGATTGGTGATGAGGATATGTGGCATATGAGTCATTTAAGCTCTACCTTTTTTGCTCGGGCGGCGCTGCATCGTCTGGTTTCAGTTCGAGTGTGTTTACAAATATGCCGGCGTGGGGATGGCGCATGCCTTGACTAACGAGAAAGCGATGTTTAAATTCCACTCGATCGACAGTGGTTCACTCTGAGAGATTTGGTTTGACCTGCTGCAGTTATAATCATGCCGAGATATTATTGTCGAATTCCGCCGTGTTTGCGTTTCAGCCAATCAGAAAGGGCGTAGTTAGACCCCCCTACCCGTGTCCAGTAATAGGAGGAAAAATGACAGTCTGTAACCTGGCGGAATTCGACAGTCTTGAGAATAGTACTTTTGGTGACGTCATATTATAGTAGCACACACATATATACCTCGATGTTTGACTGTGTTCTTACTTATGTGTTGGCGTAAAAACTTTTGGCAGTGATGAAATACTAATAGGGTGAATTTTTTGCTAGTAATTTTCTTCGATAAGAGTCGTATAATGACACTATGCACACTGGCGAGTAAAAGTTTGGAGCCCATGGAATCAGCGAAACACTTTTAGTGATACTCTGTAATGTGAAATTCCTTGAAGACATTGCATAGCTCGAATACAAGCGTGTAGGCTGTACCACTTCATTTCAGCCAACATAACCAGGCTACGAAGCAAAAATATTTTTTTCATGGCACTATTGGTCTCCAAACATTTGCTTGCGAGTGAACATGTTACGTTACAAGCAACTTTTGCGTAAACAGGACGTCAGAAGATGTCACCAGCATTACTACTGCTAGCCACGTTTCGGCATCGTGCACATAAGGTAACGGTAACACACATACATCAGGCTTAAGTTTCGAATGACAACCGCTTTATCTCGAATGAGTCGAGCCCCCGTACAACGCCTGCGCATGTAGTAGTCGGTCGATCCCAGCGCTGGCATCCAGTCAGATGTAAGCGTTGGTCCACCCCACCGCTGCCACCAGTTATGAGGCGTTGGTCGATTCCACTGCTGCCATCCAGTTGTGAGAGGTCTTAGGGACCATCCCCAGAGGTCGTATGCGGAGGTCACAACTTCATAATTGGAACTCCAAGTTAACAAGACAGCACCGCATACGTGTATAACTTCCGAAGAAAACGTGGGGTTCTGAGCTTCTCTGATCAGAAATCAGTCAGCATTCCTGATCATCGAGGGCGACGGGAAACTGCTAAGTGAATCATTTGCATAAGTATTCAGAGGTAACGGTGATTAATTGCGAGTTTATTGCGCGCGTCTACTCCGTCTGGTGAAGAAACGCTGCTGAAATCAAGCAGATGAAAAGCTAGCTTTGTATATGCAGTCCTTCGAATATCAACGAGCATTTCACTTAAGGTGCAGTCGGCACACGTCGTGCCAATATGACGTTTCTAATGGCCGAGCTGATCGAAGGCGCAGAAAACTTTCACTGCCCCATCAAATGAACTTCCACAAATGCGAAAAATATGCTCTGTTACACAGACATTTTACAGTTTAGCTCAAGTTGAGGTGACCTTATATTGTTCGGGGCGCACGCGTCATAAAGGCTTTGCCTCTACGCTTTGCCGCCAGGAGCGTATCAACTCTCAAGTCAGTAGTATTGAGTGAGGCCACAATTCTGTATCGCATACTTCCAAATGAAAAGGGAATTAAATTATATTTCATCTTATATGACAGTATCAGATAAAAATACTCTAGATAAAAAGACCAGACCATCCGATCTTCCTCAAGCTGCACATACAACATCGCCGAATAATTTTGTGCCACACGAATGAAAAATTGTCCTAAACTTTCTTTTTCACGTTACGGTATCCATGGAAACAGCTTTGTAGTGGAATGTTCTATTCCAAAAATACTTCTTTTAGTTTCATTTTCTGCCCTGAATTTTGCAAGCCCTGTCCTGCAAAATTCTTTTTCGTCTCAAGCCTTTTCACTGTCTTTATTTTTTGTGGGTCCTTACTTAAACGTAGTTCACAACAACGTGAAACTCGAAGTCCCACTGCTTAGTTGTATTTTTTTTCAGACGATGACTAGTTCCGCAGCCGTATTTAGTCTGGAATAATTGTTTCTTATTTCAACTAGCACGTGACTGCCACTGTAAATTTCATGCTCAAGAAGCATCCTTGTAGAAGTGTGCAATGCATATGCATATAGGTTTCAAAATGTAGTGACGGTGCATGAGCGGAGAACGGCCAGACGGCCTACTTTCTCGTTGCACTGACACTAAAGACTTTCCTATGTTCCTCGGACGAAAGTGCTCTTCGGCACTGGAATTTGTGAGCGCAGTGCTGTGACCTCTCTTGGTGGCTCAACTTTCTCGGCAAGTGCTTCTCAACCAAGAGTGTGTCGACATGTAAATATTACGTCAATTGCGAGTATTCTTTTTTCATTTTTTTACTTTTATGAGCGATAAAAATAGCAACGTACCCCGCGGTTAGAGCGTTTCGCCAAAAGGCATGTTCAACCTGGTTCAATATGACAGAGAGCACGTTATGTACGTAGCAAAAAGTGAAGGCAAAAACAAGTTTTGTTTAGCAGGTGATTGCTTAGTGCAACAGTGTATTGCTTAATTGTCGTCCGTTGGGTGAGTCGCAAATATGGCTACAAGTTATGGCTAATGCTGCTTTTTTTATTTCATAGCGATTTAAAAGATGGCGCCTGAATAGTCCCTCGGCTTGGAGTTACTGCGCACATTAAGTATGCCACGGGTCTCTATGTCAAGATGTCAATGTGGCTCTGAGTAGAAAATGATCAGATTGCTGCTGACATATAGAGTAGTCCTGCGTGCTAAAACGACCAGAAAGCTGTCAGGTCCGTAGAGTGTAATTTTCGGGTAACATTGCACCTTCAGCCATACCACTGAAACACAAATTCATGCCATATACCCGTGACCACGTTTTTCCGGTGCAATGAACAAAGCCAGTAAACAATTCGCAATTTTTAACAGTCGAAAAACCGTAGTTCAAGTCGTCATTTTTTTATATATGCATATTCGAGTTTGAATAAATAGGCTTTGTTTCCGGTAAGTCCAATACCCGGCGTAATGTACATGTCAAACGTGTAGCTTTACTTCTGGCTCACCCCACAAGTGTGGCCCGAATTTGCGTCAGTATTTGTCTGCTGGAATGCCAAGTGTTCCCTGCCACATTGAACCAAAGATGGACGAGACTTGGGTACTGGCTTGCTCGAACAAACTTGCCAGCATAACGTCTGAAACGTAGATAATGTACTTGGTCTAATTTCATGTATGTTGAAAGCAAAAAGAAGTGAGCAGCGCAACTGCTGACGTCACAGTCTGGTAACACGTTCGACCACGTGCCGGCGGGAACGTTTGTTCTTTCCGAGCAAGATTCAAAGTTGGGACTTTTTTGGCTGTACGGTGTGCAGTTTGTTCAAGCAAGCGCACCCCATTCTTCTGCACGGCGTTATTACAGCTTTAGCAGTGTCTTGATGACTTAAGATAATAAAGGATGAAATAGATGGGGGAGAAATAGATTTTCATATCCGCACAGTACTTTACATATGGCAATGAATCGCAAACAGTGACGGCACTCTCGAGAGCACCTTAGAACAGTCTTCTGCGTTCACACTCAGTAGAGTTTCTAAAAGCCTGAATCAGTAGAATAATCTACGGAACGTCGTCCTAACGCTTTTGTAAGCGTATAGCTATGAAAGTTGTGGTTTCATTTTCTACGACGTCGTTGCGGTACTCGCTAGTAGGAATGAGAACAGCTTCGCGCCGACCTGTCCTTGGACGCGCGATATGCTGGTTTCTTTAGAAGTTCCAGGGCTTCAAGCTCAGATTTTGGCTTTGGGCAGAGCCGTAGCAAGGGTCGTGAGTTATTTCGCAGTTTTACGGTTGTGCAAGCAAGGGCAAGGGAAGATTGCCTTTAGGGCAATAATCTTACGGTGTTCCAGTAGATTGTTTTCTGCACAAAGTACTCGTCTTCTTGTGAGTAGCCCTTAGCTATATATAGTTTAGTTGTAGCCTTATGCATGCGGTAGGTTTGATGCATTCTTCATGGCGGACTTCGGTGTTCATATAATTTCATTACGCGTCATCTCACAAACTCAAGGACGGCGGAGATCGAAGCCTTCGAATCAATAACTGTGCCAAAAAGAAATCTCTCATCGGACGTTGCGCCAAATTACGGGGACACACACAGAAGTTTATACCGCAAAGGAACCATATTTCCGCAGTGCCGAACGTTTCGCAGTTCGGCATGTAAAGCTGTAAATGTGTGTCACTGAAATTTGTATAAAGGCTTTTCGCATGGTTTGCTAACGTTTTCTTAAGCCCAGAGCGAAATTTGTGAATTACTTCTGTTAACAGTTATTGCTTGAAAACTGGACACATGTACAGAACTTGGAAACTGCACACATGCGTGGACACGTAAGCAGAAGTGCATAGGCAAAGTGTCTATTTATTCGTACAGATTTTCATTTACTTCACTCACGCCAGTCTCTAGCAAGGATAAGTGTCATAGGTCTACTTCGCCCATCGGGCCGAGCATATATACAGCATTGGCAAGAACAAAAACTATAACCTACTGCAATTCCTCTTGGTTCAGCTTTGTGCAACTAGATGACACATCCTGTATAACGGTATATACCTACGTTCCTTATTTTCCTGGTGCCGACACGGTTACTAAGAGCTTGACGTAACCAGGCACGTTGGTACGCAGTATTTTAATCGTTCTGTCATACACATTTGTATCGCACAGTGCACATAACCCGGATATTTACGGTCACACTTCTTTTTTTTTAGGCAGTGATACGAGAACTTGTCACGCAAGAAGTGCAACTGATTTGCTCTGCACTTTTTCTCTCTTCAAGTCGGTCTTACAATGGTTTGAGCTTAGCTGTAAAGTAATGATGCAAAATATTTTCCGAATAATTGTTTACCCTTCTTTGTAATTTCGTTTCTCCAAATCTAGTGTCGGTATTTAGGGCGTACACAAATACAATGTACTTAAATATATTACATTTTAGTTCACTATCTCTTTACAATACTTAAGATGCGTGTTTTCCTTTCTTACGTTCATTAAATGGACGTTGGATTCATATCGAACTCATGGAACCCGCCGAATGATGTGCGCAGATGAATTTTACGTAGAACCATTTGAGATTTCTCACAGCGTACGGAAGCTATGGAAGGTCATATGATTCCCATTATGCTCTCACTTGATTGGTACTCTCACGCGTATGTAAGATGCGGATAAACTGCGGTATAATTTCTGCGGATACTCACGCTGCCATGTTCTATATCTTGGTTGTTTGCGAAAGTAGTATGAAATTGTTTGTATGAAAAGCATCTTTGAAATGCGAAAGGCTATGCTTTTCGACATCTGTCCTAAAAGCGACAAACCCCTCGTTTGAGTGAACACGAAGTGGGTCAGCAGTGTTCGTAGGTCTTCGTGCAACAATTTGTTGCACGAAGACATCTCTGAAACTGAAATACTCGGAACGAACATACTTAAGCGTATGGCATCTCTCGATAGTAAGAGTATATTCATCTGCATCTTTGTGAGCGTTATCATTATTTTAGTGCAGCGCCCAACATTATGCTAGCCAGATTTCTTTATTCAGTCTTCAGCATGATGTATACTCGTAGCTTGCACGTCAGTCTTTCCAGTAGTGGGGAGATCAGCTTTTGGCAGACTGAAGCCATTAACGAATGATTTATTGCTCAAGACTTACAGGAGGTGCTGCGCGAACAACAACCTGTGTAGTATCCATCTTTTTCCCTTCCGAGCATATCAACACAACATTTACTCACAAAGAAATCTAAAAAAAAAACGACATGCCAAGTATTTCTCCGCGATGTTTGATGTTTGAACCGTGACAGCGGTTATACATTCCAGTGCCACAGCTTATGTGTCGAAAGGTTGTGAGACTGAACTTTTTGTCTTCGGTTTTAATATAAATGCACTCATTCTGTGTCGATGCGCCGCGGATGGCTATCGCCGAAATTCGGTGCAGTTCCGAAACCGCGAGGAGGTTTGGCATTACATGACACGAAGGAAAAAAACTCCGAAGAAATTTCGACGGCGTTTTATTCCCCTTAGTTTTTTGATGGAACAGATGTGATATTTCTTGCCGTTGTCCGATTGAAATTCAGTTACCCCCGTACGCCCGTTTCCTGCATGACACAACCAAGAAACTGCTTCTAGAAAAGTTTTAACTAGAAGTAAATGTGTACATAAAGGCTTCCAGGTGGAATGTGCAGTACATCCGTAGGTAGAACTTTATTAACCACGCCGTTTTTATTTATACGATGGTCTGCATCTTGGTGTTTCGTTATGCCCGACAGATTCGTCATAGTGAATCTTTTCCGTTGCAGTATGGCTGAATTTATGTTCACGATAGATGTCCACGAGTGTTGCTTCCCGTATCCCTGATCGAGAGTCCCAACATTCACCGCCTCCAGTTACTCCACGGAATATAAGAATATTCGTGTAGAATCGCGAGTATGTCGTTATCTCAAGTTTTTTTTTAAGCCGCAGTATTTTATTATCAGTCCCGTTGTTCTGACTGTGTCACTTTGGCAAAGAAAGCTCGCGTGTAGCTACCACACGAAGCACCTGTCTGACGTCACTGTCACCTGACACTTTTCGCGCTACCTATCGTATCTCAGTGTGTGCACTATTGGCACAGAACGCTAGACAAAAAAAATGCTAAGAAAATGCTTTCAGTGTCTGTGTTTTGTATGGCTCTCTTGAATGTAAACTTCTTTGTTTCGTACTCCTCAGGCCTCCGAAATGTATTTCTTATCAGAGTTAATTGTTAATTAGTGTCCTCTGTACGTGGCGTAGGCTGCCGAAGAGTCCACGGAGTGTTGTAACCAGGGAGATCAGGAAAATGCATTTTGAAGTGTTTTAATTGTCAAATTATAGAGCCGTACACGCTCATTGAAACGACTCGTTTGTACTGAAGCTCCCATAGAAGCTAAATTTTGTAATTAAGTCTCCTACATTAATGTTTCATTGAAACAGGCGCCATATTGCCAACATTCTTTTCTGAAAAGAAATATTGAATTTATACCTGACAGAATGTCCATATGTTTCTCCTAGGTGTATTTTTTTTACATATGTTCCTGTCTGCGCAGCTTATTTGGTAGCCCCGTGAATTGATAGTTCATTAAAAGAGGCGTTATATCGGCCATTTTTTTCTGTAAAGTAAAACAAATATTGAAGCTATATTGGGCTGAACGCCATGGCCCTTTCCTGTGTGTTTTTCTACGTATTTTTGTGGGTTTTTCATTTTTTGAGTGTTTATTCCGCTACATTTGCATATTCGTTAGATTGTGCTAGCACGTAGCTATAAGTCACCTTTTTATTTAGTTGGCGGGCCTTAATCAGACGTCCATTCAAACCTTTTGTCTGGCCTTCTATGGTTTCTGTTGCGGGTGAAGCAGTATTCAATTAATTAAATGTAGATGACCCGGTACATCCTCGCTATAGTAGCTCTGCTGATTTATAACTGTATTGGCCGTTTTTTTTTTTGTTGTTGTTGTTGTTTTTTAGAACCAAATTGCCTTGCTTTTTTTTTATTTAGCCACTTTGTTTTCATTCTTTAGTTGAGTACAGTCAACTACTGTAATTAGGGGAACATTATTTTTGTGGTGGGACGTGAATGCACCACAGCTGTAAGTAGGTGAGTTTTATGTTCTTTTCATTCGTAGTTACGTTGTACTCCTACTTCCTTCGACGTCATCTGGTGCCTGGTTAAAAACGTCAAGTTAATGCGCCCGACAATTACAAACACTTCAATGCTGCTTGGGTTCTGTGACTGCTGGCCTCTTTGACAGCTTACTTCTCTTAACTAACCCATAATTCTCCACAAGTACTACTGCCGTGCGCAGTGTAGTATCCCTCCGTTACGTACATCAACTTCCAGTTTCGGTGGTGATGACCCCTCCCGTACCTGTGTCTTTTAAAAAAATGGGATCTAGAGGAAACACATGTAAAAAGCCTGTGTTAGTTCTTGTACATATATTTATTCTATCCTCTTTCACTGAGCACACGAGCAAAAACATTCTTTGTCGTGCGGTGTTTATTTAACCGGGTCTAGAACTGCACGAAAGCTCGGCTACGTGTCTGCAAATCAGCACTGGTTTGTTGTCACAGATAAGTTCGGTGTCGTGTTTTGCAAGCAACGGAATATGAGAAACATACTCACGCTTTTTATATTTAAAAAAAAAGCGCTTTCGTCAAAGTTCGACGGAGGAAGGGTAAGGGGGAATGTGGAGAGTTGAACTGGTGTCGGATGCCGCAGTATATATCGACAAAACAAAAAAAACAAGCTCACTTTGTCTGGTGAAAGAAACAAAATGTGTTCACAACTTTTTACGAAGAGCTTTGACGCGGTTGTTGATGCTTTTTTCTTTCTTTTTTTCATTCTTCTGTAAATAACTACTATAGTATTGAAACGACGACGGTGCACGACAATATAATGATACACCTAAGCTTCGATATCATATTTATTGTCGCGTTGTCTCTTGAGGCCCCATTCCCGACGTAGACGAAGCTGAATGTATTCGAAACGGCCACAGATGCACTGATACTCACGTGTAGGCATTTCTTTTCGTGCAACGCAAGGTTTTGAGCTTTAGCAGCTGTCAGCAGGTTTTTATGCGCAGTTCTTAAAAAAACGAAAACTTGGGTGCTTTGTGCTTAGGTGCCACATGTAATTGATTCTGTTCGTAACGCTGCAATACTTTAGCGCCGTCACATTGAATTATAACTGACCGCAGAGCACGCGGTCGCCATATTTGAAAGCGTGATTGGCTGAACCTTTTCAAAGAAACATGAAGGGTTACTAGTTGGTTTCGTGTACTTAATTGGATAAGTGCCGAAATGGAACGGAAGGTAAAAAGGGACGACACACAGTACAGATGTCAAAGACGTTGGACAGTATACAGACGACACGCAGTGCAGATGACGCACGTTGCAGACGTCGTAATGTGGACAACACACAAGTGCTCTTTGACGTCTGCTTCTTCGTTCCCTCCTGTTTATCCGCCGTTGAAACCAACGCGAAACGACTGCTACAAAGATTACGCGCGATGCGGCAAGTTACGTCACCTGAAAGCGCGAGTGCTCAGAACAGTTTTGTGCGAGAGGCTGCTTGAAGACTATATTTTAAGAACGCCATCTTGGAAACCCAAATGATCTGCATTTTGCCTCGCGACCAGATATGGTGGCGCTGCTGTCGAGTTTGGAGTGTTCCGTTCTTCACGCTCTGATCTACAATTTGTGGCTCCAAAATGCACGAGGCGTTTTGCTTGTTGACCAAATAAAACTTAACTGCGCATAACAAACCTGACGACGGATGCTAGAGTCATGCCACCGGTATAGATTTCTGCAACGGTGTTAGGAGGGTTGCATCTAAGTGACAACAGCTCAAACTGCGCGTCGTTCCGCTTTGGATGTGCAAAATGTTCGTGACGCACTGTGCTTGCCATGGCATTGTCACCAAACCATTGTTTACTGTTTACTGTGTGTTTTATCGCTGTGCACGCAATGACAAATGCGGTAGGGGGCGCTTATGTCGAACGCTTGTGCCAGGGTCACGCTTCGTTCGTGGCTGTACGTACTATCAGCATAAATTCAAACGTGAATGATTCCAAAACTACTACTGATGCGGTGTTCCATTTCCACGCTCACCTGCATTTATAACAGTGGCCTAATTCTGACATTCAAAAGTACAGGTGTGGGACTACCTTATGCTTAGAAGAAGTCTACAGAGCGATTACGCCTAACAGGCGTTCTGAGCAGTTATTTTCAGTTCGCGTTTCAGTTTATGCCTATGGTACGTAGTACAGTTTATGCCTATGGTACTAACAAGCTACGTTCTTCAGGACATGTTTGAACGAGCGAACCCTCTCCCGCAAGACTTATGCAAACTTGCTCAGTGTGCGACTGTGGTTACTTGCACTTGGGTTTCTTTGCAGGAGTGTTTATCACCCAGTGGAAAGATGTTGGCCATCGATTTTGTTATGCAGGTTTATCCTTTGTTCGATTGTCCTTCTGTCCAGTTCTGCGTACAGTCGGCGTCAGAAGTTTGCGGACGCGAGATCAGAGAAAACGAATTCCAGTGCAGTTTGTGACCGCATAACATCATGGTGTTAGCATATACTAGTACAGGCTCGAGGTCCGAACACCAGGTTACGTGCCCAGCCTGCAGAAATGTTCAGCTTTCTCTCAGATCACGTGATTCGTAATCTTTTGACGCCGTTTGTAAATTCGCAATTATACCTTAAGTTATTGAGCCATAGATACTTAATGTGTTTTTGACAGGTTCACGCTGTTTATTATGTTTTCGTATTTTGTTCTTGTCTTTTCAATCTTCGTTGAAATTTTTTGTGCGTAGTAGTGTCTCGTTATTATTATTTCGTTGTATTATATTTGGAGCTTGTTCACAGAAAAAAAGGAAGTGTCGCCGAAGCTCATTGATAGACCGCCGTGTGTCCGAGCATCTGGAAGGGTTTTGGCATTGCATTGCTAATCGCTCAGAGTTTCTTACTTTTTTTGCTTTTCTTCTGCGAAGTTGTACTGTAGGCATACCTGCGCAGTGTGGTGTCCTTAGTGTTTTAGAACTGTCACGTACTGCGCTCTCTAATCTTGCTCTTGTCATGTAGGCGCAGAACAGTGCTTCAAAGTGTTACGTCTGCGCATGCTCACTGTGCAGAAGAGGCGTCAGACATAATGGCCTCGTCAGTGTCCACAGCAGGGCCGCAGAACCATAGATCGATCGCACGTTGACCTTCGCGACACTGTCAAAACGTTCAATAACAGGCGATAATCTTTAGTGGGAACAGACTCACGAAATATCTCCTATGCCATATAGCCCAACTTCTTCACAGCAGCCGGATTGCATGAAGAGCTAGGCGTACATAATTACTTATAAAGCAGGGCTAGATTATCTAATTGGCAAAGCGTCACTAAACAACATTGCTGTTCGTATTCACTTTAGCGCACACGTTTCCTGTACGCGAAATCGATAATGAGAAGTAATGAAGTAACATGCTTTTAGCAGAATACCTGCTGCTTATCATTAATATTGAGAAACACGTCCGTTCTCTAGTTAAATGCATTGATGTTCCGGGTGGCACATATCATCATTGCATTTTCAGCAGTGGTGCTGCTGTCCAGCTGTCACATAATTGCGTTGCCCGCCACAAGTGATTACTAATAAGTATGTTTCCACACAAATAAATCTAACAGTCCATCAGTACTGAACCGTTGCTTATGCAATCTCTCAAATTTCATACGTATTCCATGTTATTGGTGCTGTAATGGCATGGATTTGGTACGAAATATGCACTATATTTGTGCGGACGATATGGCGAAACGCGTGGAGTCATAGGTCTGTGCACGAAAGCCCATTAATAGAAGTTTTTTTTTCTCGAGATGAAATTACAGGTATATTAATAGGCAAGATGGTGTAAAACACGGAAGTCCAAATATGTCGCTCGTGCTGCAGATTTACATTTGACATCGCCGAAGTTCGCTGGCATTTGACGTCCCACGCAAAAGTTGCTGCCTAAACAAAGACGGCGCGGAAGGTTGACACAGTCAGCAAGCGGTACAGACGGGTCACGAAGATGACTCACTATTACTCGAGTTTATTCTCAAGCATACAAATATGTACGTGCAAAATTACCCTGCAATAACTCTTCAAGGGGGAGAAAAGAAAGTTTCGTCTTGGAAACGTCACTTCTTTTACGAATATCTAAAGCTAAAGTTTCTTCAATTCACACTTTCTGAAGCAGCTTCGTTTTTGTTTCGTAGCGAAAGACTACAATGTTGCGATAACACGTACAGCCTCTGTCGGAAGGAACGAATTGAGTAAGGGCTTGAGTATTTCTGATTCCCGGTCGCGTCATCGCGTCGCACTCGTGAGTCAGGCGTTTTAAAGTTTCGATGGGAGAGGACAACTGTTCTGCACTTTCCTCCTAATTTAATTTTAGCTTTTGGGATGCAATAGGACGTCGACCAGACATCTCAGTAACGGCTGCGGTCATGAGAACAGTGGCTGTGTTTCTTTTGACAAAGACTGCACATGTTTCTTTTAAGTTAATTGGTCGAAATAGATGGCAGATTCACGGGAGTAACACGAGGCGCAGTCATCGTTATTCATGACCACCTTGTGTGATAAAATATTGCTACAAAAAACGCGTTTACGAAATCGCAGATACTTTCGTCACAAGTCAACTACTGTCGGCCTGCATTGACGTTTATGTCTGTCACGTTGCTCTGTTTTCATAAACGTCTCGCCCACCAACCGAATTCTCTCTATCATAATTGTCGAGGGCAGATATTTGATAATTCCCGCACTGTTCTGCGCCTGCGCATAAGTGCAAAGCGCCCGGACGCTGGGCCGTCTTGCAGAAAAACGAAACTATAGCCTCATCTTCAAGACAGAAGCGCGGAGTTGGCCTTCTCTCAACTGCCTGTTGCGAAGTTTTGGTTAACAACAGCCACCAGTCGTAAAGTTATGTTATGCGCACTGGCGAGCGTTTCCGCTAGTTGGTTAGTTGGTTATAAGCATACTTATTACTCTCATTAGTGTGAAAAAAAACTAAAGCTCTCACAAACAACCACAGTTAAGTGCAAAACACAAGCTCTCGACTGTCAACTGTTTTATTCCATTCCAGTGAACCATAAAATGCCACTGCCGCAATTGCTACGCAGTGGTCACAGCCAAAGGGCACAACTAATGAATTGATCGTGATTTTTTCTCACGCACAGAATAGTTTTATGACATAACATTGTTCGTTGTTGGAAATGAACTCTCTTTATAGTATCATCATCAGGAACAGAATCAGGAAGAGAAGGTTCCGCGTTAAGGAATTGTTATTAGACCTCTTTGATAGCTAGTAAAATTTATGTATGCAAGGCCGTGGCTGTTGTATGGCTAGTACTGCAGTGACGCCTTCCGGTTCACGTATGCGCAGGCGTCATTACTTGTAGCGTCAAGTTACCTTAAGTTACCTTTTTACTCCAATAAAACAGCTGGTAGTGTGTGCTTGGGTAGTGTAGTTCACGGTGTTCGTTTACATGTGTTATTTGTAGCGCTATAATGACAGTAATTACGAGAGGCTCACTCGCTCGCACAGACAGGGACTGGGACGACCTCTGGCGGAACGTTTCGCGCTTGCAGCGACAGATCGAATTTTCAACTGCGCCTCGAAGATGAGACTATAGTCTACCGTTTCTCTACATAGCGCAGTCCCGCTTTGGTTTGAATGATTGCTCACAAAAAATAGCTGGTGCTGCTATATTGTCGAACTTTTTCATTTTTTTGTCGCTGCTCGCTCGTACTGGTGCTGTAGTCGCATTCGCTTGGCGAATGCCTTCTAGCGAGCAGGCCTCGCTCACTTTCCGAACGCGTGTCAGAGAATAGTAAGGTCGTACACCACACCGGAAGTAGAACAAACCGGAAATGCAATGTCAAGGAGGAGAACACCGCATTGTGCATTCAGCCAACGGGTACTTCCGGGGTCAGAGTTCCGAACCGGGCATCCTTAATTGATACATATACCAAATACATATTTCTTCTTTCATCATGAACAGTCGGTCTTGTGAAGCATCTCTTTTATAGTGTTCGACATAAATGCAAGGTCAGATTTATTTCTTGAACGGGAAATGGGCGTTCATTGTAATATTGGCGTGTCGCTGTACGGGAAGCATCTCCCCCTTCATATTGGATCGCCTTGTACACGCGCAAAAAAAAAGCAAAAAAAAAAAGGGGGGGGGGGGGGACGTTCGGGGCGAGCACAGAGCAACTGCGCATGCGCTCGAAGTTTAATCTATCTGGCAATCCAGCTTGGCAAACAGTGCAAATTGGGCAGGAGTATAGACAAGGATGGGGGTGTGACCCAAGGACACGTCCTGTACGTCTCGTTCCCCAACACAATTTGTGCTGCTTCTCTCTCTCTCTCTCTTCCTAACATTGTTGCGCAAGCGCAGAGCCTGGCTCCTTCTAAACTTATATGCGCAAATCGCAGTAACGCCCAAGCCGACGCCAAATCCTCGGTCAACACGACGAATGCAATCTACGCGTTCTCCCATTTAGTGAAATCGAAACAAAACTAAAGAAGCAGAAATTTGAACCGCCGGGCACCGCACAGATATTGTGTCCCTGCTGTAAGGCTGGCAGGCATTCACATCGTCGGATTGAGGCTCAAATTGTGTGCGTCTCTGTCGGGGCGGCTGCGATGTGGTTTACGTGGGGAATAAGGCTTTTACGTCGATAGTGTCCATCACGTGGCCGTTCGTATGTGTGAAACTGTATAGTATATTGCGCAGTTTTCTTTTTTCCAAAGAAGCTGCAAATGTTGCTTTCTATTTGTTTTTGTTTGTTTGTTCAATGTCTATTTTTCTCCGGACTGAAGGAACAAGAAGAAACATGCAAAAAAAATAGAGTAAGAACGATCGCGAAACAATTGTACACTGCATGCCAAACATTGTCACATGTACTTGCGGGAACGGTGGAAGAAAAAAAAAAAAGACTGTCTACGAGACCTATGGTTTGGTGAACAGTGCAACCTAGTCAAGTGAAGATTTGCACCGTTACGGAAGAAAATGGTGTTTTGATAATTATATATATATAAATATATACTTAATAAACAGCTTGTGAAATTTATGTACTGGTGTACCTGTCTGTCTCTTTCACATCACCTTTTCCGTCTGGCCATGCATGAAGGGGCATTCGTACACACAAAAAAGCTTAAGTAACTTAAATGAGATGTGCAGTAATTATCGTAACTGGTTTGCTGAGCTATCCGCACAAGAAACTTCGCCCCAGCGTGTCAACAAACATAATATGGGCTATGAGCTAAGTTTCCCAAGCTGAAACCAGGTATCAAACTCAGCTTATAAAAAAAATACGTTGGGCTTTGTGAGGTTAAATAGCTTTCGGAGTAACTTCTTTTAGTTAAAATGAGCTCTGCTTACAGTAATTATCTCATTTGGTAATTGGTTTTCTGAGCTACCTGGACTGAAACTTCACTCCACTGCAGCGTGTCAGTAAAGCCCAAGTTTCCCACGCTAAAGTCAGCTTTAAGAAGTATCAAACTCAGCATGTAAAAAAATAGGTTTTGTGAGTTTAAATGCCTTTTAGAGAAACTTCACTTCTCACAAACTAGTACTTTCGGTTTATTATCGTTTACTACTCCAATTAATTGTATCTTACACTCATTTCATAACATTCTCAAAAATATTAGCGGGTTTTCGGTGCCAAAACCATGATCTGATTACGAGGCACCCCGTAGTGGGGGACTCTGGATTAATTTTGATCACATGGGGTTCTTTAACGTGTACCTAAATCTAAGTAAGTGGGCGTTTTTGCATATCGCCTCCATAGAAGCGCGGCCGCCGCTGCCTCCCGGGAGTGAACCAGCCGACATCGAGCTCAGCAGCCTGCAATAATGTTCTTCCTAATAATGCATTCAAATTTATTGCGAGACTACCCTGAACTTTAGAGGATCACTCTGAGAAGCAGCTGTTTCTGAAGCTTTTACAATGTTACCTGTTAAGTGGACGCCAAGGAGTATTAAAGGAGCATTAGAAACAATATTTTCAGCCTTCCATTTTTCTTGCGTAAAATGAAGTTCCTAGAAAAACACAGAAAAAAAGAATTCTGGCAAGCCGCAGAGTGTCCCTAAATGTTGTCATAGCAGCCAGTTTCGGTTTCGTTTCCTAGGGGGTGACTGTGTCGTGACGTCATGAAGCAGAAGTTCATCACGTGGTTACGTCTCGATGTTTTGGCACTCGCTCGCTCGGTCTTCTTCTGTGCTGCTACTCGTCGAGACTAACTACGTGTAGCACCACAGCAGACGACCGAGCGAGCCGGAGCAAGCGTCGAAACAGTGTACCAGAATAAGTATCGAAACGTCACAATGTCCTGCTCCCGCGCAACTACTTTCTGCGGCATGACATCGCGACCAGGTCGTCTCCTGGAAAGCATAACCGAAACTGACTGCAGAAAAGCTATTAAAATATTCAGCTCAATCGCAAAATTTTGCACCCTCAAAGCGGCATTGTGTAGTTGCACGGCTGCTCGATCGCGGCAGTTAAATGCAAATTTGACATTTAGATCATACTTGGTGTTGCATATGAAGAAAAAAAGGTTGATCACAAAAAATCTAATAATTTCAATGAGAAGTGGTTTATCTCGAGCATTAGTCAATGTACGCGTGGTAGCGTAGGTGCCATGGAAGCCCATACGTCCTGCAATGGCGGCTTGTGGAGGCACAGCAAGGCCATCTACATTTCGCGGGGCCAACTTCTCGACATTTATCAACATTTACCGTTCGAGGCTTGTTGCGCCAAGTACTCTACTGCGCCAGCTCACCTCACATCGCTATGACATCGCATGTCATGTGACTACTCCCATCTATATTTATAGACCTCATTCTACAACCGCACACATTACACTGGTGAGCCTTGAGAGTTTTGCATGAATTCAGAGTAATGGGCTCACCAAGGTTTTGGACGAAGCAGCATATCCATGTGTCATTAGTACCAATACACGTCTGTTAATTCGGTGTTAAGATAAAATCAACATTGCATTGAAATGGTTCACAAAAAAGTCGCAGTTTCGCCCGAAAAGCGAAGCATCAATTGCGATAGCAAATTAGTAGAGAGCTTAACGAAGCAAGGGTGGTAGTTTAATGGGCCGTATAAAGTTGTAAACATTCGCTTACTAACTAAATAGACAAGCACGGCGTCACGCGCGCACAGGTAAACATAAACACATCTCGCTCAACGACCGCGGAAACTATATATCTGTGAAAACGCCGGAGTGAGAAAGCGCGCCAGCAGCAGCGGGCAAATTGACCTTGGCGCTGTCTCTCGTCTCGCTTCGACGCGAACTAAACGTCGAAAGCACAGCGCATACGAAGCTACCGGCACTCGGCGCATGCACTTTGTCCCCATCGCACATCGCTTTGAAGATGAGGCCCGCGCGGGCGCGCACTTCGCCCGCATCGCATTCAAGATAGGGCGCCCGCGCGGCCGCGCTGTGAGCAGCAGCCGACGGGGCAGAACGCACCTGCCTCTCCGTCGCCTTGCCCCCGTGCGTCTCGCGCGAGAGAAGACCGCGCGCTTCCGGGCTGCCTTCCTCCCTCGCGTGCGCTACATTGATCCACGATTGCCGGCTCACCCTCGTACGCTTTCAATCGCACACACAGTGTACGGCGCGCGGCGACGATTTTATCGCCGTTGGACTTAAAACGGGACACCACGGCGACGGCAGAAATGCGCTTGGAGTGTCCATATAATTGCTATCGCAATAAAACCACTCTTTATTCTTCACTAACGCAGCACGCGTGCCACCTGTCGTTTTTCTCTGGTACTGAAGACATAGCTCAAACGTAATATTTAGTGAAAAGGCAGTTCAAAAATAAAGTTGCTGATCAAATCTCATAAGTTCAATACTACCTATATTGCCATTACTTTTTATGGCTACGTATAAGTGAGTTTTGATGGCATTACAGTGTTAAATAGGGTAATACAATCTCGGCATATCTCAGCACGCGTCGCACGAGCAAACTTGAGAAAGCCTGCACAGTTTCATACTCATAATTACTCGTGCATGGAAGCAAGCAGCCTGTGACGTCACATTGGCGTATTCTAAGGGAATTGCCTGTACTTTTTTCAAATGTTTCCATTGGAGGCGTATTGGATGCATAATTTTCAACAACTAGTGTTTTGCCCCGCGAGATGTAGTCGCGCTTCAATCGCACGACCATAATTGATGGCGCTGTTTATTGGCTTGGAACCGTATTTCAGCCTCGCCTTAGCGACCATGTGAATTGACCTTGGATTAGTTGCACTATATATATATATATATATATATATATATATATATATATATACGCTCTATCATGTTTCGCAGTTCGCACTTTGCGCGAATACACGCAAAGTGCCTCGAGCGGCCATTCGCGCGGCAATATTCCGTGTATTCGAGGGCTTATTTCCCGCTAGGAAAAACACTGTTATGGAGCACGTAGTGAGCAACAGAAAGCTGTATCGGGCGTTTTCATGTTGCTCTAGAATTTTCTCCTTGACACTTCTTACTTAACTATAAAACTTGAAAAGTTGATTATTTAATTAGGACTAATTATGTAATTAGGTGGAATGCAAAAAGAAATCTGAGTATCTCCAAGCGGACGGCAAACAACATTGCCTTGGTTCTGTCCAGCTTCGTGGCATTTGCATATTTTTAAATCTTGGGGCATGACAGTTGGGACGCCCTGTATGAAAAATATGCTGTGTTTGAACGCGGTTCAACCAAGTTTGTCGAGCGATATCAGGGTTTGGTTGCTTTGGGAAAGGACACAGACGCTGCTCGGCGCGGCAGCAGCAGCGAGCGCATTGACCTTGATGCTGCGTCTCGCTTCAACGCGAACTAAGCGTCGAAAGCACAGCGCATACGACGCTACCAGCACTCGGCGCACTTTGTCCACATTGCAGATCGCTTTCAAGGTATGGGCGCCCACGCGGCGTATACGCAGGAGTCGCCGATAGTGGCAGGCTAAGTCCCGGTTTGACCTTGGCTCAGCTTGAAGGTCAGATTTACGGAACCAGGCGTTTTTCTGGGTTTGTACCTGGAGTAGTAGAGCTATCGCTCTAAAAAATGCAGGCATAGCAGTCAACATGCGACTTTGCACGTCCTCTCTTTTTGTGCGCATGTTTAGTGCTCCAACTACATATTCGGTCCAATACCAGCAAACCCAAACTTCTCAATTTTTTGTCTTAGTTTTCGAAATACTTATGGGCCACCTAAAGTACAAAATATATTGAAAACGGTGGTATTTTCAGTTTCAGTTTATTGAGCATTCTTTTTCACACAATGAAAATATATTCAAAGGTTGTCGCCTGTGTTTGTTGCGCGATGTCACCAATTCTCATCGCTGGCCGAACATCACCGGCCCACGAAATGTGCCCGCTATACCCATGGCAGGAGCAATGAAAGAATTAGGCTGAATTAGGAAAGAAAGGGTTAGGCTGAGCAGACTAAGATGCAGGTGCGAGCTGTGTCACTGTGAGAGTAATCAAGTTTAATTATCTTGCGGAGGTCAGCAACGCTGCACAAGACTACATAACTTTGTCTGCTTTGCCCACTAATTTTGTCCGCCCTTGTATCAGACGTTGCAGACACGTAACCGCCGCAAACCTGGGGATGGGTGGTCGGTGGTGCACATTTAAATGCAGACGATAGCGCTTCGATGCGATGATTAGTCAATTCTCTCTAAGTTCGATGAACGGATAACGCATTCTCTTCGTACCTTCTCTTTTCTCTCACGAAGAGCGTATAAACTTTCTGTTTAAAGTGAAAGATGCCCGAAATTTCAAGAAAGCCTGGGGCCGTATTCTGAAACGATCCACTTCAGCGATACTATCGCCTTGGCCAATGGCGCGTGCTGATTAGCTGTTCTAGCAAAATTTATTTCTTTATTTATTTATTTATTATTTATTTATTTATTTATTTATTTATTTATTTATTTATTTATTTATTTATTTATTTATTTAAAGATACCTTACAGGCCCCTAGATGCATTGTGTAAGGGGGGAGAGTACAATAAAAAATAAAAACTTATACAATAGTTAGAATACATATGTGAATACATATACAAAATATGTAGGGTAAGAAATGTGCTAATATAGTAATATAGTGTTACAATAGGACCTAGGAAACAAACCGAACGCTTTGGACACAACAGCTCATTCAACCATGAAATGTCACACAGTAAAACATAGTCAACATAATTACAGAACAAGTGAGACATAATTAGGCTATAACTAAACAGTATTTAAGGCGTAGTTCCACATTAATAACGGGAAAGACAATGACAAAGAATAATATGTAAGGTTATGAAGAGTTGTTTGAAAAATGCGTTGTTAGAAGAAGCCGGAAATTTTCTTGGTCACTTTCATAAACTATGGTGTTGGGAAGGTCGTTCCAAAGACGAATGGCTCTTGGAAGAGCGGAGTAGTGACGAGCGGAAATTCGATGAGCTTATTGGCTGGTTGAGCACGACGTCATCCATATTTGCTCAACCAGACAATCATCGCGCGCCTGATGGCGATATTGTCGCCGAGGCGATACTATCGCCGAAGTGAATTGTTTCAGAATACGGCCCCGGGATCTGACACTCAGCCACATAATTTCGGGTTTCACAATTTATTCGTGCTTTCTGATAGGTTTGGTTTGCAACGTACCGGACCATTTAAAGCTGCTTATGTATCACTTCAAATCAAATATGGTGGAGATATCATGCTTGAAACGCTCGCGGCCCTTTATACACAATGTCTCACGACTTCAAGTGTACCAGAGAGCTGGAAGAACGCTAACATTATACTCATCCATAAAAAGGGAGACGTTAAAGAATTGAAGAATTATAGACCCATTAGCTTGCTTTCAGTATTGTATAAAATATTCACCAAGATAATTTCCAATAGAATCAAGGCAACACTTGACTTCAGCCAACCAAGAGAACAGACCGGCTTCAGGAAGGGATATTCTACGATGGATCATATCCATGTCATCAATCAGGTAATAGAGAAATCTGCGGAGTACCATAAACCTCGCTATATGGCTTTCATACATTATGAAACGACATTTCATTCAGTAGAGATACCAGCAGTCCTAGAGGCATTGCGTAATGAAGGAGTACAGGAGACATACCTGAATCTCTTGTGAAATATCTGCAAGGATTCCACAGCTACCTTGGTTCTCCACAAGAAAAGTAGAAAGTTACCTATCAAGAAAGGGGTCAGGCAAGGAGACACAATCTCTCCAATGTTATTCACTGCATGCTTAGAAAAAGTATTCAAGCTCTTAGACTGGGAAGGCTTAGGAGTGAGGATCAACGGCGAATATCTCAGTAACCTTCGCAGTGACAGAACGATGGGGGGTACGGGTGTTGTAACCCCCCCAGCGCGTCCAGCCCCACCAGTCCAACGTGTACTTTCAGTGCTCTGTTCACATTGTCATTACAACATTACAATTCAGGAGGTGGCTTGAGGTCGAATTTTCCTGATTAACAAAAACGCTCATAACTATCTTGTATTTATTCATTGATTCTTACATTACTTTCAGTAAAACGCTGAAGAAATACATATCGTCATCATCCTTGGTGTCATTATTATAATTATTAGTTATTTTATTTGCGGGTGGATTCCTCTGGCTAAAGCAAGGAAATTGCATATTATGCAAAGTGCTTGCTTCCCCCCCCAAAAAAAAAATTTAACCCCCCCCTTGCAGAGATCCTGGGTGCGCTACTGCTTCGGTTTGCAGGTGACATTGTCCTATTCAGCAACGATGGGGACGAATTACAACAAATGATTGAGGACCTTAACCGAGAAAGTGTAAGAGTGGGGTTGAATATTAATATGCAGAAGACACAGATAATGTTCAATAGCCTGGCAAGGGAACAAGAATTCAGGATCACCAGTCAGCCTCTAGAGTCTGTACCTCTAGAGTCTGTAAAGAAGTACGTTTATCTAGGTCGATTACTGACAGGGGACCCTGATCATGACAAGGAAATTTACAGAAGAATAAAAATGGGTCGGAGTGCTTACGGCAGGCATTGCCAATTCGTGATTGGGAGCTCACCACTGTTGTTGCAAAGAAAACTGTACAATCATTCCAATCTATATACTGTTCAACAAACATTCGCTTGAATTTCAAGAACTCGAGCACGGCAGGTCGGCCAACAGTTTCAAAATGCTTTCACGTAGCGAGTACACGCGTGGCGAGGCGGCGGAGTCCCCTGATGACGTCACACGCGAGAGGGCGCCACTCAAAGACCTCGGGTAGAGTTACTGTTTATGGCGGGAGTCATATACGGTAATTAACTGTAATCTTGGGCAGCACCTGTCCAGGTGCTAACAGCAAAAATGGCACTTCCTGCACGTGGTGCATCCCCCGCCCTTTCACCCCTTTCTCGCTTTTTCGTGAGACGATCTCCATTTCGATTCGGTCAGTAGGGGGCCGTTTCTAAGACCATATCTGCTGCTATAACGGAAGCATGTAACTCTATAATATCGCTTATAACTTTGCAATTGGTCTCCTGTATAGGAGAGAAGCCACCTCTGGGCGGCACTTGAAATCCATTTGGCGGTTTTTCTTTGAAACTATCGGCAACCCTAGGGGTCACAGATGCGAGCTTGGCGAGCTCGGCAATATCGGCACCACGTTTGTTGATCCGAGCGGGAGTGGTCGCGTTTTGAGAGAGCTTACTCTTCCCTAGTAGCTATCATCCATAGAACTCAAACCATCGCTCCTCAGCAGTTATAGGAATTTACGAGCGCGTAATTTGCTGCAGAAGTTTGATATGGTTGCTCGGCTATGGCGCCCCCTCGTTCGATGCACGTAGGGTTCAGAAATGGCGTGAAAAGATTCGCGCGGCGAGACAGAAGAATCATCGCCCACCTCCTCTGACCACGGCGGAACGTGTCCGTCTCCATAGAAAGCGCAAGAGATTGAGGCAAGCGCAGGAGCCCCAACCATCTACGACAGCTGCGGGCTCGAGCGGCGTAGCGCAGGCTCGGGTGCCACCAGTAGGGGGCGCTGCGACTGCAATTGAAGCAGACGACGAGACCACGTCCACCAGCAACAACCCCGAGCCACCTCACCCGCCGAGTCGGCGTTGCACATCCCGTCCCCATTGCCATCACCTCGGAGTAACCTCGGAGCGTGCTAAACAAAGGGGCCCGCTACGAATGGCGAGCGAGCGCGATTGGAAGATCACGCCGTGGGTCACCCAATAGTTGCGACATAAGTTAAGCATGTAAGCTGTGTAATGCGTGAATAAACGCAAGTTTTGTATTTGGTTACGTGATATGCGTACCCTAGTACCCATACACCCTCTGTAGTACGCGCAAGACGTTTCACGTTCCCCAGTGCAGCTGCGTCCCCGTACAGCTTACCCGATCAAAAAAAAAAAGATGAACGGCGTCATGGAGTTCGACAGCGTCTTCTCTGTTTTATTGTTTACCCATAAAAGAGAATTGCATAACATAACGTCCTAACGAGTTTTCATAACTTCTCCCGCACTAAAGCCCGTATAGCACTCTCTAAATACAAGGCAGCAAGCGAACTGCGGATAAAACTACCGTTTGGCCCTGGGAAACGCGGGCAGTTTTAGTATTCCGCATATGCATATACCCCGAAACCAAACCCCACCCGGGAGGACTGGGAGGCAGCCCTTCTCGGCTGCTCCGACCTGGCGATCCAGAAGGCCCTGGTCCACCGAGCACAAGCCGCGGCGGTCGCCAATGGACTCCTGTAATGAGGAGCCCACCTAGTGAGTGTGAGAGGTGGCCCCCTCCGGGCCACCTCAAGCTTCCTCCGTGTATTTTAAATAAAGTTTTTCAGACAGACAGACTACGGACCGTGTTCCGGGCGTTCCGAGTACCATATTACAGCGCACAGTGTTACCATTGGTGTTGCGCAATTGTGTATGTTATTTTTTCAAGGGAAATCTTTGCGCCGCATAATATTTGTGTCATGACACTCGGCAGCGGCCTTCTCGAGTGGCAACATGCGCGAAGCTTCGGTCTTTCAACGCCTAGAGGATTCGACAAACCGGACTATAGAGTTCCGGGTAATCTAAAAACGCCAGACGGCATGGTTAACCCAACTGCCACAGAATTTTAGTTCGTTAGGAAAGAGGGAGATTTTGTTCGGCCACAAAACGGGGTTCGTTTCCGGACACCACAATTTTTGTTCGTTTATAATGGGAAACGTTAGAAGTTCATGATAGGAGAAAATCGCAGTTTTCAAAAATCGTCGCCGCGCGCCGTACATTGAATGTGCGAGCGAATGCTTGCGAGTGTCAGCCGCAATCGTCGGCCGACCCTCGCAAGCTTTCGGATTGCGGCTGACACTCGCAAGCTTTCGCTCGCGCATACAATGTACAGCGCGCGGCGACGATTTAACTGTGTTTGGACGGAATCTCGCAGCGAATTCCACGGCAGAAATGCGCTTGGAGTGTCTATATAACTTCTATCGCAATAAAAATACCATCCACCCGTATGTAGCACGAACCTACAGAGAAAACTTCCCGCGCGGATTTCCCACAAGAACGCTACGTAGTTGAAGAAAAAAGCCGGCAGATCTCACGCCCTGTGGATATCGATGTTCTGCGAAGCAGTGTGCGGGGAGCCTACTAAGTTAACGAAACGACCATGAGAGCAACAAGACGTAGGCGGCTGTTTCATGACCTACATGACATGCATGTCCTGACATTCATGTCATCAGTCCTCAGGAGTCCCTTTAGCTACGCCTAGGAGACTTTAAGGCGAAAGCCTTAGTCATGCTCATGAGTATGACTTCGACCATCAACCTTTAGCATTTTCCTTCCCTTAGTACCACATCCGAAGCCATTCCATTGGTTTTTGAGTGTTAATATTTTTTTTGCTGAGTCATGGTCATGACTATGACTTCTACCACAATACTTTAATGTTTCCTTCACTCAGTACGCATGTCAGAACCCATTTCAGTGGTTTTTGAGTGTTAGTCTTTTTTTGCTGAGTCATGACTATGGCTTCTACCACCACCCTTTATTGTTTCCTTCACTTAGTACCCACGTCCGAATCCAGTTCAGTGGTTTTTTACTTATTTTCTATTGTTGAGTCATTGTCATTTTTGCTGAGTCATGCTCATGACTATGATATCTACCATCATCCTTAAGTGTTTCCTTCACTTAGCACCCACGTCAGAACCAGTTCCATTGGTTTTTGAGTGTTAAAGTTCTTTTGCTGAGTCATGTAAATGACATGACTTCTGGCATCATCCTTTAGTGTTTCTTTTACTTAGTTTCGAACCCATTTCAGTGGTTTTTGAGTGTTAATTTTTTCGCTGGGTCATTGTGATTTTAGGCGGCTGCTTTATGACCGCCATGACACGCATGTCACATGACCTATCATTTCACGAAACGATCATGAGAGGACCAAGGCTATTTCATAACCTATACATGCCACAACATGTAATGATGTACCATTATGACGTTCGTCTTACACGATTACGGTGGTATGCCAACTCCGTAAATGTAAGCACTAAGGTGTAGGCGGCTAAATAAAGGTCGCATTGACACCCCACAGTAACACCTCGCTTTCATTACACTTAAAGACCCGGCCACTCAGACTGGGTCTCCGCCCTCCCATCAACCACTAGGGCCGAGGGAACGGTCATCAATGGCAGGAACCCGGGTCGGAACCCCAAGTTCCGAAGCCGGCTTCGCGCTCAGGCGGAGACCCTCGACTCCTCATCGTGGTCGAGTGTGTTCCGAGATCGCGGATGCGTCTCGGCGATCGTACTATAGAAATGATCCTATGAAGCACGATCTTGACTTCCAAGCGTTCGACGACAGCACCTCACTTAAACTGTTCAGGCAAGTTGCACAAGTTTGGAAGCTTGTTCCTCTAAAAAAATATACGCTTTTACCAAATTCTGCATAGACAGAACCAAACTATACACCCAAACGTCACCTGGAGCACATGTCCTTAATTCTAAAAGAGAGTCCTGCTCAGAGTTATTTAAAATATCAGACAAACGGTGAATCTATTCTAGCGTTTGACGCTCTATACAAGTCGAGCTTGAGATGGCGGTCGTTGCAAATCGTCCAAGCAACGACTCCGAGAACAACGATCGTAAACAAAAACTCTACCATTATCAGAAGGTTGTTGAGATACTTCGTTCGTGCCTTTTTTTTATCTCACGCGTGAAGTAAAAATCCAACACAGAGGTCTGAGGGCGTCGTGTCCCAAACTTCGGTTTCGTTGGCGGGTAGGCCGACATCGAACACACACAAGCTGTACATCGCAGCAGTTTGTCCCCTCCGGATTCCAGCGACGACGTTTGGAGGCACACTGCACTTCTTCGAAACATCTACCCACCTATTATGATGCTCGATGCATTAAGCACAGATATTTCAAACTTGCCTCAAAATATCGTTGCAGCAGGCATCGATGCGACGACGCGAATTCCATGGCCTGTTTAATGCGGATGGACATCCTGCCTCCGTGGCGCAATCGGCTAGCGCGTTCGGCTGTTAACCGAAAGGTTGGAGGTTCGAGCCCTCCCGGGGGCGGCAGAAATTTTTGTAGCTCGCCCCATTATTTTTTTTTTTTTTTATATGTATCTAGGCAATTTTATCATCTCATGATGGTACGCCTCAGAATTTTGCATTTTGCTGCTTATAATCAACGCGCTTTTTCAAACGAGCGTACTTAGTACGCTACATGCTGGCAAACATTAGCGCTTGTGGCACTGGAAGAAAGCTAGCTCTCTCTCTCTCTCTCTTTTTTTTGTGCCTACTTTCTCTTATTTGGCACTCTTTTTTTTTTTTTTTTTTCCCTCATCGACGCGTCTGCAACAGCACATATCGCGGTTGCGCAAGCTTAAAATGCAGGTATAAGAATCTAACGCGATGCTGCAGGCCACGCCTCACTCGACTGATCTGCGTCAGCTGTACGTTTCCGCTCTCGACGAAGTCCTGCTGCGCAGCTGACTCTCGTTCGGGAGCCGTGTGCGACATGTGTTACGTCATCTACCGTATCCACAGGCGTATATCCAACATCACGCGTGTCCATGATACATGACGTCGACCAATGTCATGTATATGTTGGATAACAGAACATGAATACTCCGGCGCTCTTTTTGCCAACTTTATCACATCGCCGTCTTCTGTGTAGCGTATTTGCGTACTGTCCGCTCCTGGTACCTAGTTCGCACCACGCGAAATAGCAGCTTTTAAAGATATTTAAATATCGTTATACGATCCAGAAGTTTATCCGGGATCTTTGCGCGCGACCCAGTGGTTCCATCTGTTGCATAAAAGGAAAAATTGCTCCTCATCCCATCCTCTTCGCGGCGGCCGTTTGGCCCCGTAGGATGCAGGTAGCAGCACCATATAATTCAATTCAGAGAATATCTCTGAACTTGGGCATCGCTGCAAACAATCGTACGATTCCTTTTCCTTCCGTTCCACACATATCTAATTCCACGTTCTGGGCGAAAACTTTTTGCAGCAGCTTGAGATGAACCAGATTTCACTATGTAGGAAATGGCTGGATATGTAGTGATGCACTATTATTTTTTGCACTTGCTAGGCTCAGTCAATATCTCTGTTCTGTATTTTAATACAGAAACCTGAGGTTCAGACCACTGATCTCTATAAAAGATTGAGATCACTGATCTCAATGAACTCGACCACTGACCTCTGTTCACACCACAGTAGTTCAGACTTAGTTTATAGGAGAAACAACTGAATACTGAAAATTTATTTACTCGCAGTTTATATACAATCATAACTTCCTGAATTATACGTGTGTTTGCGTTTATAGTGGGGCAGCAACGGTCTTAGTGAACATAATGAACTGATATGCATTACGTACGCACATAAAAGTGATGGAATATGGAACCGATCACGCAAGTGCAAAAAGTAAAAGTGAGTTATAGTGTAGAGGAGCTGCAAAAGGTTTCGCCCAGAAGGTGGAATCGAACCACTCTGACGTCAATCAGCTACGGGTTTGAAGCCCGCACCCCGGACCACCGAGGCTCGTCTGGGCGAAATCCATTAATTTGATCCGTCTTATATACCCACAATATACAAACGCACCAATAGTTCTAGTATGTCTCTCGATTAATACAAAATTTGAAGCTAATCTAAATATTTAACATAAAAACAAGACAAACCACCATACGTACAGCTGTACGATACACGTATCTGTATATTTAAACGTAAATATAGGAGGCATATTGTTTGTTAATTACGCATAATGTCTCAATGCGCAAATGCACTAATCGCCGACAGCGCCCCCTGCCGCGCCGAGTTGGCGCTCGGGTCGTTTCGTGAAGAACGAACGGCGCAGCAACTGCGTCATGGCGGATGTTCGCGCTGACCTCGGTAAAATAGCAGAACGCGTACGGTTTTCGGCATCGACTCCCACGACCCGTTTCTTCGTGCCGGCGGCCCGCAAGATAAGTGCGCTTCATTAATTGGCGCAACGAGCGGCGAGCGCGACAGTTTTACAAACGATATAGGTGTCATACGAGTCAGGCGCCCGTCGGATCGCCAAGATGGCGGACGCGGACCTACAACAACAAAACCTCATGGTAGTTGGCGCGAGCGCGGGCGAAGGCGATGGCTCCGTGGTCGCCGACGGCAAACTGGACGGCGACGCGGTCCCGACGGTGACGGCCGACGTTTCGACGGCTGACATCCTGCAGCAGGCGTTCCAGGAGGCGTCGGCGGGAGGCGAGTACGACGATCAGGTGTCGTACGCGCCAGACGACGACGGCGGCGTCGCCGACGCCGTGCTGCAGCAGCCACACGGCGACGAAGAGGAGCTGCCGGACGGCATCCTGCGCCAGGAGGTCGGCGAAGACGCCCAGATCTCGGACAAGGCGGCGCTCGCCGGCGACGGCGAGGCCGTCGCCGAGGCCCACGATCCCGCCACTGTCAACAGCTCGGCGGGAGGCGACGTGTCTCCCGACGCCGTGCTCGCCGCGCAGGATTTGGCGGCAGACGCCGTCCAAGACGCGGGAGGTGCCGCGCCCGTCGAAGCCGCCGAGAACGGAGAGCTGCCCGAGAACGGCGGCGGTGGCGAGCAAGTCGCCGCGAGCGAGGCCGAGGAAACGGCGCCGATGCCGGTTGACGCCGAGCCGTCACCCGCTCCGCAGCAGCAGGACGAGGAGATGGTGGTCGCAGCGGACGAGCAGTCACACGCCGCCGTCGAGGACGAGAACGACGCTTCGGGCGCGCCCAGCGTCGCCGACGACGAAGAGAGCACCGATGCCCCCGTCACCATCCAGCCTGCCGCCTCGGCCACCTCGCAGAAGCAGAGTTCTGCGCCGCTGGGGTCGTCGGAGAACCCGATACAGATCATCCAGCAGGGCAACACGTACCACTCGACCCAGGTGCTGTCCCCGGAGCAGCTCCAGCAGATCGCCCACGTGTTGCAGCAACAGCAGGTGAATTTACGCGGTCCCGGTGTGGTGGTGCTTGATTTTTTTCCCGCCCTGGCCGTTTTGTGTGGGAGGCTGCCTTGCGGTGGCTCTCTGGGCAGCCGAGCTGGAAGAAAAAAAGGTTGTGCGTGTGCGTCTGTGTGTGCTCTGTTCTTGCGTGCTCGACCGCAGTCCTAGAAGTAGGGATGTACCGGTGGGGGTTCATTCATTCGTCTGCTTTGCACGTGCTGGCTGGCAGTGCGCGCTGCGAATACATTTGCCATGGCCGTTGTACACGCGTTGGTATTCCACGTGTCAAAACGGAGCGGCCCAAGGGGGGGGGGGGGGGGGGCGATGTGGTTGCTGTGGTCCTGTGAGGTGAGCCGAAGAAGCTAGGCAGTACCGCTGCCATTGATTCTGGCAGTGTGAACACAAACTGAAACAAACTGGAAGCCATAGCAATACACATAGCCAGCTGGTGCCATTGAATTGCCCTTACTGTGCCTACTAACATTCAAATGTCAGGTTGGACCATCAGGTTTTTCTTTAGGCACCTATGGTTACCTTTATGCATTATTTTATGTCGACGCTACGAAAGGGTCTCAGTGGTTCATGCTTCAAGCATTAGCTATCTGCATATGTGGGTATTTAGCAATTTGCAAAGCTATCGACACGGAACGCTATGCAAAGCGATGTCAGCAAATTTGACGAAACTGCTTACCCAAGCCATTTCATTGTACGTGGACAGCAGAGCTTATTGCACTTTACTGTAGGTACATCTGCTGACCAAGAAGTGCTGTTTGGACTGCTGCTGTGGTCAGCGTGATGTGTTAAAACTTGCGAGTGCTTTTAATTGCTGCTTCTTTTGATATAGTAAACATTGGTCAGCCTTTGTAAGTCCATTGTCGTGGTGAATGCCTCTCGGATGCCTGCTGTGTTAACCAAGCCCTTTCAGTGCCTGCATATTTCCCGCATCTCAACACTAGTCCAATTCTCTGCCACTCTGGACTCCATTCCTCTTACTTTAGCATTCATTCTCCGGCTATGATAAACCGCTCGTAATCTTTTCTACCGATCTCAACACTTTCCTCGTTCCAGTTCTTTCTGTTCATCAGAACCCCACATTTCGCCTAACCGGCTGTGTGACCCCTGCTCTTTTGATACACTACATATACATACACACTGGGGATGAATTGCAAAATGATTGAAGACCTTAACCGGAGAAAGTATAAGAGTTGGTTTGAAGATTAATATGCAGAAGACAAAGGTAATTAGTGTTCAATAGCCTGGCAAGGGAACAAGAATTCATGATTGTCAGTCAGCCTCTGTACAGGAGTACTTTTATCGAGGCCAACTACACACAAGGTACCCTGATCATGATAAGGAAACTTGCAGAAGAATAAAAACAGGTAGGAGTGCATATGGCAGGCATTACCAAATTTTGACTGGGAGCATACCGCTGTCTGAAAAGAGAAATGTACAATCATTGCATTCTACCATGCTAACATATGGGACAGAAACTTTGAGGTTAAGAATGAAGCTCAAGAACAAGTTAAGGAACGCGCAAAGAGCAATGGAATGAAAAATGGTAGGCGTAATGTCAAGAGACATGAAGAGAACGGTGTGGATAAGAGAGAAAACGGGGATAGCCGATATTCTAGTTGACATTAAGAGAAAAAATAATGGAGCTGGGCAGGCTATGTAATGCGTAGGGTAGATAACTGGTAAACCATTAGTTACAGAATGGGTGCCAAGTGAAGGGAAGCACGATCGAGGAGGGCAGGGAATTGGGCAATTTGTAGGCGCAAGTTGGAATCGTCTAGTACAAGACGGGAATAATTGGAGATCGCTGGGAGAGGCCTTTGTCGTGCATTGGACATAGAAAATTTGCTGATTATAATGATGTACATGTTAGAACATATGACGCCACTATTCTTTCCAATGAGTAAAACTCTGCTACCTCAGCTGGCATGTAGCGTTGACTTATTCCTGGTGAAATGTGGCATGCGCTGAATCCAGTCATAGTGTTAGGCAAAACTCTCCGCAAAATTTAATTTCTACAAGAAAATGTTAGCACTATCGAACCTTACTTGCGGTTCTGCCTTATCGATGCACCGTTCAGTGCTGGGTGACAAGTTTCCAAGTTATTCATGCCAGCAAGCGTTATTTGAAGCTGTACACAGCAAAAAGAAGCTGAGAGTCTTTATGTTCATCTGCTCTTTCCTATACTAACAATGGGTGGGCAGCACATATGACGAGTAGAATGGTTAAATTGTTGTTGAGGTGAAAAAAATTAGACGTGCTGACAGTGCAGATTTGAGAGCATAGACAGAGAGAAATGAAAGAAAAGTGCTCCACGAGGCGATCAATGGACTTGTCGTCTGCGTGAGTGGGTACCAAACACAACTGGTTGTCTGTTATAGTGAGTCTTGAGGGGCCCCTCACCAAGCCACGTAGCAAATTTCGGTTATATGCTGGAGGTTGTTACGTGCCCTCTAGGGAGCGATCTACTGCAAGAAGTTTTCAAATAGTTTCATTAATAGCTGAGATATAAATATTTCAGTGTCGTGAAACCATGATTTCATGAGGTGAGCTTCATTGCCAACATAGACACTCTCTACTTGCCCCATCTAGCCTCCACAAGCGAAATTCCTTCCCTGCGTTCTCCCATACTGTAGCTCGAGAATAGCATGACACATACATCACGGGCCTCGCCTTCTTTTTCTTTTCTTTTTTCCTCGCTTTTTGCTGCGCGGCGCACTTTGCATGCTGGGGCGCGATCTTGTACGCGTTCCAAAATGGAACGGAGGCGTTCCGGAACGTTCCATCGAGCCGCACACGATTGGTCAATTTCAACCGCGACGTTCAAATTGACGAATCGTGTGCGGCTCGATGGAACGGAGGCGTTTTGGAACGCGTACAAGATCGCGCCCCTGATTAGCACTTTAAGTCAGTGCTACACGAACACTGAGGCAGACACAAGTGCATCACAGAGCATGATCATGCTCTGGAACACGGTAGAAAATGACAGTCTCATTGTCTGCACGTGTGACTGCACAATGTGGGAACAAGCAGACGAAACGGAAATGCATCTCTCTTGCTGTGGTGCGAAGTAAGACGAAGACACGCAGACATTCGGTTTGTAGGTTTTATTATTTCTCTAAACATTAATTTGTCTATTGATGCAACAGATCAAAGAAATAGCTGCAGTTGCCTTGAATAATTCTGAAAGTCGCGGGTCACTGAGGGACGTCGCAACATATACTTGTACGTAGGTGCGCTTGCCAGGAGAAGGGCAAATGGCATTTGGTTTGAAATTTCAGCTCTTTCCACAGCGTGTAGTGATGTAATACTTAGCAGACGCAATCGTTACCGCGCATTGTGGTGAGGGCCCCTTATGGGAAGGCACATACGACTGACACATACAGCTCTGCTCTATGTCAATGATGTCCAAATTTCCTTATCAGGTTATTTTATCCAATCAATGTGCCCCCTTAATACTCGCGGACAACTTTCTGTGACAATGAAAGGAAACCTACGGAGGCAAAGTGCGCACAAGAGCCTATCTGAAAAAAGGTTGCGCATTTTCAGTTGCGTTATTTTCAACAGCAAAATATGACAGAAGGCACCGCGGAATGTGAAGTTGTTGTTTTATTCCACGTCTGGCCAAGTGCGAAACCATCACATATGATGGCTAGGCTGGGCCGGTATTTTGTAGCGATGACTTTAAAGTAATAATGCCTTTTCGCGCTTATCGCGCTTTGTCAGTGGTCAGAGCGACGGTCCACTCGCGTTATCAACGGGATCAGTCGGCCGTGAGCGGTGGATGATAAGACTATTCCAAAATAAGTCATAAGACATCGCTACAAAATGGCGGCCCTGATTCGGTATCTGTTCCAAGAAACCAGACGCGCTGTCAAACTCTGCCGGACTACTTGGCGCAGAGGAGGAGGAAAAACATTTATTGAAAAAAAAAAAGAAGAACAAGCAGGTGTCTTCCTGCTTGCGCTGGGAGGCGTCCTCATTCCAGGGCTCCTGTGGGCCCGCCACACCAGTTGTTGCTGGTCACGAGTGTCCGAGCTAGTCGGCACGGCCTCCCACTGGTTGTGCGTCGGGTTGGGTATTTGCGGGGCTACCTGTACGTTGGGGGCACACCCATATGGTGGGATATAGGGAAGCGTAGTTGTTGCAAAGGGGACATTGGCTCCGCCCCTTTGGCTTTGTTGCCACGGAAGGTTGTCTGTGATTATTGAGGTGGCAGATTGGAGTTAGTAAAATAACATGATCAGGAAATTTGGACATTATTGATACAGAGCAGAAGAGATTTGTGAACATCAGGAGATGGTTTCTCTTCATAATGCGGAAATGGTTGGTGATGTGGTTGGCCGAAAAACGAAACTTGGCTGAAGCTGTTTGAGTAGTAGCTACTGTCTGCACGAATTTTGCATCGCTGCTGGCACATGGCATTATAGGACTGCCCTGGCTCCATGATTTGACTCGACTATTACACATTGTCTCATCACAGGATTCACATAGTAATGGATCTTACATGGTCCTGCACTTTAGTGCAGTCTGGGTTTTTCTTATGGCTGTCGGTGTTGCGTGTTGCTTGACCATGAAGTGAAGTTAGCGAGCCAGTCTTGGTTCTGGTTGGTGTGCTTTGTTCTAGCTCAGCACAAGAAACAACTGATCGGAAAAGCGCATGGGCATAAATGTTGGCATGTTTTTCCTGTTGTTTCTTTTTCTCGTCTTTTCCTTGTGCTTGAGTATAGAGTTGCACTCATTCATTGTGCAGGAGTACATTTAGCATTTCCGCCACAGTGGCAGTTCCAGACACCTTTGGTCCAGTTTCTAGCTTGAATGTGCTCATGTTCCAGTGTTACGTAACGCTGGTTATCATCACTACAAATTCAAGCAAACGGGTGTCGGTTCATCGTAGTGGCTTTGGGGCTGGCTGTCAGTTCGCGTAAAGCAGCAGAACATACAAACAAGAGCCAACTGTTGCGAGTTTGTTTCTCGTATTCATGGAATCCTTTCTTATGTATAAGCAGGGGGCTGATTGATTCCTTGCGTGTGTGTTTTCTGCACATTTGACTTCATATGCTGTGGGGTCTCACGCGCATCCCCACAATGTGTACAGAATGTCAGCTTTATCTAAAGGGGTAAATGAGTACTGGATTGCAGTGTAGAGAACTTCCGTGGCCTAATGTGAAATGAACTTGGGGCAACAGTTTGTGGCTAGATGTCACACGGTGTAGCTGCGTCGTGGATCACTACTAAAGGAGAACTGTGAGGCATGAGACATCTGTTGTGATTGCTAGTTGATTTTGCACCTCTTTATTCATTGCTGCTGTGGTCACACATCTACAAAATTAGCCCTCCTGGGTGCCATTTATTCGATCCCTTGGGTTACCCTTGGGATCCTTTTGCCATGGCTTGGTCTTATTATACAGGGTGTTAATATAGTATGTCTGAAGAGGTAGAGAGAGAACACCAAGGATTAGACAGTAAAGGTGTGAGCGCTGTACAGGTGTTTTGATAAACTTCTTAACTTCTGGCGTGTTACATTAACGAAGTGGGCATTAAAGGGCCCCTCACCAGGCCACATAGAAAATTTTGCTTACAGAAAGCAGATACAGAAATACTTTAAAAACCCATGATTTCGCGAGGTGAGCGTCACTGCCAACATGGACACTCTCTCTACTTGCCTCGTCTAGTCTGCGGAAGCGAAATTCCTTCCCTGCATTCTCTTATACCGAAGCTGGAGGATCGTGTGACGCATACGTCACTGGCCCCGCCTTCTCTCTTTTCTTGTGCGGTGCACTGTGCCTGCCAGTCTCGTACTTGAGCTGTTGTGTTTGTCTCCTTTCGTGCAGCGCACGGTATTGCGCGCTGTGCATGAGAACGCCTGACTATCGGTATAAATCAGCGCTACGCAAACACTGAGGCAGACACTAGTGGATCACAGAGCATGATCGCGTGCTGAAACACGGTAGAAAATGACAGTTTTGTTCTGTGTGTGCGCGACTACACAACGTGGAAACAAGCAGACGTAACAGAAGTACATCTCTCGTGCTGCAGTAAAAAGTAAAACAAAAACACGTAGACATTCAGTTTGTAGGTTATATTATTTCTCAAAACTTCAATTTGCGTTTTTAAGCAACATACTAAACAAATAACTGATCTTGCATTGGATAATTCTCGAATACACGTGTCACTGAGAGTGACGTCACACCAAAGCGATGAGCGTAGCACGATTGACAACACTCTGCGGCTGGGGGCGCGGTGTCCCCGAGGTGAAGGGCAAATGACATTTGGTATGAAATTTCTGCTCTTTCCGCGGTGTGTAGCGATGTAATACTTAGCAGACACGATCGTTAGGGCGCATTGTATGCACTGCGCTTGTCAGCGCAACATTGCCAGACCTGGTGAGGGGGCCCTTTATGTATGACAGAGAATGTGAGTGAACCATGCAATGAACTTTTAAATGGCGGGCAAGCACTGGGCAGGTATCATTCGGAAAAATAGAGAGGTGTTTCTCCCTTGGTCAGCTTAGGTCAGATCATTGCATGAGGTTTAAATTTAATTGTTTGCTGCCGTGCCCAAAAACACTGCACTTTCCTTCTGATTTACTGCATCATTTACCGTCAACTTGGCAAGCGGAGTGGTAGCAAATTCTATACTTATTTGTCCCCGATCGCTTCACGCAGGTGAATCGAGCCATCCAGAATGGCGGCTCGGCTGTGGTGTTCAACCCGCAGACCAACACGCGCATCATCTACCGGGTCATCTACCCATCGGAGCTGAGCTCCAAGCAGGCGGCTTCGAGGCCTACATCGACCAGGGGTCGGGGCTCATACTCGGGTCGGGGAAGGGGTCGGCCGCGTGGCCGGGGCCTCGCCAGGCGGGTCGTGGAAGAAGACGACCCGCGTAGCGATGGGCCCGAGCTCTCACGCGAGGAGAAGGAAGAGAAGAAGAAGCATCGGCCGCGCACACGCTCGGGCAGAATCTCCAAGCCGCCCTCATACATGGTGAAGGACTACAAGCGCATCCACCATCTGGATTTCGACGATGAGCCGTACGACGACTCAGACGGTGGCTACTCTGACTACCAGGTCAGCGACGATGAGGATCGCAGCCGGCGTTCCTTCACCGGTGAGTCGTTGGCTGACGTTGTTGAAAGCTTCTCTACGGGATTGGAGACATCAGCTTGCAGCAATGGCATAATTAGTGCGATTTGGGGTGCCCCATTCTGGGACAGGCGTTACTGTGTGCATCAACTTCGGCAAGCATTGAGCGCCTGAACCAGCCAAAGTGTACTTAACAAAAAAGGAGTTGTCAGTGGTCTTAGGCATGTCAGCTACTTGGTCTACAGTGGTCACATGAGTGCTACTCGTGAGCTTGTTCTGGGACAGACGTCATTGTGGTCATCAACTTCGGCCAGTGCAGAGTGCCTAAAGTAGTCGGAGAGGATGCAACAGAACAAATTGTCAGTTGTCTTCAGCCTGGTAGCTACTCATAGCAAAGCAGTATAGCTTGGGAGGCAGCAGATTGTACATGTCTTTCGTGCCGGTTGGTCTAATGTTGCAACATTCACCTTAGGTTGGCGAATCTTATGCAGGTTATTGCAAACCTACACCAGCGAACAAGTCTTGCTCTAGACGCTCGCAAATGTAGAAACCATAGCCTGTTACAGTTGATGTATGTGAAAATTCGAGTGCAAAGTTAATGGGCAATTCTTGCATTTCTGGAAGAAAATAAATAAATAATGAGAAGGGAACATGGCATGAAATCACTTCCTGTGAAACAGGCATATGTCAGAATAACAGAATTGAGTTAGCCTGATGCATTCTTAGACCAGACAGCTAAACATCGCCTGCTGTAGCTTGTTGAAGCATGTTCTGTTTAAGGTTGACGTGCAAGCACTGTCACATTTATTGATTTGCAGCTGTTGTGTGCACAATCTTCTGTTGCGTACTCGCTAAGCATTCTCATTCGCTGCATGTCTAGCAAGCTTCAACTTATGCCAATGAGCATCAAGGCAGCTGACCAGGCACTACTTTGTCTACAGCAACATATACTGTAATATGCAGTGCCTTGCTGTCTCCGTAAAGTAGTTCCCATTTATTTGCTTTATTCTAGGCATCAGCATCCTGAAAAAGAGTGCTAGATACAAGGTCATATAAAGACAAGTGCCAACGGTCAAATTCGTTTATTCACAGGGAAGTTATGGTAGTATACCTCAGAAGCAGCAATTAGTAGAGAGTGTGTGTGTGTGTGTTGTATAGTATACCAGGAAAGTTAGGATAGTATACATGAATAAGGCGGGAAGTTTTCAAAGGGACACTGAAGGAAAAGCGCTATAGTTGGTTTAGACTGATAGAGTATTATTTAAAAACTCTATTTTCATTAATTTCCCAGTAAGAGGTTGTTTACTGTAGAAAAGAAAATGTCGGCCAAACTTCCAAGCAGACAGCGTCGAAATTCATGACATCGCGGCCCGCTGGTACCGAAACTTGAAGGTGGCATCACCACCTGTATTTCTCGCTTACCAAGCCTCCTCACACATTAATAGTGGCTTTTTGGGTATGCTACGGAGGTAATTACTAATGCAGCTCAAGTTAATTTTCTCTTTAGTGTCCTCTTGAAGATATCAAGCATCTGTATGTAGATTTCTTTTCTTTGGATGAAGAGTCAGTACCTGTATTGTCATTCTTGCTGTAGTCCACGGACAGTGGACATATACATTCCAGCTTCAGAATGCTGATGCTGGAGTCAACTAGCCATACTTCGCACTCTTAATCTAGGTTATCTTAATCTTAATCTAGGTAGGCTGCAGTTTTAAGAAATGGAACTCCCCACTGTTAGCACGGCATAAAAGCGTTAACCTTGCGGTTGCAGGTTATGGCGGGAGGCCGCGAAACTTCAAATGTCCAACCTGTTCCAAGTCCTACATCGGCCGTGGTGGGCTCTGCAGGCATCTCAGGCTGTACCCGGACCATGGAAACCCTTCAGATGTTGATGAAATGGTCGCCCAAGGTAAAGCAGTGATTTCACTCCTATTAGATGCAGCAGCAACTCAATACTGGGAAGTTCCTTTTTGTGCTCGAAAACAACACTTGTTCTACATTGTTTTGGGTGTGATAACACGATGTCAAGTATGTCAATGTGGTAAGCAGTGCAGATGACGGTTCAAGAGGCAGACAGATTACAGATAGACGCTGTTTGATTCCACCCCTTGCAATCAAAACAAAGTGACACAAGACTTTTCTTTTTTAAGCAAAGCTTCCCTTGCCTTTTCCCTGCCACTTTGCCAGTGCTGGATGCAGTCTCACGCAGCGGGCCAGTCCTGGAAAATTTTGTTTCCTTTTTTTTTTCTTTCCACGAAAGCCAATTCGCGCATATACATTTATTCATTGTGTAAATTGGCATCAGCAAGTGCATTAGGAGGGGTAGTGACACCGAGCCATCACATTTCAGAGAAGTGATTGGACCTTGCTGCGCCAACATCGTAATGGGTCATAGGCTTACCTTTCTTTTCTTTTCAGGAAAAGCCGATCTGTGCATATTTATTTATGCATTGATGTGCAGCGATGATGGCTTGGAAAGCAAATGTGCACTTATTCGTAAATGCGAAGCCAGGTAGTGGCGAGTGATGATACAGCAATGGCATGCAACCATATCGTTCACGGGCTCAAACAAAATGCCATGAGAGACACTTCGTTCAGGACGAGTTTTGGTTCGGTGTGCAGTGTGTGCAATAGACTGGCTTCCGTTAGGCGTCTGCAGTGTTGGAGCGGCACAAGTTTACATTGATCAAGGCATTTTCTGGTGAAGATGTGCATGACTTTGTCGTACGCTCATTACTTACAAATGGTCGCTAAACACTGGCATAGCCGGGGAAATGAAAATATAATTGTAGCTGGTGGGCGTGGTTTTTCCAGCCGCTGGGCTTTTTTTACGGCTTTCAGTGGGCCATAGTGAGCACATAGCATCTGAGCAAATGACAAAATGAGAGCAAGACGTCAAGAGAGCCCCTGTCCTCATACTCTTGTGCTGCACGTACGAGAGGATTATGCAGTTTAACTGTTAAAGGGAGCACATGAACATGGACTGCGTTTAGCTTTTGTACAATTGGCCGCCTTTGCAGCGCTTGACATGTGGTTGTTGGTGCTGGCGTGTGCATTGCCATAGCTTCAGTCGGCACTTTCAGCTATAGTGCCAGCAAAGTGAAAGCCACACATTAGAGAGAGAGATAAATGAGATGCGAAAGGTAGGGAGGTTAACCGGAAGGTAGATATCCAGTTTGCTACCCTACACTGGGGAAGGGGTAAGAGGAGACAAAAAGATAGAAGAAAAATGCACACACTTAGAGAGGGAGATTAAAACACACACACACAAAGGAACGCCACACATTAGAGTGTTCCCTTTAACAATGGGCCACACCGTATTTGCAATGGCCCACCAACCAGCCCCATCAACTGTTCTAGCAACAAGTTTCGGTGGGCACTGCTAATGCTGAGATGTCGTTTTTCGACGAAATGCAGCAGGTGAGAGCACCACTACCACAGACACACCTCCGACAAGCGGCACCAACAACCCGGCCATGTACATGGCGGCACCCCAGCGGGGTCGGTACGCCGACCTGGCCTCCATGCGGCGGAAAGCTCGGCTTAGAGAGGTGGGTGTTGGCTTGTTTTGGATGCAGGGTAGAATGTGTGCACCTCTTCCAAATCAGACCAGAGTAATATGAATATAATCAAAGGAACGCTAAAGTGAAAAAAGTTTTGTAGCTGTGTCAGTAAATTATTCTGGTACAATGGGGGGCCACAGAAACCAGGTCTTACCTTGAGAGGAAGCTTGGCATAGCAGAAAAGACGCATAAACGAAAGATGGGTGGTGTCACACCAGATGTTCGAGCTTCCAGACGCATCCCGCAGCAAGCTGGCAAAAATTGGGGCTCATTTGGTGCGGGAGAAGATTTGTATTTGAACTTTTTACCTCGCAGTTGAACCATACAGCAGTATGTCGGCAATGGCGGGCGACGAAGTGAAGTGCATTTGTGTTGTCTTAGTCAGCCCAAGATCATTTCTGCAGGTGTTCTCTGTTTTGTGCTATTTTTATTCAGAAAGCTACACGAACAGCCCGCAGGGGGCACGCACATGGTTTTGGAGCAGACGACATGGCGGTGACCCTAAGGCCCCACACTTCTTGTCGTCACACAAGCCATGGCAAAACGGCAGTCGTTATTGCTGGGGGAGGGACTCAGAGGCAGGAATTTCAAGTGGAAAATTTGGATTAATACATGTGCTGCGAGCACAGTTTTCTTGTGCTTATAACCATATTGGTGCTTCAGCACTCGGTTACAATGATAACCTGAAAATAGCGAGACAACCACGCCATGGTTCCTTTAAGAAATCAACGTCATCCTATCAGTACGTTCACACAAGCCATGCCTCTGTACCAAGGCTCTGTGATGAGAGAAACACGACATAAGTTTGGCTTTGCACTATAAAGAAGCAGCAGTGGAGTACCAGCTGGACTGATCTTACACATAGTTGCGGGCCGGCTTTCGCGTGGGGCTTCTTCATGCTGCAGGTGACTAAAGCTTGCCGAGAGGAGGAGCTGATGGAAGTGGTCCTGCCGCGGCTTGCGGACTCTGTCACTCTCTGGGAGTTTCTGCTCACAAAGTGCGAAAAGGGAGATCCACCTCAGTTGCAGGTAAGTGATGACACGAAACCACTATGGTTAAGGGGGCCCCCCATAGCATTCTTTGAACGTGGGCAGCAAACTTTCTCGGTTGCTAGACAACATGGCAAATGTCTTCGCATAACATGATTCCGGTGCAGCACACTGCCTACGGTGTCATTCAGAATGCCACGTGCCCTTTTCTTCGACTTCCCAAGATCTGTGGCACTTTTCATGTATTATACCCCAGTCACATGGGGCATTCTCACTTGCAGTCGAGACTGATCCTGGTTGGATTTCTCAATTGTAATTGGCTCCCTTTGTCAACCTGTGCAGAGGAGCCAATCGCGAATTGAAATTGCCTCATGTGACACCTGTATCATTCATATGCACATCCGAGTACCAAGATAGCTTAGTTAAATAGAAAGCCTGTAGAGAACTTCTTTTGGCCCGTGTGGTGAACTTGTGGTGTTGAATATGTGGCAGGGTTATAAAAATGCCGGTTTTGGTAGTGCATTCCGGCAGTCGTAGCTCATCTGAGCTTAATGCGTTAGCATTAAGGCCCCCGTGTCGCAGAAAATCCTGCGTCGGTGGCCGCCGCCGCCAGAAAAAAAAATCATCTCGCACCACAACCACGCAGGTCCTCCGCATGGTGCATAGGCATTACTGAACTAATTGAATTTCTCAAAGTAAAATACGTCAAAATTCGTGAAGTCCAACTTGCACACAACCCACAGATATGGTAGCATCAGTTCGTAATTCGAATATACGAGAAAACATAATTCTGTTACGGTGGAAATTAAAACACAAACCCCTCTTGCTTGCTTACGGGGGGTATGAACCATTGATGAGTCACTGCTTGTAGCCACTGCCTTACAGGGGTATGAGCCATTGCTCAGCCCTTCACTGCCGCTATCGCGTTCCACTCTTAAAGGTTCGCTTAAGCGTCCTCCAAGTTTTAATGTGTCTCTTCACAGATTCCAGAAATGCTGATCCAGCTGGAAGAGGTGCTGCGGGAGATGCGGGCACTGAGCCAGGAGAGCCTGGTGCCCGTCGAGCCTGGCGAGGAAGCTGCTCACGCAGGAAGCCAGCTTATGAAGGTGCGCCCCACCCGCTTGCTACCACAAAAAAAAAAAAGCATCTTTTACTGCGACCACAGTTCAAAGCACAAAAATGAGTTTGCTGTGGCAAATCGGTTCTGCAGGAATCCACAAGGGGGAGTGAGATTCGCGAAAGGAATAATTGTCGAAGCTACAAAGGAAACCCATACGTTTTTTTTTTTTTTTTTTTAAGCTTGTATGGGGGTCAACTCGCACTAACAACTTTGGGCCAGGCAATACATCAAATGGACTTTACACAAAGTCATGGGTTAACATTAATTTCACTTGCTTTGTAAGGAGCTTGTGCTGCCGTTTCCTGTCTGAATGTGTCGTTGCAGACTCGTATCCCCATATTATAAAAGTAAGGAGTGCTGGGCAAGTTGGTGTGGTAGCGTAGTGAAACAGTGCTAAAAATAAATTCGAAGGAAAGGCACAAGACAGAGCGCCGAACCCCCAACTAAAGTTAAAAAAAAAAAAAGCAGACATAAAACCTTTCATTTGTGCCACCTGGCGGTCAAAATGCAGAACCATGGCGAGAAAAAAAAACAATGAAAATAAATTTTTTTTTAGCAAATTCAAGGCAAGACATGCATTTGCACAGTCGCGTGCCGTCGAGGTTGGGGGCTGCATGAATGTGACAAATATTCCTATTTCTTCATTTGTCGGGTGATTGGAGAGTTGGCTTACAGTCACTTTGAAGGCAATAAATGTGGAACACGTGAATAATTTCACAGCTAAGTTAACCGCTTCGAGTGCTGCGTACAATTGTGCATGCCAAGGTACTGCACCAAATGCAAAAGCATTGATGAAAATAATTGTATTTAGAACATGTCGCATGCATATTGAAACACTTCTGATTGTACCTGCGTCTCATTATGTGTTAAGTGCTTTAGTAAAACAATTTTGAAGGTAGGCATCCGGGTGTTTAATCTAGATGTCTGCATGTCGTCATGTGGCGGGTTCATTTCTTTAATTTTTTTTTTTTTCGGAGCGGTTTACATCCGGCATATCTTTAAAGGGGCTGAATGGGTGCTTTCCAAATATGCTATACCGTAACGTGTCCCTTTCATTCTGGTGCGGGTAGATTGAGGACGAGAGCGTGGCCCAGGCGATCGGCATCACTACCGGCCTGTACGCCATCCGCGAGGAGGAGGTCGTCACGAAGGTGGTGCCCGTCGCCCGCAAGCGGCCGCGCGCCGAGAGCGAGAGCAGCGTGAGCCAGCCGGCTAGCACCACAGACACCGCGGCCACCGGTGCGGGCGGTGCCGTGGAGTTTGTCACGCCCGAGGAGATGGTGGCCGCGCTGCATGGCGAGCCGCTGCCGCCCAACAAGAGGATACGACTGGATGACGAAGACGCCTTCGTTGTGCTCACGTGAGTAACTCATGCTACCTGCCAACTCTCCAGAATTTTTTATCAAGTTGACGAATTAGGGCTCGTTATAAGATTTTACAAATGTTGCCGTGAAGTTTTACGAAAAGTAAACTCTGTTCAAGAAAATGTTTTAGAAATGTTGAAAGATGAGGGTAGCATATGATCACAGAATAATGCTAACAACAGAGAAGTACCTGTACCACCATCTTGTAGCAGTGCAAGACGCCTTATGTCAGAAGGGTACCTTCTTTGAGCAAGTTTATTCAGACAAGCTCCTGAAGCAAGCGAAATTTGCAGCAGCAAAGTCGCTGATAGACTAACTGATGAATTCACTGATCCCGAAACAATGTCATCAGTCTCTGCTGCTCCAAGCGTGCAGTTGCTTGTACGCTGCGTCTAAAGTTATACCATTGTTAATAAAGTGCATGTGTGTATCCAATAAAAGGTTTGTGCTCAGAGCAAACTTAAGTACGTCCTTACAACAGTTGCAAGCCCAGCACCTTTCCTGGCTGCCCGATTTCTTCCCTGAACTTTTTTTACCACTGGAAATCATGGATTATTACGCGATGTGTAGTAATCTTGAGAAACTGCTTATGTGATGGGCCGCTTACTGCACAGGGGCAGCGGTGTGGAGAGCGAGGCGGCCAAGGTGGACGGCATCATCGAGGCGACACTGAACAGTGACAGCCTGTCAGAAAACATGCTCGAAAACCTCGAGTTTGCCGGACTGCCCGTGCCGGACGAGGCCGTGACAAACGGTAACGACGAGGATGCCCAGTCTGCGGCTCCCGTGACTGTCACGGCGGTCACCGCCCCAGCGACACCCGTGACGACCGCAATCAGGGCGACGATGGGCGGCCACACGGAGACCTTTCAGTTCGTCCAGCAGGCCGGCAAGTCACAGCTGCACAAGGTGAACCTTTGGGGACACATACCTGCCAACTCTTACGGTTCTATCGTGAAGTGCTGTACCTTTAGAGCATATTTTACGTGTATAGTCTGCTCCTGTTAATTTGACTTTGGTTAATTCGACTATCCACTTAGTATCGGAATGCAGTGGGAAGTCCCAACGAGAAACCATACATGTAGGGGCTGTCGAAGGAAAACCTGTTTGCCATATTTACTCGATTGTAACGCTAAGGTTTTTTCCAGATTTTTGCTACCTGAAGTCGATCCTCGCGTTACTATCGAATACCGAAATTTAAGTTGTCTAAGAAGTGCCATGATGCACCCAATTCTAATCAACGAGTGAAATGTGCGAGTGAAAGCATGGCAGAGAGCAAACGCGAAGTCTTCCGTCGTGCGAAAGGTCGTGGGGGGATGGGAGGGAGGGAGCGGAGGCGATGTTTAGCTGCGGCACCAAATGCATATCTCGCGACCTGGCGCAAGGCGAACTGGTGACTCAATTTACTATGCGAACGGAGGAAAGCCGGAAGGCAGAGCGGGGGGGGGGGGGGGGGGGTGCGGCTTCTACTCTGCCACCATGCTTTTTTGTTTTTTGTTTTTTGCTAGGTCACCCCACGCGTTACTTTCGTGGTGTTATTTTTTTCTTGGTTGACGCAATGAAAAGTCACCCCTCGCGTTACAATCGTGGTCGCATTACACTCGAGTAAATCCGGTAGTTCAAATGCAAAAACTTGTCACTTCGATTACACACACCCCCACCTGCACCTCCTCGTACGGGCAGCAGTTACTAAAAGCGGCACTACTGTTTCTCTAGGCGTGAAGCTGTTTTATGTTTATCTGTTAGTGTCTGATGCACCTTCCGTCTGTAAAGCCACCTGTTCCCACTTGTTTCGTGTCATGTCACCCTCCCCCACCCCACATTCAACAGTCTGCTTGATTCTTTGCTGAGGCAACATTTAAACGTACCGGAGCTCTTTCCCGCATGCTGTTTGACTTTCGCACCAAAAGCAAGAAGCAAGCAGACAATACAGACAACTTCAAGCAATAAAAAAATTTCAGTTCATTCATTTATCACCATCTGTTCATTCGACCCTTCGGATAATTCGAGCACACCTTGCGGTTCCACAAGGGTCAAATTAACGGGAGTCAACTGTAGTTATATCAGCTATTTTACAATTCTTTCATTTGCGTCTAGTTTAGGCCAGTGCTGATTTCAAAACAATGCGTATTCACAAGAATAGGGAACTGCATGAGTAGGATCATGTTCATTACACAGCGGTGCAAAGAACAGACTTGGACAAGAAGAGGCGACACAAGCGCTGTCTTACAACCGAAGGTGTAATGTAGATGCATGACAAATATATAAAAGGCAGAACTGTCCGTGTTCCTATTTTGGGCTGCTGCATGATGAATAGGAATCCCGTGGCAGACGAATTGGCAGATTTTTCAGACCTGCTCATTTGTTCGGACCTATCTGACACACTGCCTCCCACTCCATAGAACCAGCGTACAGCAGTGGCTGAAATCGAGGTCGCTGATCATTCTAGCTGCAACTATGAGCATAGCGCAGTGCTATTGAATGAAGTCTGCAAAATTTTAAATCAACAGTCAATGTCTTAAGTGATGGCACATTTATGGGTATTGATTTTTTAATGGTGATTGAATTCGTGTGCTAGGAGTTACAGTCGAGTCCTGCTACAACGAAATTCACGGGACACACGAAAAAGTTTGTTGTGGCGGAACTTCGTTGACGCGAAATTGGTATGTATATACGTACGCCAAACGGCAAAGCCACGAACGAAACCGAAACCATCGCCCGGGAAATCTTCGCGATGGTGGGGGGCAAAGGTTGAGACTTACCGAAGGCAGTCGATAAAGTGTCAACTCCACGAGAGAATGCATTTCACGCCACTGTCACAGCATTTTTCGTACATTGCGGCCGACGCTTAACCCAACGCGCGTGCCCGGCCGATCACGAAACACTAATTTTGTGGCACATGCACCGTCGAAATGAAGCGGTTTGAATTATCACAATTTCACTGCATATTTATGACAAAGTCGTCAAGCTTGGCAAGCTTGTGCTTACCGGAAGTTTTATTTCCCGAAGTCGGTCAGCCTGGATTTCTTACGCTTCACCGCAAGCAAAGGCTTTACGCGAATCTCAGAGTCCGTTAAAAGAGCCATCGCAATTGTCGTGGGTTCTGATAACTTTTTTGATGAGGCGAAAATGATCCATTGCTTTCAAAGCAGTCGCCGGAGTCGGTGTGTCTAGCGGATAGTCATTTTCCCCAGACGACGAGACGTTAGCATCTTGTTGACAACAGGGGCTGCGGCGCGCCCGCTACCTTGAAAGCAATTTGTGACGTGCACGAAGCGCCCGCGCGGGCCTCATCTTCAAAGCGATCTGTGATGGGGGCAAAGTGCAACTAGTGCCGGTAGAGTCGTGTGCACTGCTTTCGACGTTTAGTTCACGGTGAAGCGAGAGACCGCACGGAGGTCAATTCGTTTGCTGTTTTTGCCGCGTCTCACTCCAACGTGTTGACACGGAGTTTCCGCGGTCATCGAGCGAGATCTGTTCATGTTTATTTGTGCGCGTTTGACACCGTGCCCGGTAATTTTGTTAGCGAATGTTTACAAGTTTATACGGCCAATAAAACTACTATCTTTAGTTCATATAGCTGTCTATAATCTGCTATCGCAACCGATGCTGCGCCTCGCGGGCGAAACTGCCCGATTTTTCCTTCTGCTTTCTGCCTCGGCGATCATATGTGCCTTCTCCTCGAGAAAGAAATTTACGCTTCTTCGTTGGCGTAGCCATTTCGACCGGACACACACCACAGAAAACGGCAGCGATTGTGGTGATCCCTTGCATTCTCGCGCAGGCGCGTGGTGATCATGCGTGGCTATGGATTGCAGTGGCTTAAACCGGTACTTTGAATTTGATTTCGTTCGCGAAAACCTCGTTCAAGCGAACATACGATCGTCACAGCTTTGGAAGGGCCTTCTAATTTGACTACTCGGCAGTTTCAATTTCAATTCAGTCCCAGTTTCGTTCTCGAAAAGTTTGTTGAAGCGGACATACCGAATAAAACGCCTTCGTTATGAAGGGACATTTTGTATTACTTCCTATGGGCAGCTGACGGGGAATCGGAAAATCTTCGTTGTGGCGGAAATTTCGTTGTAGCGGCATTCGTTGTAGGGGGATTCGACTGTAGTAGTTCGCTTGATAGATCAACTGTCTCTGCCTTAGCTTTAGATTGGAATTCGTCATAGGATTCATTGTATTATGAATAAAGGTTTCTTCCCATGTAAATGATCCCACGCATATCATGGCAAATACTATGCACAGTAATAGACTTAGCCCAGTAAGCATGTTCGTTTCTTCAACTTTTGTCACATGGTGTTGTCACGTGCATCGAACAATTTGCCCTTACCATGACACTCCTCTCTGTCAAGGGCTGTGATCACGTGGTATGTTATGAAGTGAACGAACAAACAAACCGTTCAGGACTGAACTTATCTTGTGGTCATTGTTCTAGAAAAAGAAGGCATCTGAACCACGGGTAAGTCTCAAAGTAAGTTCACTCTTGGCGACACCTTCACTTTTGTTTTATTGGACTCTGCCGCAAGCTCTTTTCATGCAAAGGGATGGTACTTTGCAAGTGTAAAGGTTTGGAAACATCTATAAGATATTTTAAAGGAGTACCAGCGTGATATTTTTCACTATTCATTTTTTGCATTGACCCCTTCCGCGCACACACTATCGTCCCAAGTTTTCACCAAAAATGGCCACACCAAGAACGGCCAAATTTTTTGGAATGTTTTACGAAAACAATGCAGACAATGTTTCCGGTGTTTATTTATTCAAAAATCTCAACCATTATTGCCAATCAGAAGCTTAACACCAGTATACCGTATACCGTGTGATACTCACTCTCGGAAGATGAGCTCAGTGCACAGAAAATGTTGTCTTCTTCACTCAAAAGAGGAGTTCACTTCATCTTCGGAATCTCCCGATTCATCGCTCAAGTCAGCTTTTCTTTCTCGTGAAGGAGCTCGAACTGCCAGCAACGCCATTTTTCGAAGACCCCAGTTGCCAACTTGTTTTACTTCTTCCGCCAGAATAAACTCGCTCCTGCTTTCACTGCCGCATGGCTTGTGTGCTGCCATCTACCAGAAGCACAACAACGCGCTGAGATGAAACCAGCTCATCCTTGGCATACCAGAAATGCGTAGAAAAAATGAAGGTCCAGCACCTCTAAACCGTAGAAAAATACTGGCAAGCAGCAGATCGCCCTAAATATAGTATAATAGCTTTTCCACAGCCAGTTTTTTTTTTTTTTTTTTTACATGTTACTGTGTTGTGATGCCATAATATAGAAGGTGGTTAGGTGTGAGCACACTGCGACGTTTTGGCACTCGCTCCCGCTCACTCGGTCGTCTGCTATGCTGCTACATCGACTCTCACCACGAGTAGCAACATAGGAGGCGACTGAGCAAGCCGGAGTGAGTGTGAAAACCTTGCAGTCGCAACGTCCTGCTCCAACTTGATCACCTTCTGCATAGTCACGTAATGAACTGTCGAGTTCGTTATAAACAGGTTTGACTGTACACCTTATTGTGTAATACTTCTATTGCATCTGCATTCATATTTGTTTTGTTGTCGCTGCTGTTGCCATAATGCTGTCGGTACATTTGAGTGACTACAAAGACTCTTGTGGGCGGCACCGACCTTCGTCGAGCCTTTCTTCAAGCTTTTAGTCAGTTCGCCCAACATCATCCCGGTGTCAGTGTTGAATAAATCGATTCTGATTCATTCATGCACTCATTCATTCATTCATTCACGCACGCATTCATTCAGTCTTCAAACCTTCAGGTGCAGATCTTACCTGGCCAGTCGCTGCTAAACCGCAACTTCGTCCGAGTGGTGACCTCATCTGAGAGCTCCCCGCCGCCACCAGCAGCAGAGGTTTCACCGGCTGTAGCAACGCCGGTCACTATCACCAAACTTGAGTCGGTGACTCCCCCCGAAGCTACAGAAGCAGCCGACGCCATTCTTCCAGCCGAGCCAGAAGAGGAACCGCAAGCCATAGCAATAAGCCAAAAGCAGGCAGACGTGCAGGTCGTCGAGAGCCACGGCAACGATGACTCTCAGAACGAGATCACCCAGGTCAGCCACAGCCTGTATTAACGGAGTTGGTACTTGATTGGTTGGTACGAGAGCTCAAGGTCACCAAAAGCGAATGACTAGTGATCGGAAATAACGGATTTTCCAGAAAATAAGTGTGCCACAAGTGTCCAAAAAAAAAGCTTGTCGATGTGCTGGTGCGCGCACGTATGCTGCGTGTGGCCTGTATTTGAACCACTGTCATGTTGTAGCTGTTGTAACGTCTGTTACTGGTCTGGATAAACGGAGGTCGGCTGCGCTCCGACAGCCGAATGATGACAGGTTTTTTGCTGCAGTCATTATTTCGCACTTTGCTCAATTGATTCTTGCCCTTGGTACAGACATTGACAGCGGAGTTGGCGAAATTTAAAGCTGCTTGATGATGTTGAGTGACAAGAATTTGTGACACCAACCAGATAAGCTGCTCAAGACCGTGTAACTATTTTTAAAGAAATTCTGTACATGCCAGACTCTCGTGCAATTGTGAAATTCTGGATGTGCCAAACATACAAATGCAGCCTTTACAACTTAGCGGCTTGGCTTGGCTTGTCCCATGCCTTGGACACGTCGGTAGCGTCTTTCACTACATTTCGTTTTGAGGAGGTGCTGGCAGCGTATCAAAACAGAAGTGTAGCACTCTCTGCTCATCTCAGTAGCCGAATTAACATATGACCGTGCAGAAGGAGTCTGAAACATAATTAGTCCTTATGCATTATGCCTGTGGGCCTAGCCAACAGTGTGCGAGGCTGCCTGAATTATCGATAGGTGACTGTGCTCCTCCCTTGCTGCCTTTTACACTGCTTTACTCTATGGTTGCTGCTCGCCTCAACGTGCAGGTGGTCTGTGCGGAAGACGGGGAGGCTGTCAACGGCACCACTATGGCAACGCAGCCCGTGATACGGCAGTACATGCTCCCCGACGGCCAGATCGTGAGTGCCTACGAAGACGCCGAGGGCAGCCTGGTGCAGCTGGAGACGCCAGAGGAAGAGCAGACGACAGCGCTGGGCAACGTGGTCATCGTGCAGAACCCCGACGGGACCACCACACTCCAAGTGGGTCGTCTCGGCATTTCGTTACAACTCGTTTGTGAGCTAGAGTGGAATCTCGGTGTCACAGCTGATCTGAATGTCAGAGTGATACGGGTTTTGAAAAAGTCACGGCTAAAATGCATGAAGAAGGGAGTTTGCTAACTTTTCTACTTGTGCTGAACACTTATAGAAAGACCCAGAAAGAGAACACTCTCCCGAGTGTCAACTTCAAAGGTCGACCTTGAAGTCCTGCAGCTCTTGTTCTAGGGTAGACAGAGCAATAAAGTTGATCGTACAAGATTCCTTGGATCATGTGAAAGCCATTGATGCCCTGCTTACCAAAATCTGAGGAACTGGTGATCTTTCTTAAAATTTTCCTGAAAACTAAGTGAAGGAAATGCATAAAGTTAGAACCCAATCAGATTAACAAAAATGGACCTCAACCTCATATTTGAATTAAGCGCATAAAGTTACATGTGCAAGTTTTCAGCATTATGACTGATTATAAAAAATGACAAGTAAAAAATGTCATGATTTAGAACTTAGCAGCGCAATTGAAAAAAAAGAGCATGAAAAAAAATGACATAGGCGAAGCACTGATATATGTCAGCGCTTTTTGTTGTGTCCTCATTTTTTTCATGTCCATGTTTTTTCAAGTGCACTGCTGAACTAAATCACGAATTACCAACCAGTTTATCACTACCTGTTGTTGAAACATGATTATTGAAATGCTTCTCAACTCTTTTTGGAGAACATCAAGTGTGTATTACCTGAAGTGACCTACTTCATGCGACTCAGTCCACCGTAAACAGTGATTCCTTTTACCACTCTTCCCAGGTGCCCAGTGATGGCAGCATCCCCATCGAAACTGTACAGGCACTGCTGGCCATGGACCAGTCGGCCATGGTGGTGCACACACAAGACGAAGGCATTGGGACGGCTTGAGTTGGCTTGGCTTTGGATTGAGGCTTTAGGTGCCAAGCAGGTGCGAAACGGAACTTGCCCAAAACCAGATCTGTGCCCCCAGGAAGTGCGAGCAGGCCACTATTTCGAAGTGGTACCAGCCAATGGCAGGCTTGCAGTCCGGGGAAACGAGGTGTTTTCGGCGCAAACTGGTCATCACGCCGCATTGCCATGGTTACGATGTCGTGCAATGAACTGCACGTACGACACTGGCGTTATGTTGGTGCATTGAACATTCGAGTGCACAGTGGCGACCATGTGTCAGGGTGATGCACATCTTGTTATATATATGTATTTTTTTTTTCTTCTTTCTTTCTTTCTTTTTTTTTTTTTTTTTTTTTAGTGCTTCCCGATGAAAGCAGTGGCTATTGTTACTGTTGGCCAAAACATTTGTTGCTGAGAAGAAAAGTTATTTTTTGGTAAACATAATTTCCGAGTTAATTTTAAAGTGACTCTTTTTCTTGTGCATGTTTATATACACACTTGTCGGTTCTTGTTTCGTTGAGTGTAAATGGCTGGTAAGTGATACCGGCCACAAGGACTAAAAATTAATTTAATTTCTGTTGCCAAGACGAGTGTAGCTTTACATAAGGAAATGAGAGATACAAGCCAGGCTCGCTTTCTTTTTCTGTCTCTTTATTGCACCTTTACAAAGACAGCGAATGCACGCCTGTACAAAGGTCTCGTCAGCTTTGCGTGTTTTTTTTTTTTTTTTTTTTTCTGTAAAAGTGTTGGCCAGGTACAGCCGTGAAGAAACAAAAGGGTTTGCCCCCCAGTCTTCTTGTGGCTTGTGGATTGATTTCTCTCCAACTGTCGCGCGTCTCCATATTCACATGTACAGTCCACTCATTAATCAGCATGGTTTACTACAATGACAGTGCAGACCGAGCAAATTCATAGCCGGTTCACTGAGCCTGTCGAAGCACACACGTCGACTGCCTCCTTATATTCATTCTCCGTTTTTTTTCTCTCTCTCTCTCGTGGAAATAATTTGCAGAAGTTCGATGTATATAATAACCAGTTCAGTACTACCGCAGTGCTTCAAACTGCTGCAGCGAAGGTACGACAAGGTCGTTGGAATGCGGGGAGTGCAAAGTCGCAGAAGCAGTAGTTCTACGACAACACGATTTTTTCTCTACCCTGGCAAGTACAATTTGAGTGTCTAGTGCGTTGCGAAGCAAAAAAAAAAAAGCGCGAATGGCATGGACAGGACGTTGTAAAAGCTTGCACGTTTCGAGTTTGGCGGCGTTACGCACATGCGCAAGTTGCATAAGTGGACAAAGTCGCCAAGACGCGCGCAGCAGACGGCTCGATCAGCGCGATTAGCTTGTACATAAGCCCAGTGCTTGAACGCTTCTCATTTATTCCCGTCTACACGTATTGCCTGCTCTTGCCCGACAAATGGGCAGGCCCTGCTCGGCTCTTACATTACACTGTGTCGTTTGTGCTTTGCCACGGAGCGCATGTTTAAGTTGGGGCCCCTTTCATTGTCAGGCTTAAAGTGAATACTGGCCAGCGGTCTGTGCATTTGCCATTGTCTTTTTGATCACAAGGCACTGTGGGGGCTGCACTATTGGTCTTGTAGATACCAGCGAAAAATGTAAGCCAAATCACCTTCTTAGCTCTGTGGTTTTGTCTCTGAAAGTGATGTTTTTTGGATAGAATGAATAAAATGTTCTTTGGACCAGATAACATGATGTGTGTTGTCGCCCAGGTGTGATTCTTTTTAGTACTGTTACGTGCTCATCCCAGACTTGAAATAGTGTGCAACATTGCAAACAAAGCCGACATCAGCAGCAGGATATTGTAAGAAAACGTCAGACATTTGGCGTTGTTTTTCTCGTCCATCGTGACGGCAGATTGATATAAAATGCCCCAATTGAATGCAATGTTTTAAAAACCTTTTGTGATCTCCCTTAACATTTAGTAATTTTTCATGTGCCTCCCGCAAGCGACATCCTCTTTCGTGGCAGTTTTCTGCTTAATCGTCTTGAATCGTCTCGAGGATCAATCGTCTGGACTCTGTACAAAGCAAATTGTCTTGGCACAGTGCCAGTAACGCCGTTGCCCGTAGACGCCGACGTGTCCAATGGCGATACGTGCAAAATGACTGAGAATATTACTGGCGGCATTTCGGAATAGCACCTTGTGGTCTGGGCGCGGCTAGCGGGCTTCTGTTGCTGTCATTTCGCATATCTCTAAACTCCGCTTATCTCGAAAATTTTATTTCTGGCTTTTACAGCTTCGAGTTAGACAGGGTTTACTAACGCGATAGTGCCCCATCCACAGCAGACATCTCTGTGGCAAACGTGGCTGCCTGATGAAGAGCCATTGCAATGAAGTTGCAGCCAGGTTACTATATAGGAATATTACGGAATTTCAACTGAGGTGCAGTGATTACAACAAGGTAATTCTGTATCGTGGCATTATTTGGCACTGTGGTTGGCAGCGAGACTGCCACTTAGTGTGTCTGCAGTCGCAATACGGTGTGTCGGTATATACATTGCTTTGATATTAACGTCGGCATTCATTGTGGGATGGGTTCTGCTGCAATTATTATTTCTATACCTTGTTTACCAAGAACTGACGTGGCCCAGCGCCTAAGCAAGCATGCACATGCATTTTAATGCATTTTGGGGCTAAGTCAAACAACGCTCCCGGTTTATTTGAACCTTTTTTTTTTTCTGCTTCCCAGTGCAAACTGACACGGCACGTGATGACCACTGGGAGGGCATTGACCACACGAGATATTCAGGCTGTTGTGTTTGTTGATTGGAGCCACCACAAAAGGGTGCCACCAATTTCAGCACACTAGAGTTAATGTATATGCCCTGTACAGGAACTCTACGCCAAACATTCGGGCCGCCCAGTCGTGCTCTATTCCCGACACCGTCAAGTTCCAACTTGCTGTCAAATTCACCACCTTGGCGGGTCAAATTGGCCAACAGGGCTACTTTGGCATCTCTGATTAGCTTAAAGCACAACAACATGGTGAAATTGACCATTTGCAAAAATGTTGCTGTGCATGTCCAAGAAAGTTATTCTCCAACCGAATAATATCTCGACCACCGACTAGAAGAACAAAGTATTGTACCATTCAACATTTTAATTTAATTTTCATTCAACAGCTTCGCCTTTACCACCGCCGAACCCTGCAGACGGTTCCCCTCTCCCAGAGTTTGGTGGTAAAGCCCATTGAATGGCAGCATACACATTCCCCGGTGACCCAGATGATAGGGTGTGGGGCAACTACGAGGATGTGGAATTCTCGCTATAATTTTTTTAAAGCCTTTGTGCTCGCACTTCCTCCCTGAAAGGGTTTGGGGGACTGCACTTAAAGGGAGAAATGCAGTCTGTGAACGAGAGTTCCTGGTTGGAAAACACCCTTGCAGGGCAGCCGACTTGCAGATTCCTGCAAACTGTCAATTTGACAGGGCCTCCGTCTACCACTTCTGGTTCTAATAAATGTGTTTCGGCTGTGAATGGGCGTGTGTATCTCTTCGTGTAACAACATACTTTATTGAACTTTGAATTATCCAAGCGGGAATTCTTAGTTTCTAGGAACTTGCATTCGACCATGTGCTGCCTGGACCTCTGAACTTGATCTTGGTCATATTACCATGCCTTCTGCAAGTCACGTGGCCACAGCATGCCTCACTGCAGGCACTGCACCACAATGCAATGTTTGCAATGCAGATTATGGTGAACTTAACGGAATGAAGTTCTGTGTGGGCTACCTTGGTTCACATGGTACATACTGTCCTAGGAAGGTGGCAGCATGCAAAGACCTAAAGAAAAAAAGGCCTTTAAGGAGACGCTATAAAGAGAAACCCTAAATCAGCTCACACTGATACAGTATCCTTTCAAAAATTTTATTCAAATTTCGATGTCATGTAGTAGGTTGATTATAACAACAGAAAAAGTCAAACTTGCACCTCTTGAATTTTGTGCCGAAACACCAGTGCCAGTATGTAGGTGCGACGTCACATATTTCAATATGATATTTCATATTATTACGATATCAAGAGATGTTCAAGAGACGAGCCGCCGCAAGAAAGACGAAGTGTGTCTGTGCCCTTGGTGCGAGCGAGTGTGGGCCTGGCTGTCTGGCTCAAGTGCAAATAGCCACTTTCGTCTGTGTCCTTCCACACGTAACAATATATTTAGGACATTGTGGCTTAGTAGTAAAAGCTCTTGAAATATGCTAAGGCTCATTCTTTGGCTCTTTTAGAACACATATATGTAGCCCATCTTTAGTGATAAGCCTGACAAAGAAAGAACTAGGCCTGAGCAGATGCAGTCGCAACTTGTGACGTGGGAACTTCAAGGCGGTGTCGCCACTTGTTTCTGCGCCTTATTTTCTCGCTTGCCAGGCCTTCTATCAGAGCTGCCACTTAGCTATTGCAGACGCATAATTTTCTAATGAGCTTCACCGTTTCTCTACAATATTAAGTCAAGCTAGACTGAAAGATTAGGCTTAACCCTTTGAGGGTTAAAAACCTTTAAAATTTTAGTTTCCAGAAGTGGGAAGTGATTGAAAACTCATGAATACGGTAAAAATTTTATTGCAAACAATACTCTGTCTCAAAAACACTTGACAGGCATAAAAGTATACACAAAACAAGCTATACAGTGAGAGATCAAGAAAAAATATTTACAGCAAAATGTATAGTTGTCCCAAAAACGTGTTTCATGCACGGAGAGTATGCACACGCAGAAATGTCTACTACTGTCCGAGATGTCGAAAAATGTGTTTAGTTTTTCTTTAGAGTATGGCACTCTTTGAAGCAGGGCTCAGCGCAGAGCGCCTTGTTGCAAGAAACACACATATGAATCATGTTCCCTTTCTTTGCTTAGGGCGCAGGCTGCACCTGCGCTGCGTGCTGCTGCCTTGGCCAAACGGAAAGCTACTGGAAACACGAAAGCGGTAGCCATAAAAGACAATCCTATCGCCTACACGCACGCCTTGAATGTAGCAGACGAAGCACCCGCAACCATGTGAGTGAGCAGGCGGAGATAAACAAGTCAAGGTTGTGCGCCCTAGTGAGTGGAAAGGCGAATTCAAATAAGGTTGTGCAACTTTATAGAGACGGCAGCAGCTCTCAACAACCGGTGGTGTTGAATATGCGTCAAATATTAAGCATAAGATCTCCCCCCACCCCCGTACATGTACGGCAGAAACCAAGCGGGACAGACCAACAGCGTTGTAGACATATGACAAAAACCCCTAAAGGGTTGCCAACATATTTGGCATTTGCTGTGAAAACAGAGCTTTTGTAAGTGAGAAAATGAAAAACCAGAACAGCGCCACCTGCGTTGGACTAGGGTACCTATCATGTGAAGTCAGCACCGGCTGATTCACTGAGAGGGGGGTCACGTGAAGACCAATTCAGCTTGACCATATTGTAGCGGGCTGTTCAAATTGAGCAGCAGCAGCAGCAGGACCTCCGGCGGCAATTTCCCATGCAACATAGTGATACATTGACGCAAAGAAAATTATTTTTCGAAATGATACGATGAGCTAGTTGAGTAATCTATCAATCTAGCTCGACTTGAGGTCTTCCTTGCAGCACATGCAAAAGTGCACCTGAGGTACCCAAGGCACATACATTTTCTCTTTCAGCACACTCATTTATGTGCGCACGTACGCAAACTGCCATCCTGCAGGTATCCCGAGGCGTAGGTACAAAGTCCTAGAGCAGGCTCTCTGGCATGTCGGCACGCTGAGGGTAGCTAAGCTGGGTGCCGGGCGACTGGACCGTGATGCTGGCCACGTCGCACGCCTTCTTGATGGTATCCGCCAGGGGCACGTCACGGTGCCGCACGTAGTGGTATGCAAACGCCCCGTTGAATGCGTCGCCGGCTCCCTGTGCAAGCAGATAGAAAAGGCAAAGAAGATTGATTAACTGATCAATTGATTGATCAACGATCAAATCAATGGGCATAGTGTCTCAAAACAATGCAACAACTATAAGACACTGTAGAGGAGGGGCTCCAATTAATTTTGACAACCTGGAGTTCTTTAGCACGGACGCAGGCATCATTACATGACTGCCTTTGCATTCTGTTCCCATTGAAATAATGCTGCATTGGGAATCAAACCCACAACCTTGTGCTCCACAGTAGCCATAGCTGCAGAGCAACTACGGCAAGTCCAAGGTGCAGTCGACCACAAAAGTTTATGGGACATGGGATTAAATGGGAAAGGTGGATTCTTAAAAAGCTTGGATGCATAGCTTCGAATTCAAAGTTTCAATCTGAAGCACTTCATTGTGACTCGCATAGAGGTTCACTAGAAGCAACGGGCCTTAATGGAGCAGACATTCGCACTTGTCGTGGAACCCATGCCCTGTAAACTTTTGTGGCCAACTGTACTTGCGCAAGCAAGAGCAACTCGTCTACACTTGCATGGGTAATGTACTAACCGTCGTATCCTCCACGTCCACCTTCTCAGCTGGGACGTGAGTGAGCAGGCGGTTGGAACTGGTGCAAAAGTAGGCGCCCTGGTCACCGACGGTGATTATCACGGTGCGGCACCCCTTGGCCAGCAGAGCGTCCGCAGCAACCTGACACTCGGCCTTGGTGCCCACCTTGAGGCCAGTGAGTCTGCTAGCCTGGAACGAGATGAGGACTGATCGGTGCCCAATTTTAAGCTGCGCCAACAATAGTCAACTGGAGTACCAATGCATTTTGCCAAGGATATCGACGACATGTTTCGCAAAACTGGTGCCACGCGCAGGATTTCTGTTCTTTACTGCTCAGCTCTCAATCCGTAATCAGGACACGCTCTAAAGCAATTAATTACAAAGTTAATCAGTGGAATTTCCTTAACTAACATCACTCTGCAATTTGTCTTGCAAGTAGCATCAGCCTCCGAGTAATCCGGCTCGATGTGACACAACTGCAATATCTACCGCAGGACTGTATTTAATTAATAAGTCCCTTTCCATTAAGACGAATAAAACGGCATAGTGCTCAGACAACAATGCACATACCTCAGTCTCGTTAACGCAGAGGATGTCGGTCAACTTGTAAACTTCGTCCGTCATTGTAGGATCGTACGGCGCAGCGTTTACAAATGTCGTCACTGCATTGGAAAAACAAAAAGGAAATTAAAGCAGGGGTTGAATAAATGAGCTGCGAATAAATAAACCAACAGCCAGGGCAGCTTTGTGGCTTCCGCTGCTGGCACAATGAGCTGTTGCGCACGCCCATTAGCATTCCCGCCGAGCAGATGTGTGCAAACCACACCGCTACTTGCACACGCCGGTATGAGCAGAACAAACGGCAAACGTTAAGCCTATCTAATCCTTTCTTTGGCCGCTGACGAACGCCAATGATCTTTCTTTGGTCCCATCTCGTGCGTCATCAAGATGCGACACCTGCATCGCCGATGGCGGTGCTCTTCATTATGCCAGCTTTCTGAGGCACCTTCAGAGCGACGCTAAAGCATGCTGTTGCTTTCACTGCTTCACCCTCGAGCGAAGCTGCTCAGTTTTGTTTGTTTGTTCGATATAAAACAAAAAAACATGGTGTACCATGCCTTGTGCACATTCAACATATCGATTGCAAGTGGTTAATGCTGCACTTTTTGTTTTCCGTGACATTGCTACGTGCTGTGCATTTAAAGGCTAACAGCAAGCAAATATGGGACCGCGTAGGAAGCCTAGTTTAAGCTAACGTAGAGAACGAGAAGGTGCTGCGCAAAATTTTGGCGTTTGAAATACGAATGGAAGCACCATTACCGCTCGTCGGAAGTAATGCATGACCTCAGCATAATCTCCGAGACAAGGCGGTGCCCGTGGCGCGCTGAAAAAACCTGGAGGTCATGTCCTGGGACTTGCATCATAGCAACAACTACCGCGTCATCTGCTTAGGCGCAGTTTAAAGGCTTCTAACAAAATAAAGAAAAGCAACACATTACCAGTCCTGTGGCTTTGCCAGTATGGCTTCAGTACCATGTACAGTCAAACCTCGATATAACTGAACCTCGATTTAACGAAATTCACGATGTAACGAACTATCTTTATTTCCCCATCTTAGTTCTATTGAATTAACGAAACCTTGATATAACAAAATTCTCGATATAACGAAGTTTTTCGTTAGCAAGTACAACTTCGTTATATCGAGGTTTGAGTGTATACTGTTCACTTATAACAAATTTAACCAAAGGAAATTTCGTGAAGCTTTCAAGTATTCGAATGTTCAGCTAGCGCGCCCTTCATGTACCATTATGCTTTCGAGCAATCTTCAGGGCCTCGAGCATTGTCTGTCTGGAGCATTCGAAGAGGGCCACCAGAATCTTTGCGTTCTTGATCGCTTGCTCGGCGTCCTGCACGTCCTGCGGCAGGAGCAATGCAGCAGCTCCGGGGACGAAGACGATGCAGTTATGACCTGTAATGAAATTACGATTTAAAAGGTATAAATTTCGGTCGTCTGCACTCGTCCCTCTTAGAAATAAACTAGCGTTACAATTTATGACATCATGAGAAGCTGGTGCGGAAATTTCTAGCTGCCACCATCAACTATCATTTCTGCATGTGCTCGGTTTTACCAAGCCACCTCTCATACACCAACAAACATAAGTAAAAATGGATGTAACAAATTATCGGATTTATCAAGGTAAATTTTAAACGTATTTTGGTGAAATGAGGATGTAACAAATATAATTATAATTAATATCAAATTTACCGAAGGGGTTATATTTTTGTCCCGGATGCAGATATAACCGGATGGGTTATATTTTGCCCCTAGGTCAGAAACCCACGGCAAACCCCCGGGAGGCAGGCAAAAAACATTCTACTTTAATAAATGAATGAATAAATAAATGAATTAAATCTATGTACTGCACATTATTTCATAGACACTAGCATCAGCTTTCACTTGAGTATTTTAATGTAAAATTGTATGATTGCTTATTCATGTCACAAATCTTGGGTTCCTACGGAAAGGATCATGCACTCACTTATTCAAGCAAACAACGCAATCCCTATAAACTGTCGGAAGTTAAAAGGAAGAGATGCTGTCGATATCACCTTTCTTTGTTACAATGATGTTGGCCGTGGCATTGTTCGCCCTTGTGTCTGCCGGCTTGACGTGATCTAAAAGACAACAACATGCAGACGACGTAAACACACTTTGACAGATGTAAGTTCTAGATTAGAAGTAGACGACGGCACATACCTGTGTTAACTTTAATATCACGAAGGTACTGCAAGTAGTCCTTTCCGATCTTGTCACTGCCAACCTGAGCAAGAAAAAAATTAAATCAGATACAGGCAGATTATATTTTGCAATTGGGATGAAAATACAAGATCTTTGTTTTAGCCTTGAGGCAAGCAGTGCGAAAAAACATTACGAAGGAAAGAAATGATGGATGCAGCTTGTCTTTTCTTTCTCCATCTATGTTTGTTTATTTATGGACAGGCAAATAATACGCAATAACATTAAGATTTATAGAAAGGTGGCTGTTTGAATTAGAGATCAAAAGCAATGGATTCATACTGTAGTTGAAAAAGAACCATGGAAGGGGGGGGGGGAGTAAGTTATAACGAAATCGTATCTGACAGGAATATATAACTTCGTTATATTCAATATTCGTTATGTATTCGTTACATGCTAATATTGGTGACGAAATGTTAGATTTACTTCGTTATATCCACTAATTTGTTATTTTGAGGTTTGACCGCAATGAAATCACAGAATTGATAATTCATGTTCTGTTAAAATAATGGAATGGGTGCCAAGGTGAAAGAAAGACATTTGAGGACAGCATATATCACTCACAACATACAGTCTGGGTTAAGAAATATGCATGCATAGGATCGGTTCGACTTGCACAGGACAGAGCTACTTCGAGATTTCTGGGAGAGGCCTTTGTCCAATTTAGACTTCTGCTGCTGCAGACGACGATGATTGAGATCAACAAACCGGAATAATGAAAATGATCTCATTCCAATTCTATTTCGTGCATGCTTCAACTTGATTGGTGCCCTCATACCGCTACAATCACCAAGCAAGGAGTGGAAGATGATGATCGAAAGGAATTGCGGCATTATGCTGGCCTGCTGTTAATCATTTACCTCACTGTTTCATCGACTCAACCACGTGCAGAACCTGGAGCTCGCATTTGAAAAAGTGATACCGCTCAATTTTTGAAACAAATTAATTTCTACAATCAAGTCATCAACAATGAGGGCCATTCACAGCATTGCATAGTACATGCTGGCAGAGATCAGCAAGAAATAGGTGAATCAGTTTATCGTGCAGCTTTATTTTGTAGCTCTAATGACTTTAAACAATCTACCAACCTATGACAATTAAAGCATTGCTTTTCGACTGAGCTGCCTTGCCATTTTAGTGCAACAAGGCAGCAGTAATCACAAGATTCACAAGTCTTGCGCTGCGTGCTGGGTCGAATAAATGTGCAAATTACTGATACATGAATACGCAGGATGTGATACTCAAATTCAGGTCTTACGCACAATATTATTACATCACAAAAGGGACAACCCCCCGTCAGCTCTTCTATAGAACTCAATTTTTACCGTAGTCATTATCTGTATGATAATCACCAATAAAGCAAAGTTAAGTATACGCAAACTCACTTTTGCGATCATGCCGCACGTCAATCCCATGCGTGCGGCCATGACACAGGAATTGGCTCCCTTGCCACCATGGCCCATGACAAAGTCATTACCAATCAGAGTCTCCCCAGGTGCCGGGAAGCGATCAGCATAGCTGCGAAAGCAAAACGCATGGATAAATTCGCCATGTGAGCACGGAATTACACAGGCGTGTTTTAATTAGTTTTAAATGTTGCCACCATAAACACATAAACACATTCGACTACAAACATTTGCTCTTGTTCTCAAAACTATCTATTATCTCATGCGATATCTGCTGCCCCCCTTCTCTAGAAAAAAAATCCTGGGGGCACAGTTTGATTTACTTTTGTAGCATACAAAAATCGATATACAACTCTGGGGTTAACGTGCAATTTCTGCAGCCGTTACCTGATCAGATCGACCACGCAGGCTCCAAGAAATACAGCTTCGATAGTCTTGACATCAGGCTGCTTGACCTCGGCGTGTTTCTCCTGTTTGGGGTTGTCGCGCTTGGCATCCCCGTATTTGCTGGACGGCTTCGGTTCACTCATGTCGCGATCACGTCAGGCCGAGTGGCAGTTGCTCGATTCCAAGTGAAGTGTCACCTCCGAGCCCAGCTGCGCGCGGAAGCGCACATCGACGTTTGAAATGATAACGCTTATCTTTTCCTTTTTCCCCTAAAATCCCAAGCTGCGTAAACACGATCATCGCTAGCGAGGCAGCAGGCGTTGAGCAACGACTTCCAACATACGGCGCTAACATTCTGTGCGGGTTTCAACACTCTGTGTTTCGACTTACGGAGCTTTCAAGACACTGGTTGCGAATTGTTGCACAAAATTAACACAATGGGAGCAAGATCGCAAGGCGATCTCATAGGCGATCTCGAGGATCAGTGGGGATCATACCGTATTACTCGTCCTTTAGCCAGTGCGTAGAACGTACCACCGTCCCAGCAGCAGTTGCCATGCGCCGCAAGCCATAAAGAGATTTCATTATACAAACAAAAAGTCACGACGCAAAAGAGTAATTTAATTGTTTTAAACATGTAGTAAACGCTCTACTTTTATAAAGATGTAGACACACTTGCCTAATATGACTTATTTTTGGCAGTCCACAACGTGCACTACATCATAAATACCGGAACACCTCCGCGAGTATGCGTAGACTTCAACGGTGAGATTTAGTTTTGCAATTCGAAAACAAATGCCATGTGCTCGCGTGCGTGCTGCAATGGACACTCCTACTTCTCCGAAAGGTGTCACATTTTCTCCTGTTTCAGGTACGAGCACTTGCGTTTACTTCCTGCCACTACACTTTTTTGATGCAAGTGTTAACGAAATGGGCAAAGGTGAGAGTTCTTTTATCAGACATATGTGTGCGTGTTTCCCATGCAGATCGCAGCAGTACCAGCTAGCTCTGCCAAGGGCAACTTGACCGGTATCGCCCGAAAGATAAAGGACAGCTGCGCTGACATTTACAACTTGTCGCAGAGATGGGACACCCTCCGAGCCAACGGCGCCGTACTGCTGAATAGGATAGCCGGCACGAAGCTGAAAAGGCAAGTGTGCGCGCAGGCCTGCAGCGCTCGGCCGGTCACGTGTGAACAAAACGAAGATCCGCGCCTCTGTTTCACATGGTGTGATTTCGCGCTTACGAATTCGCAGATGCGCCAAAATGCACCGTCGGCCCTTCTGTGCGTGCGATTTTTCCGATGATCGCAGGCGCTGCACTTGTTATTGTGGCTTCCTCTGCTCAAGTGGCACTTTACCGACTGTAGAGGATGGGCCAAGAATTGCGCATTTAGCAGAAAATAAGTTCAGAAGATAAAGATTGTTGGGAAAGACGTGTTCAAAGTAAAGCAGTCACGGGAGTGAATCGAAAAATGCTTTAAAAAATATAAAACAGTTACTGATTTCTTTTCATGAGCAAAAAAAAAAAAAAAAGGACATTATGCAGAACTAACCCACATGTTGGACTCTATGTGAAGCAAAGCTTTAGTGACGTGCACAATTGTGCTTGACTTCAGACTTCATCATGTGCAGCGTCTGATCTCATGCAATTTTTATGTTTGTGCACTACATCCCTCGCAAGCTATGCTGAAATGCACGCACCAAATCAGGCGGCTGGAGAGCGTGAGACATATAAGCAGTGATGTCACTAGTACAAAGGCAATGTATGGTGCTTGTCGAGGGAAGGATGGCAATGACAGTTGTGCGCACGGAGAAGAATGACGCATATCTAGCTACATTTAAGGATTCTGTACCTGTTGTGTCACAGTGGAGCACACCACCATTCTGGAGGATGGGCCAAGATTGGACATGCTCCCGTAGCACTTACTGAATGGCTAAATCAGAGAAAATCATGACAGTGAAATAATTCATTGACTATAATTCACTATTCCACAAAGAGTTGCAACTGTGTACTTCTGATATATTTATGAGCTGACCCTATATGTACATGTATTATGTAAGAATTTGTGTTAATTCACTAGCACTGCTTTGTTGGTCAGCATACAGTGGTTATATAGGTTTGTTTGCTGGTCTTGCATTCAGTGCACATATAATGTCATGAAGATAAATATGCACCTAGGATTGCGCGCTCGGACTGTGGGTGCAGACAGAAGAGGCAGAAGTGAACAGGCGTTCTGGCGGACAGCTGATTGTCTGCTTCTCTTCATTGCAATGGTGCAGTCGACAAAAGCCCAGTCTTAAGGCACTTCAGCCTTAAGCACCGTACTGCGGAGGCCTTGCGTCCTCCTTTATCTCTTGCCGCTGTAGATGCACCCGGGAAGGTTTTGGCAGGTTGCCTCACCACCTGCCCCGCTGTAGACCCAGAATGCGAGCCATTTTTACCACCGTGGGTTTCGGACTCTGCCTCAACTTCCAACACCGTACCATCACTTCCAGAGACCGAGACCACTTTCGGTCTACAGCAGTCAGTGGAACGACTCCCAAACACATCAACGCCCAGGCGCATGGAGGCGCCGGTGCTACCACTCCAGGCATCTGACCTGTCCATGGATCATAGCAGGGACATGCTTCCCTGACTCGTCGGAGCCACATCGTTGCATGTCCTCACAGTCATTGGCCAAATTCGCGGCCGTTCACAGCGCACTGAAGGAGGCCTGGCTGAAGGTCATCATCATCAAAGACCTTCCTGCACGCGAAAGACGCGCAAGGCATCGAAAGAAACGCGCAAATGAGACGTGCATATATATATATATACGTGGGATAACTGCTCGCAGCACGGTAAAGTTTCATGAAATTCATGTCTGTAGGCTTACTGTTTTACTGGTCACCATGACAGTAATATTTTTACATCACCTGCATCACATGCTGCGGACGTGCACTGTGCTTCTTGCAGCTGCGATTTATGCAAATGATAACTTCGCATTGTCATTCATGGTGGCTGTAATTTTTGCATTGAACTCAGTGGAAGACTGAACTGGAAAATTGAAAGCGAAGTTTTCTTTGTCAACCCTACTGGCTGCTGCTGGGTCATTCGCAATCTCGGCAGATATATTTATAAATACATGTATATATCAATATATAAAACTTCGCTTTCAGACTTCCAGTTAGGCCTTCCGCTGAGTTCTCACAAATGCAAAAATTGCAGCTGCCAGAAGCACAGTGCAAGTTCCGGCATGCGATACAGGTGGTGTAAAAAATCCTACTGTCGTGGTGACCAGTAAAACAGTAACCCTGTTGACATGAATTTCATGAAACTGTACCATGTTTCGAGCAGCTATCCCACCATAGTAATTTTCAGCAGTGAAAATCGCTGTTGTCTTGGTAATGGTGTGCTTTAGAATTTTAGCACTGTATGTTCTGCAAGGTGCCTGAGTGCGTTTGTAACTCGCATAGTGGATAGTTGTGGATCACATTACAAATCTTTAAAGTACTCTCTAAAACGCGCTGTTGTACTGAGGGCTCTTGGGAACAAAGCAGTCTATGCACATTCTTATAAAAGAGCACTCAGAGATGATTCAAGAGTGTGGGTGTCACGTGGTCCCTGCTGCTGATTTAATTACATTAGTAACTTGGTTTATCAAATCCCACCCCTGTTTTATGTTTATGTATCTTATCTGTTGATTGGTCATAATGTTTGAAGTGTGGCTTTATGTTCTTACATGAATATGTTTATGTCTGTATTGCATGTGGAACTATAATTAATGTGGTGGCCCTGACTGTTCTCGTATATTTGTCGTACAGCCTGCAGGCTAAAGAGGATGAAGCTTCACACGACGCAGAAGCCAGCGATGAGAAGCTCTTAGAGCTTTGTTCATTGCTTCTTGATGTTTGGACTGAGAAGGTAAAACTGGATTTCCTCAATTACTTTCATAATGTACAGTCGACCGATTATTTAACAGTAACGGGCGAGCGTCGACTGGCCGGCTGGTCAGTGATTTCTAACGACGCGAAGCGATGAGATCAGCAAGATCTGGCCAGTCGATGCTTGCGCGCTATTGTTAAAGAATCGACCCCCTGTACATGATGGTAGGCCTGTCTTGCATATTCCTACCTGTCAACTTTTACAATTTTATTGTAAACTGATTTTTAGAGCTCGTTCACAATTGGCGTATTGACACCAATAATTTTATGATTTTTCTATTTGTGTCTGTCTTAGGGCAAAACTTATTTCGAAAGAATACAAATATACAATCACCGGCCGATTTTTCGTGGAGTCGTTATTGAGACAGGCAGATTATTCGGGCATAACCATGCAGGAGAGACACCAACTTAATGGGCACATGGATAACAGCAGCCGAGATTTCAGTTGCTAGTTTGCAAATATTTCATGAATAATCTCATCAACATTGCTCTTTGTCTGTGGTGCAGATCATTCTTGCTATAACTATGGAGAAGAGTGTCTGTTCACAGTTAATGTATAGACCAACGTTTTGAGAATTTTTTAATAAACAGTCAATATCTTGAGTATTCAAATCATTTCTTGGTATTTTTAACCAAATGTTAGTATTTTTTTGGCTTCTACTGTAATATATTTCAAGTTTAAAAGTTCGCAAGTGTGTTTCAAGTTTCAAGTTCGCAAGACGGACGGTTGCAGTGCAGCATGATGTGCTTGGATAAAAAAATATATATATTGCAACTTTCAGGAGCAGCAAGTCACCAAGATGACTGTGATTGTCAACAACCTGTCAGCCGTGGTTGACCTCCACAACACCTGGTCTTCATTGTGCGTCGAAGAAGTTCCCTTCACCACGTGGCCAGTCGAACGTTTCTGTAAGCCACCGCTGATGAAAGTAGCACCTGCTAATTTCGTTAACTTGCGTGGTTGAAGTTTTTTTGACAGCCTGTTGGATAGCCTTGATGCACATTGCGAGATCTAATGGGCCTTCTTATTCTGTGATCGTTCATATACTAAGCAAGTTGCAAGCATTTTAACCAGAGGCAGCGTTCTTCTCATGAAAGATGCAGAGTGCACACAACAGGTGCCGAAGCATCTACCGTCTATTTAAAAAAAAATAGTTCAAACAGATTGTTTTCAAAATTGCTTCCAGTGGTGGTTTTGTGTGCTTTGCATTGGATGAAATCATGTGCCATTGTCGGCAACGTTGCAGGCAGCGCATCTGATGTAAAGGTGTTTATGCATGCGACTTTGGTCCTGGCTGGAAGGGAGTTCCCTCTAGAGGAAGGGCATTAAGGCTTTCGTTTGAAATTGCAGTGGTTTTTGCACTATCCCATCATTAGGTACCTGATGCACGCACGGTGCTTGTTTGTTTGCAATGGCTAAATCTGGTGAGGGGTCCTTTAAGAAAAACCTTTACTCGACCAGCCTGAAGACCATTTGTCCTATTTCGTACAATAAAAGTTTTCTACTGCTACTTCAGCAGCTCCTGTATAAATACATTTCTTCCTTGCAGCGCATGCAAAAGTGCACCTGAGGTACAAGGCACATACATTTTCTCTTTCAGCACACTCATTTATGTGCGCACGTACGCATACTGCCATCCTGCAGGTATCCTGAGGCGTAGGTATAAAGTCCTAGAGCAGGCTCTCTGGAATGTCGGCACGCTGAGGGTAGCTAAGCTGGGTGCCGGGCGACTGGACCGTGATGCTGGCCACGTCGCACGCCTTCTTGACGGTATCCGCCAGGGGCACGTCACGGTGCCGCACGTAGTGGTATGCAAACGCCCCGTTGAATGCGTCGCCGGCTCCCTGTGCAAGCAGATAGAAAAGGCAAAGAAGATTGATTAACTGATCAATTGATTGATCAACGATAAAATCAATGGGCATAGTGTCTCAAAACAATGCAACAACTATAAGACACTGTAGAGGAGGGGCTCCGATTAATTTTGACAACCTGGAGTTCTTTAGCACGGACGCAGACATCATTACATGACTGCCTTTGCATTCTGTTCCCATTGAAATAATGCTGCATTGGGAATCAAACCCACAACCTTGTGCTCCACGGTAGCCATAGCTGCAGAGCAACTACGGCAAGTCCAAGGTGCAGTCGACCACAAAAGTTTATGGGACACGGGATTAAATGGGGAAAGGTGGATTCCTAAAAAGCTTGGATGCATAGCTTCGACTTCAATGTTTCAATCTGAAGCACTTCATTGTGACTCGCATAGAGGTTCACTAGAAGTAATGGACCTTAATGAAGCAGATATTCGCACTTGTCGTGGAACCTGCGCCCTGTAGACTTTTGTGGCCAACTGTACTTGCGCAAGCAAGAGCAACTCGTCTACACTTGCATGGGTAATGTACTAACCGTCGTATCCTCCACGTCAACCTTCTCAGCTGGGACGTGGGTGAGCAGGCGGTTGGAACTGGTGCAAAAGTAGGCGCCCTGGTCACCGACGGTGATTATCACGGTGCGGCACCCCTTGGCCAGCAGAGCGTCCGCAGCAACCTGACACTCGGCCTTGGTGCCCACCTTGAGGCCGGTGAGTCTGCTAGCCTGGAACGAGATGAGGACTTATCAGCGCGCAATTTTAAGCTGCGCCAATGATAGTCAACTGGAGTATCAATGTATTTTGCCACGGATATCGACGACATGTTTCGGAAAACTGGTGCCGCGTGCAGTGTTTCTGTTCTTTACTGCTCAACTTTGAATCCGCAATCAGGACACGCTCTAAAACAATTAATTACAAAGTTAATCAGTGGAATTTCCTTAAGGTGGCGGTCCCACTCCGGCGGCATGCGCACTGCATTTTAGTCATTTTATGCGGATGCACTGTGCTTCCTACGCTCATTGGACAAATCTTAACTTCATTGCGTTAGAAAGCTCACTTTCTGAGCTTTCCAATGACACCTAGTATTATCGCCTAGCCTGAAGCATTACGTGATGGCAGTCGAAACAGTGGAAGCAAAAAACTGTGTTTTTGCTGTACTAGCCTTCGTTGTACTGCGCTTCGAGCTAAACTCTTGAATATAACAAAATGAAATATGCTGTGTCTTTAAATGACATGTTATACAGTTAAACCTGCTTATAATGAACCTCCATATAACGAATTCCTGGATATAACGAAGTTTTTCTATTCCCCGCCGTTACTCCATAGAAGCACTCGTATTTGAGACCTCTACGTAATGAAGTGGCAGCAGGAGACCCCCTCGAAATAACTAATTTTCCCCGCCGACAACCTAGAGATTTCACCCCAAATTTTGTCATTTTTGCGCGAGCAGCAACCGGAAGCACCTTCTCCGCCGCAACGGAATGTGAAGCGGCGGCGGCGCGCTTGGCGCGCTCGAATTCGCGACGACTGCGAGGCGAGAGCGAGCGCACGTGTGCGTGCGAACGTGAGGCAGGCCTGCATCCTTCGACCGAGCAATCTTCCCGCCATGGGCGTGACTTTTCCCCCTCCCTTCATTCAACCTGATCCCGCCGCTTGCTGCAGCTGGCCTAGCCCGCCAAGCCGGCTCTCTCCTTTTCAGTTGATGTTGCCGAAGGAAAAACAAACATTTTTATTTATTCTTTTTCAACGCGCTGGTAGCGCCACTTTTTGGTTACTGCGCAGGTCTCTGTGCTTCACTTCACTAACCTGATACTAGGTGACACTATACGACGCTACGACGCCATCGTGTCGCTCGCTCTTCGTTTCCGACGCCTCGCGTTCGTGCGAAACGACACGCGTCCAAGCATTCAGTACCTGGTGTGACATTCCAAGGATGAGTGCTTCGACGAAGAAACGCAAGATATTGACTCTTGAGGACAAAATGGCCATCTTGGACGCTGTTTCTGGAGGCCAAAAAAAGGGTGCGGAAAACGGAAAATGGGTGGGCGTTACAATTGAGGGCGCGTTAGAATCGAGTAAATACGGTAAGTGTTTCTTTTTCGAGTTTTCGTGCTGAACCTGCATATAACGAAATCCTCCTTATAACGAAGTTTTTCTGGAATTTGTCGATTTCGTTATATCCAGGTTTAACTGTACAAGTTTTCTATGAAGAGAAATTACGTGTAAAGCAATTAGAAATTTATACAGGCGCCAGTAAAATGGGCAAAACTACAAAAGTTTATGAATGAATATCTTTTTTCCTTTTAAACTCAAGACAACAATATTTAGTGGTTTTCTAGACTACAGTGTACTCATCATCTATGCGAAGTTGTTTTGTGTTCTGATGAACAGTTCGTGAGTTATTATTACTTCAAATTGGCATTTTAGGACTATACTTGGTCAAGCATTACCGACGACGGAACAAAACTATTCTAGCTGAAACTCTGAAATTTTCAATAATCAAGCAGCAAGCCCTTATCTCAGATTCTATGAAGAGAAAATTGGCTTATGTTAATTAGGGAATCTACAGAGGAGTAGTGAATTTAGCTAATTTATCTGCTTGCCAGGTCCGTGCAAATTGACATTCGTTTTCATGTACACGCTAATTGCACAACAATTGTTGCACATTACTATACCATACAGTGTCATGTAATTACTAGCACTCACGAGTTTTACTAAGCAGTGCTTGAAACCGAAGATTTTCAATGAATAATAAATCTCACAGGCGATTTTTGGTGGTGGTGCCATCTGTGCAAAAAGATATCAAGCTGTTTCACGTCAGTTCCAACGTTTGTCAAATGTGGCGCCACTAAACATTACAAAGCGAGATCATGTGATCGTATGCCGTAGGCTAATGTGAGGACTTGGTATTAGACGCCTGTGTCACGAAAACGGCTGTAGACGAAACACGGACAACTTTTGGGGGCTGCGCGCAAGGCTGTGCGCGAGTGCTTGCGATGGCCATCGTAATCATAACGCTGGTGCGATAAGCGCTAGCAGTGGTGAGTGCGTGTGAATTTCCTAAAGCAAACGTTCTAAGCAACTACTTCATTTACCATTCCACTGTACCGCGGCTCTGGAACTCAAATGACGTGATCTCAAACAATTCGCGCAGGCTCACTAGCGGAAGCGCCATCGAACCCGTGACCGCACGGGAGTGTGCGCAATTTCTACCCCAATAAAGCAGCCTAACCATGTGTGCTATATGCTGTCCATTTGATAGGGGCGAGCGAATAATACCTTTTGTCACCGAATCGAATACGAAGCGAATACAGCCAAAGACAAATCGAATCGAATAATGACTATTCGATTCAAAACCGAATTGAACAGTACATTATTAGATTCGTTGTTCAAAGTTATGAATATTCACCCACCTTTACTAGTATTTAATCAGGATCATACAACTACTTTGTCCTACAGCCCATGTTTTAAACACGGTCCTCGTGTTTTACGCGAATTACTGACAAAAGTTGGTGCACATACCAAGGTTTTCAGACACCTGGCAAAGCGAACGCCTGAAAAAACAAGGTTTTCCGAAGTGTTTCAAATGATATTGAAAAGAACAATAAATGTGCACCTCAGTGAACAACTAAAAAAATGATTGAACATAACTGGAGCCTCAAATTTCAAAACAATTGCCTGTGGTTGGAAACATATTTGTTCCCACTTGAATGGGTCCTGAAGTGACAGGCAGTTTTGTACATGAGGGTAGCGCAACCGCAGACACGGATAGAATAAAAGAACACGAGTGCTGTCAGTACTGTCATGAACTGTTTCAACCAGCTTGTATTTCGGTTACTGGAGATTGACATATACAATGACATGACATGTACACAATGAACAAAAAGTTTGAGGCGCATAAAAAAAAAATTTTTATGTGTTAGCGATCCTTCCGTGGTACTTGCCGATTGTGAGGTGCAATTTCTGGACGCAAGAATGTGACGGAAGCATTTTGGATGGCCACTGCGCATGATGAGGTATTTTTTGTTCGTTGCATATATGTCGTCTTTCACCCAATAAAATTCAGTTGTGAGTATGCGCGCGTCCTGTCCACTTATATTTATGTTGCCCCTGTTTTTATAGCGCAGTATCCCCCTTTTACAAGATGAACATCCACCAACTAGCCCAACTTGCAGCTCTACTGTATCGCACAAGGTGAAGATTTGAACTATTCCACGACAGGCAGAGCTATCATCAGTCGGCGTTCCTGAAGTGGTCTCCATCTGATGTACTAAGCTCAGTATCAATGCTGCATAGCTTCGGAAATTACAGGAACCGGCACTCTGGCACCAAAACATAGCCGACACCCTAGGAACATTTGTTCGCCAGCCCATTCTATTCCCCCATTCATGTTCATGTAGTTTGCAAACAGCGAAAAAAAAAAGACATCTGTTTTGGGATACATGAGGCTAATAGTGCTTTAGTTCACTACACTCAAAGCCTTTCCGTCGCGCATGTATGTAAAAAAAAGCACCCTTTTTGGCGATCTGCAAGGCGCGCAATAGGGGCTCTGTTTATTGTTAGCGAGCTTGCTGGGGGGCTTCTGAACGTCGGGAAGTAGGCATCAGGTCGAGTGGCACATGCGGTCGAAACAAAACTGGTGTCAGCCGTGCCCACAACTCTAATTTCTATGCACGTGGACGGGGGTAGCTTACAAAAGCACTGCTACTTCTTCGAACAGTAGGGCCTCGACACACGGCTGTTCCATGCGACCGAACAGTGCCGGTGTGCGGGGCCGGTGACAAACTTTCTTGAAGAAATCACTCCACGAACGGTCTTCCTTTTTCTTTTTACTTAGTCGCTCTGTTGTAAATATTTCGTTGTTACTCCTATACTAACTTTTACCCCTACACTTTTACCGCTACCTCTCCTCCACTGCTGACCGCTGTTCAGGTGTCAGCAGACTGCGCTAGACAGTTACTGCGGTCCGTAGCAATTTTCTTCCCTTTATTTATCTTTATAGGCACAAAGCAACAGTGACCATTTTAAGCCTACAACCTTCGTTTAGCGGGCCAGTACTTTGAAAAATGCTAAAAAAAGATATACACTAGGAAGAGAAAGAAACAAAACTAGTTGACGATCAACGTCACTCAAGATTCTGCAGTGAACACTGGGTCTGCAGGCCATCTGACAGGACGACTTTCGAAGCAGCGGCCCACACTCACATGACAGTCAGGTAAAAAGCGGCAGTGACGGACCACTAATAGCCACCATCGTCACCACTGATCATTTTACAAGGTTCGACCGAGCCATTGTTGAAAGTATCAGCGGGGAGAAAGCCACCACGCGCAGCAACAAAACAACAATGGTGCTAGGAACAACTTGTCATGAAAAGAAGGGGGGAGGGGGACTTTTCCTCAACTCAGTGGATCACCTGTCACAGCATCGCAAGAGGGCCAGACCGGGGCATGCTGCGACGGCGAAGAGCAGATTTTTTTCGCTTTTTCCAGACATGACTGAGTGGCATCGCCTGGTGGGAGAAGCTGAACTACACGCAAGATGGCGACAGTGATACCTTCACCTTAACTAACACCACTCTGCAATTTGTCTTGCAAGTAGCATCCACCTCCGAGTAATCCAGCTAGATGCGACACAACTGCGATATCTACCGCAGGATGTATTTAATTAATAAGTCCGTTTCCATTATGATGAATAACACGGCATAGTGCTCAGACAACAATGCACATACCTCAGTCTCGTTAACGCAGAGGATGTCGGTCAACTTGTAAACGTCGTCCGTCATTGTAGGATCGTACGGAGCAGCGTTCACAAATGTCGTCACTGCATTGCAAAAACAAAAAGGAAATTAAAGCAGGGGTTGAATAAATGAGCTGCAAATAAATAAACCAACAGCCAGGGCAGCTTTGTGGCTTCCGCTGCTGGCACAATGAGCTGTTGCGCACGACCATTAGCATTCCCGCCGAGCAGATGTGTGCAAACCACACCGCTACTTGCACACCGGTATGAGCAGAACAAACGGCAAACGTTAAGCCTATCTAATCCTTTCTTTGGCCGCTGACGAACGCCAATGATTTTCCTTTGGTCCCATCTCGTGCGTCATCGAGATGCGACACCTGCATCGCCGATGGCGGTGCTCTTCATTATGCCAGCTTTCTGAGGCACCTTCAGAGCGACGCTAAAGCATGCTGTTGCTTTCACTGCTTCACCCTCGAGCGAAGCTGCTCAGTGTTTTTTTTTTTTGTTTGTTCGATATTAAAACAATAAAACATGGTGTACCATGCCTTGTGCACATTCAACATATCGATTGCAGTGGTTAATGCTGCACTTTTTGTTTTCCGTGACCTTGCTACGTGCTGTGCGTTTAAAGGCTAACAGCAAGCAAATATGGGACCGCGTAGGAAGCCTAGTTTAAGCTAACGTAGAGAACGAGAAGGTGCTGTGCAAAATTTTGGCGTCTGAAATACGAGTGGAAGTGCTATTACCGCTCGTCGGAAGTGATGCATGACCTCAGCATAATCTCCGAGACAAGGCGGTGCCCGTGGCGCGCTGAAAAAACCTGGAGATGATGTCCTGGGACTTGCGTCATAGCAACTACCGCGTCATCTGCTTAGGCACTGTTTAAAGGCTGCTAACAAAATAAAGAAAAGCAACACATTACCAGTCCTGTGGCTTTGCCAGTATGGCTTCAGTGCTATATACAGTCAAACCTCTATATAACAAAATTCGCGATGTAACGAACTATTTATATTTCCCCATATTAGTTCTATTGAATTAACAAAACCTTGATATAACGAAATTCTCGTTATATCGAGGTTTGACTGTATACTATTCACTTATAAAAAATTTTGCCAAAGCAAAATTTCGCTTGAAGCTTTAAGTATTCGAATGCCGTTCAGCTAGCGCGCTCTTCATGTACCATTATACTTTCGAGCAATCTTCAGGGCTTCGAGCACTGTCTGTCTGGCACATTCGAAAAAAGCCACCAGAATCTTTGCATTCTTGATCGCTTGCTCGGCATCCTGCACGTCCTGCGGCAGGAGCAATGCAGCAGCTCCGGGGACGTAGACGATGCAGTTATGACCTGTAATGAAATTATGATTTAAAAGGTATAAATTTCGGTCGTCTGCACCCGTGCCTCTTGGAAATAAACTAGTGCTACGATTTATGACATCAAGAGAAGCTGGTGTGGAAATTTCTAGCTGCCATCATCAACTATCATTTCTGCATGTGCTCGGTTTTACCAAGCCACCATTTATACACCAGACAAACATAAATAAAAATGAATGTAACAAATTATCGGATTTATCAAGGTAACTTTTAAACGTATTTTGGTGAAATGAGCATGTAACGAATATATGCTTATAATTAATATCAAATTTATCGAAGGCATTCCATTTTTGTCTTGGATGCGACCCCCCTATTAGGTGAGAAACCCTTGGCAAACCCCAGGGAGGTAGCGAAAAAACATTCTACTTTAATAAATGAATGAATAAGTAAGTTAAATCCATGTACTGCACATTATGGCATAGACGCTTGTATCAGCTTTCACTCTAGTATTTTAATGTAAAATTGTATGATTGCTTGTTCATGTCACGAATCTTGGGTTCCTGGGAAAGGATCATGCACTCACTTATTCAAGCAAACAACGCAATCCCTATAAACTGCCGGGAGTTAAAAGGGAAAGATGTTGTCAATCTCACCTTCCTTTGTTACAATGATGTTGCCTGTGGCATTGTTTGCCCTGGTGTCTGCTGGCTTGACGTGGTCTAAAAGACAACAGATTGACATGTAGATGACATGAACACACTTTGACAGATGTAAGTTCTAGATTAGGAGTAGACAGCACATACATACCTGTGTTAACTTTAATATCACGAAGGTACTGCAAGTAGTCCTTTCCAGTCTTGTCACTGCCAACCTGAGCAAGAAAAAAAAAATGCTGATATAGGCAGATTTACATGTTTTACAATTAATTGGGATGAAAATACAAGATCTTTGTTTGTCTTGAGGCAAGCAGCGCAAAAAAACATCCCGAAGGAAAGAAAAGATGGATGCAGCTTGTCTTTTCTTTCTCCGTCTATGTTTCTTTGTTTTTTATGGACAGGCAAATAATGTGCAATAACATTAAGGTATATAGAAAGGTGGCTGTTTGAATTAGAGATCAAAAGCAATGGATTGATACTGTAGTTGAGAAAGAACTATGGAAGAAGGAGGGGGGGGGTAAGTTATAACGAAATTGTATCTGACACGAATATATAACTCCATTATATTGAATATTTGTTATGTATTCATTACATGCTGATATTGGTGAGGAAATGCTAGATTTACTTTGTTATATCCACTAATTTGTTATATTGAGGTTTGACTGCAATGAATCCACAGAATTGATAATTTGTGTTTTGTTGAAGTAATGGAATGGGTGCCAAGGTGAAAGAAACACATTTGAGGGCTGCATATATCACAACATACAGCGTGAGGTTAAGAAATATGCATGCATAGGATCGTTTCAACTTGCACAGGACAGAGATTTCTGGGAGAGGCTTTTGTCCAACTTGGGACTGCTGCTGCTGCGGACGGCAATGATTGCGATTAACAAACCAGAATAATGAAAATGAACCCATTCCAACTCCATTTCATGCATGCTTCAACTTGACTGGTGCCCTCATACCACCACATGCAATCACCAAGCAAGGAGTGGAAGATGGATTATCGAAAGGAATCGCGGCATTATGCTGGCCTGCTGTTAATCCTTTACCTCACTGTTTTACCGACTCAACCACGTGCAGAACCTGGGGCACAAATTTGAAAAACGATACTGCTAAATTTTGAAACAAATAGATTGTCTGCGCGCAAGTTACCAACGCCACTATTTTGGGGGGGGGGCCATTCACAGCGTTGCGTAGTGCTGGCAGAGGTCAGCAAGAAATGAGTGAATCAGTTTATCGTGCAGCTTTATTTTGTTGCTCTAATGTCTGTAAAGCAATCAACCAAATATGACAAAGCATTGCTTTTTCGCTAAGCTACCTTGCCATTTTGGTAAAAGAAGGCAGCAGTAATCACAAGCTTTTCTCTTAAAAGTCTTGTGCTGCATTCTGGGTAAAATAAGTATACAAATCACCGGGAGTGGGGCTCCTGCGCCGATTGCGCCATTTTGATACAAACGCAGATTCCTGCGCCATACTGCGCGAAGCACGGAAAATTGACCGAAATTGCGCCACGAAATTGCGTGTGCTCCGGCAGTGGCCGCGGACAGCGAGCGGATTCGTTCTCTGAAAAAGAGTGCAGCCGATCACATTCCGCCGACCGCGCAACGGCGCCTGCCTCACAGTTTCTCGTGCTTTTCGCGCTTATAATAGAATTTTTTTTACCGCTTACGGAAAGTGGTCGGCGCGCGCGCGGCCACTCCCGGCTGTTTCTCACTGCTGTCGCCAGGGCGGCTGTATTTAGAGTGATTGGGCTGAGCGGCGCGGCGCTCCCTAGCTGAGGCGTAAAACAACGAGCACTGCGAGCGAACTGATATCATAGGGAGGCGCAGTGGGTTCAGCGGGCGGGCGTCTCAATCCGCAGGGCCAGTATAACGTAAAAATATTCCAATCTGTCTTTAAGCCCATATGCCTGAGCCATTTTGACACATCGCAAAGGGCTAAGCGGCGGATCTGGAATAAAAAGTCGCAGTTTCGCCCGAAAGGCGAAGCGTCGATTGCGATAGCAGATTAGTAGACAGCTATACGAAGTAAGGATAGTAGTTTTATCGGCCGTATAAACTTGTAAACATTGGCTTACTAAATGGATGGGCGAATAGTGAAGTTGAGGTTCGAAGCAAATAGTAGGTGATTTGGTCGAAGAATTTCGAATCGAATAGTTCAAATAGTATATATCACATATTACAGTAAAACCTAATGAATTCGAATTTCACGGGACCGAAAAAAAAAAGTCCGAATTAACCGAGTGCCGAATTATCAGGATATCCAGAAAACAATAAGCAAATGCTTACTACGTCAGCACGATTTTATTATTGGAATGGATGAGCAAGTCCTTTTGCTATTTTGCTCAAAAGCAGTGCAGAAGCTGCAATTCTCGTCATCTCGTGACTGCTTGGCTCTCGCAGCGGTGATCGAGGCTTCGAGACTTCCTTCGCAGCACGGCCGCGGCGCGCGCCTTCAGTTGCGACGCGCTTTGCACTACCGCGCGCACATCCCGATTATTTTTTCGCCAGTAAGCTGATCGCTAACAGATCGCACGTCCATCGCGATGTAGCCGGTGCCCTTCATCATCTACAGCTTTGTACAGAGTCAAGCCGAAACAACTGTTTGTCGCAACCGCGGCCGCTATCGACGCGATTATGAACGGCGACTTTGCGGTGCTTAAGGCAAGAACGAAACTACCGTTCGCTGCAACAACTGCAGACGAAATCGCGGTCGTTATCTATGCGATCGTGGATGGCGACTACGCAGCTTTTCAGGCACGCAGCCGACGTGCGTATTGAGTCAAAACGAAACTACTTTTTGCCGCCACTGCTGCGGAAAAAACCAAGACCGCTATCGACGCGATCATAGATGGCGACTGAAATCCCTCGGCCGCGCTGTTATAGGCACGAAGCGTTCCGTCGTTGCTGTCACTCATGTACGATCAACGCCTTGGTACGATTTCCGTTGATGACTATGGCAATGCGGACTCCGCCGCTTTGTTTCGGTTGTACGGTAGCGCCGTTACTGCTTTCTTGCGTCGCACATTTCCGGCTCTTTAATGCAAAAACGCATAGCCTTCGAGATTTACAGTTGACGTATGGCAGCCATGACCTAAAGCATGGCCTCCGAGATGTGTTGGAAGGAAGCGCGGCAGCAGCAGTGAGCGAATTGACCTTTGTGCTGCCTCTCGCTTCAACGCGAACTATCTAGAACTAAGCGCACGAAGCTATGAGCACTGGCACTACCACTCGCACTCTGTCCCCATCGCAGACCACCGTTACTAGATGAATCTAGCAACGTTGATCGCAGACCGCTTTCAAGATAGGGATGATGATAAGTGGTTCTTGAGGGAAAGGGAAAGGTTGGCGCTATCTTATAGGGCCCGCGCTGCTGCGCCATACGCAGCACCCCCCTCCCTCCCTCCATTCACCACGCGGTGCCTTGCGTGCGATCGAAGACATATGTCTTCGCGAGGAAGCGCACATGCATGTGCGCTTCCTCCCCGCTTCCCTCCCTTGCGCGCGCGAGATTGAGCCGACGATACGATTTCAGGCGACCATGTTATCGCCCAGGGACGGAACATCAAGGCGACGACGACGACGGCAGATATGCACCTGGAGTGTCCATGATTGCTATCGCAATAAATTTACAGATTGGAATATAGTTTTACGTCATACCAGCCCAGGGTTGATTGCGACTCTCTGGGTATGCGGCGACATATCGTGACCCAGAAATTATGTTAGCGCATCGATCGGACTCATAATTTGAGAACGTTTTCCGCTATCGTCATGAGCGTCGGCGCGGGAATATATAGTTCGATTGTAGTTCCACTGATGTTTTCTGCTTTACAGGAAAACGTGCGTTGTGCCGCTGCTCGACCCACTCTTCCATATGTTCTGGTATGCTATAGCTACAATTAAATTAAAGCGTGCTTCTGGTATGCGCTTTGTGTTGGTTTATTCTCTATTTAACCGTGGTTTCAGCGCTGCCATATTCCATTATTCCACCAATATTCAGATTGGCCTGCTCCAAAATGAAATTTACTCTGCTCCACGCTGCTACAAAATGCAATTCTGTCTGCGTCAAACTGCTCCAAAACCCAATCTTACTTGCTCCAAAAATTGCTCCAAAATGACTTTGGGCAGTCCCACCCCTGAATCACTGATACGTGATTACGCAGGATGTGACACTTAAATTCTGGTCTTACGCACATTTTTACGACATCACAAAAGGGACAAATTGTCGGCTCTTCTACAGAGCAAAATACGGCAAAGTTAGGTATACACAAACTTAGAGAAAGGCGTAAACTCACTTTCGCGATCATGCCGCACGTCAATCCCATGCGAGTGGCCATGACACAGAATTTGCTCCCTTGCCACCATAACACATGACAAAGTCATTGCCAGTCAGCGTCTCCCCAGGTGCCGGGAAGCGATCAGCATAGCTGTGAAAGCAAAAGGCAAGGATAATTCACTATGTGAGGGCGTGTTTTAATTAGTTTGAAATGTTGCCACCACAAACACATAAACACATTCGACTATAAACACTTGATCTTGTTCTCAAATTAAAAGTATACATTATCCCGTGCGATATCTGCTGCCCCCCCCCCCCCCCCCCTTTCTCCAGAAAACAACAAAACAAAACAAAAAAATCCTGGGGGCACAGTTCGATTATACTTTTGTAGCATGCAAGAGTCGATATACAACTCTGGGGTTAATGTGCCATTTCTGCAGCCGTTACCTGATCATATCGACCACGCAGGCTCCAAGAAATACAGCTTCGATAGTCTTGACGTCAGTCTGCTTGACCTCGTCGTATTTCTCCTGTTTGGGGTTGTCGCGCTCGGCATCCCCGTATTTGCTGGACGGCTTCGGTTCACTCATGCCGCGATCACGTCAGGACTGAGTGGTAGTTGCTCGATTCCAAGTGAAGTACGTGTCACACACCTCCGAGCTCCTGCGCGCTGAAGCGCATTTCGACGACTGAGGTGATAACGCTTATCTTTTTTCCTGAGATCTTAAGCTGCGTAAACACGATCATTGCTAGCGAGGCAGCAGGCGTTGAGCAACGACTTTCAACATACGGCCCTAACATTCCGTGCGGGTTTCAACACTGTGTTTCGTCTTACGGCGCCTTCAAGAAACCTGGTTGCGAATTCTTGCACAAAATTAACACAATGGAAGCGAGATCGCAAGGTGATCTCGAGGATCAGCGGGGATTAACATGTATGTAGTATTAGCATGTACTCTCGCGATGGAAAGAAACGCGAACAGCGAGCGCGTGGCCGCAGCATAACTGAAGATATAGTGCGCTCGTCATCACAATTGACAGGCGCGCATGTGCCGGTTTGATTGCGCTGTGCGATGATGCACTGTTAATACCGTTTGTGCTGTCATCATTACTGCGCCGTCACCTTCTCTCGTTTTCAAATTAAAGAGAAGAAGAATAGAAACAAAAAATATCTCAGTACAGAGGGTGCATCATCGCACAGCGCAATCAAACCGGACATGCGCGCCTGTCAATGGTAGAGTGTACTAGACAATGGTCGAGTGGGCCGAACGGCGCTCTGCCGCTGAGGCGCCGCGTGTGGAAAAATAGTGCGAGGGCTCTGCGAGCGAACTGGATTGGGGCGGAGACGCGCTCCGCGGCATATTCAACGTACTTTCGCTGCGGGCGCCGAGGCCGATTGCGCATAGTACGCTCTTAAAATAGCGCTTTATGTCAACTGCAAATTTATGTTTACACCATTTTGCCAAACATATATATTTGAGGCATAGATTATACAACGCGACGTCTTCAATATTGCTGTCGTTGTCAAGCGCGTCGTCTGCTAGCGAGCGCGCGTTCGCTATGCGGACGCTGGCGCACGCCCAGTTTTTCTCGCAGAACCTCTGTGCAGTACATTTTTTAATGTTTGAGTTGCTTTGGTGCGCCCATGACTCTTGACGGCCGGTACCAAATGTAGTTTAGCCAGGTGAACTGCTGTTTGTACCACTGTCCTCTAAAAGTAACTGGTATCTCCGCACCATGAAGGCTACGTAAGTAAATTTCATTATTCATATCGTGTCATTTTACACGCGCTTCTTGTTGGTGGATATTGATCACGGACAATGATCGAAGAAAACAATAGTAGAGTGAAATAAACCAGGTTTATTAAATGTGTGGCGCGAAGAATGACCTGTATCAAACGGTACATATATATATATATATATATATATATATATATATATATATATATAGTATATGTGTGTGTGTGTGTGTGTGTGTGTGTGTGTGTGTGTGTGTGTGTGTGTGTGTGTGTGTGTGTGTGTGTGTGTGTGTGTGTGTGTGTGTGTGTGTGTGTGTGTGTGTGTGTGTGCGAGTGGTATTATTATACTATACGACGCCTAATAGTCATTTTCGTTCGAATGTAACGCAAAATAGCACTATTGAAATCTCAAAGGTGATTGACTACATGCAAGTGAGGACTGTTATTCGGAATGATTTTGCTGCCGGAGAGTCGTGGCTGTTGCGCAGAGGCGCAGTTCATGAGAGAACTAACGGACGGCTGTTAAAAAGTCCTGATTAACAAGTTCCTAGCTCTCATTCAATATAAACGCCCCGTTTCGGGGCAGCCTGTAAATCTGCTAACTTGACTCAGATAAGAATTTTTGACAGTCTCACCATGTTTGCAACCCATTAAAACTGAGTGCCCCATGGGGTACCACACTTACTCGTATCTTCTTCAACGAACGCAACAGATCTGCACGTATCTCTACGTGTATGTGAGACATGCCGTTCCTTTAATTGTTTCATTATAGTCGTTATGATAGTGCACCGGATAATTGAACGCAGCCGTGTATAATATACAAGCTGCAGAGTTGAGCGGTCATACATTTGGGAGCGGCATTACATTTACGCATGAAATATAGGATAAGCGTAACATGTTTTTCTCGGAAATCAGACTCGAGAATAATTTATGTTGTTTACACCCCCAGAAATAAGCCGAAGGACGCAGCCACCTGCTTTCTTCTTTTTATTTTTTTAATATAAGCAAATTCTTGGGTTTTGCGTGGCAAAACCACGATATGATTATGAGGCACCCGGTTTAGTTTTTGCCACCTGGGGTTCTTTAACGCGCACCTAAATAGAAGTGCACGAGTCCTTTTCCATTTCGTTCCCATCGAATTCCACGACCTGGATTGACCCCGCGAGCTCCAGAATTAGCAGCGCAACGCCGTATCCACGATATAGGCACTAATTAGGCTACCGCGCAGGCTTTTTTTCTTTCTTTTTTGAAGTATCGACTGGAAAAAATAAATTCCACGTACGGCTTACGGCCAAAGATTAGCATACAGAATGGCTAACTAAAACCGTTTTCGGCGCTCGAGGTCCGACTGCAATAAATGACCCCGTACCAATTACTCCGAATTCTGTTACGCGAGAAAGGCGGAAACTTGAATGGAATGTTGCACTGCAGTTTACTCCTTTTTTTTTTTTTTTTTTTTTAATCTAGCTATACCAATGCTTCCCGTAAATCTAAGTACAAGGCGCCGGATGGGGCAGGTATGCTTTACTTGTTTGAAGCGGCAATTTCAGGAAGGTTACATATGCATTGCTTCGTCTGCGTTTCGCAAGACCTACTGATAGAAAACTATAAGCGCAACAATACACACGAGATATACATGTTGCTTGAAGAACGAGAAAAATATTTTTTCTCCAAAGGGAACCGTACAATAACATAGTAGAATGAAAGCTGACACTGCCGCCGCAATGCACGCGCAATCACCGAGCGGCATTAGAAAATCATAAAAAATAAATAAAGTAGAGAAAGGAAAGGAATTTATTCTGAAGGCATAAATACATGTCATATGCAATCATGAACCCAATTTGATCGGTCTGAACGCAAATACCAGCGCGCGAAGTAGTACGAATGACCCTGTCGAGCAGTATCGCTGGATGGATGGATGGATGGATGGATGAGGCTGAACCCTTTAAACCGGGCGGTGGCATACGCCACCTTTACGCCAGCAGTTTCCAACGGCGCGACCATAGAGTTTCTAAATAAAAAAACATGAAACTCTATGGGCGCGACCTTGATGCGGCCCAATCCACTTCGACCGCAGCGCCGCCCCAGTATTTTTCCACGTCGGGCGCCTCACTGCAAAGCATGCGCCGCTCCAGCCGCTCGTCCCACTCGACCATATTCTAGTACACTCTAATGGTGATGACTGGACAGCGCGCACTATACCTTCACTAGAGCATGCACTAGAGTGTACTAGAATATCACACTACCTTCACTTCCGCTGTTCGCGTTTCTTTCCATCGCGATAGGCGATAGTATGTACCACGGTCCCAGCAGCAGTTACCATGGAGGATGCAGTTACTATGCGCCGCAAGCCACAAGCAGATTTGATTATAAAAAAGCAAGAATCACGCAAAAGAGTAATTTTATTGTTTTAGAGATGTACTAAACACACTACTTTTTTAAAGATGCAGACACACTTGCCTAATATGACCTATTTTTGGCAGTCCACAATGTGCACTACATCATAAATACTGGTACACCTCCGCGAGTATGCGTAGATGTCAAGGGTGAGATTTAGTTTTGCAATTCGAAAACCTCCATGTCGAAAACAAATGCCATGTGCTCGCGTGTGTGCTGAAATGGACACTCCTACTTCTCCGAAAGCTGTCACATTTTCTCCTGTTTCAGGTACGGGCGCTTGTGTTTACTTCCTGCCACTACACTTTTTCGATGCAAGTGTTAACGAAACAAGCAAAAGCGGGAGTTGATTTATCAGACATATGTGTGGGCGTTTCGCGTGCAGATCGCAGCAGTACCAGCTCTGCCAAGGGCAACTTGACCGGTATCGCTCGAAAGATAAAGGACAGCTGCGCTGACATTTACAACTTGTCGCAGAGATGGGACACCCTCCGAGCCAACGGCGCCGTACTGCTCAATAGGATAGCCGGCACGAAGCTGAAAAGGCAAGTGTGCGCGCGGGCCTGCAGCGCTCGGCCGGTCACGTGTGAACAAAACGAAGATCCGCGCCTCTGTTTCACATGGTGTGATTTCGCGCTTACGAATTCGCAGATGCGCCAAAATGCACCGTCGGCCCTTGTGTGCGTGCGATTTTTCCGATGATCGCAGGCGCTGCACTTGTTATTGTGGCTTCCTCTGCTCAAGTGGCACTTTACCGACTGTAGAGGATGGGCCAAGAATTGCGCATTTAGCAGAAAATAAGTTCAGAAGATAAAGATTGTTGGGAAAGACGTGTTCAAAGTAACGCAGTCACGGGAGTGAATCGAAAAATGCTTTAAAAAATAGAAAACAGTTACTGTTTTGTTTTCATGAGCAAAAAAGAAAAAAAAAAAAAAAAAACACTATGCATGCAGAACTAACCCACATGTTGGACTCTATGTGAAACAAAGCTTTAGTGAAGTGCACAATTGTGTTTGACTTCAGTCTTCATCCTGTGCAGGACTTTAGTCTTCATCCTTCATCTTCATTACTGTGATCTCATGCAATTTTTATGTTTTTGCACTACATCCTTCGCAAGCTATGCTGAAATATTTGCAAGCACCAAATCAGGCGGCTGGAGAGCATGAGACGTATAAGCAGTGATGTCACTAGTACAAAGGCAATGTATGGTGCTTGTCGAGGGAAGGATCGCAATGACAGTTGTGCGCACGGAGAAGAATGACGCATATCTAGCTACATTTCAGGATTCTGTACCTGTTGTGTCAGAGTGGAACACACCACCATTCTGGAGGATGGGCCAAGATTGGACACGCTCCCAGTAGCACGTAGTGAATGGCTAAATCAGAGAAAATCATGACAATGAAATAATTCATTGACTATAATTCACTATTCCACAAAGAGTTCCAACTGTGTACTTTAGATATATTTATCAGCTGACCCTATATGTATATGTTTTATGCAAGAATTTGTGTTAATTCACTAGCACTACTTTGTTGGCCAGCATACAGTGGTTATATAGGTTTGTTTGCTGGTCTTGCATTCAGTGCACATATAACCTTTGTATATATGTATATGTTGTAATGAAGATAAATATGCACCTAGGCTCGCGCGCTCGGACTGTGGGCGCAGACAGAGAGAAGAGGAGGCAGAGGTAAACAGGCGTTCTGGCGGACGGCCGATTGTCTGCTTCTCTTCATTACAATGGCGCAGTCGACGAAAGCCCAGTCTTAAGGCGCTTCAGCCTTAAGCACCGTACTGCGTAGGCCTTGCGTCCTCCTTTATCTCTCGCCGCTGTAGCTGCACCCGGGAACGTTTTGGCAGGTCGCCTCACCACCTGCCCCGCTGTAGACCCAGAATGCGAGCCATTTTTACCACCATGGGTCTCGAACTCTGCGTCGACTTCCAACACCGTACCATCGCTTCCAGAGACCAAGACCACTTTCGGTCCACAGCAGTCAGTGAAACAGCTCCCAAACACATCAACGTGGGGGCGCATGGTGGCGCCGGCGCTACCACTCCAGGCATCCGACCTGTCCACGGATCGTAGCAGGGACATGCTTCCTGACTCGTCGGAGCCACATCGTTGCCCCGCAGTCATTGGCCAAATTCGCGGCCATTCACAGCGCACTGAGGGAAGCCTGGCCGAAGGTCATCATCATCAAAGACCTTCCTGCACACGAAAGACGTGCAAGGCATCGAAAGAGACGCGCAAAAGGCCAGTTGCGCAATGCTCGCAGTTTTTCGTCAAGCACGGCTGATTCGAGTGCAACGCCAAGCCTAGATCGTTTCGCGGCAACGTTGCGAAGAAGCACGTGACGGCCGAGCAGAGCGGCTGCTCATTGTGCACGATCTCCTGCCCTGCGTGCCCAATTGCAACAGGATAATCGTCGACGAGACATGCAACCCGATCGCAACACTCGGTGCCGACCCCCAGAGATTCTGGTTGCGCACAGGACGGCTTTTCTTGGTCTTCCAACATCAGCGTGCCCTCACAATCACTTGAGTTATGTTCGGCAGCGTGGCCGAGTGTAACGAAGAGAAATATGCACCTAGCCTCGTGCCCTCGGAGAGTGGGCGCGGACAGAGAGAAGAAGAGGCAGAAGTAAACAGGCGTTCTGGCGGATGGCCTGCTTCTCTTCATTACAATGTATATGTATGTATATATATATATATATACGTGGGATAACTGCTCGCAACACGGTAGTTTCATTAAATGCATGTCTGTAGGGTTAATGTTTTACTGGTCACCATGACAGTACGATTTTTGCATCGCCTGTATGACATGCTGCGGACGTGCACTGTGCTTCTTGCAGCTGCGATTTATGCAAATGATAACTTCGCATTGTCGTTCATGGTGGCTGCAATTTTTGCATTGAACTCAGTGGAAGACTGAACTGGAAAATTGAAAGCGAAGTTTTTCTTTGTCAACCCTACTGGCTGCTGCTGGGTCAGTCGCAATCTCGGCAGATATATTTATAAATACATGTATATATCAATATATAAAACTTCGCTTTCAGACTTCCAGTTAGGCCTTCGGCTGAGTTCTCACATTGCGAAAATTGCAGCTGCCAGAAGCACAGCGCAAGTTCCGGCATGCGATACAGGTGGTGTAAAAAATCCTACTGTCGTGGTGACCAGTAAAACAATAACCCTGTTGACATGAATTTCATGAAACTGTACCATGTTTCGAGCAGCTATCCCACCATAGTAATTTTCAGCAGTGAAAATCGCTGTTGTCTTGGTAATGGTGTGCTTTAGAATTTTAGCACTGTATGTTCTGCAAGGTGCCTGAGTGCGTTTGTAACTCGCATAGTGGATAGTTGTGGATCACATTACAAATCTTTAAAGTACTCTCTAAAACGCGCTGTTGTACTGAGGGCTCTTGGGAACAAAGCAGTCTATGCACATTCTTATAAAAGAGCACTCAGAGATGATTCATGAGTGTGGGTGTCACGTGGTCCCCGCTGCTGAATTAATTACATTAGTAACTTGGTTCATCAAATCCCAACCCTTTTTTATGTTTATGTATCTTATCCGTTGATTGGCCATAATGTTTGAAGTGTGGCTTTATGTTCTTACATGAGTATGTTTATGTCTGTATTGCATGTGGAATTAATGTGGTGGCCCTGACTGTTCTCGTATATTTGTCGTACAGCCTGCAGGCTAAAGAGGATGAAGCTCCACACGACGCAGAAGCCAGCGATGAGAAGCTCTTAGAGCTTTGTTCATTGCTCCTTGATGTGTGGACTGAGATGGTAAAAGTGGATTCCCTCAGTCACTTTCATAATGTGCAGTCGACCGATTCTTTAACAGTAACGGGCGAGCGTCGACTGGCTGGCCAGCATGCGCCTTCTAACGACGCGAAGCGACGAGATCAGCAAGATCCGGCCAGTCGACGCTTGCGCGGTGCTGTTAAAGAATCGGCCCCCTGTACATAACGGTAGGCCTGCCATGTATATTCATACCCGTCAACTTGTACAATTTTATTGTAAACTTATTTTTAGAGCTCGTTCACAATTGGCGTATTGACACCGATAATTTTATGATTTTTCTATTTGTCTCTATCTTGGGGCAAAAGTTATTTCGAAAGAACAAAAATACAATCGCTGACCGATTTTTCGTGGAGTCGTTATTGCGACAGGCAGATTATTCGGGCCTAACCATGCAGGAGAGACACCAACTTGCTGGGCAGATGGATAACAGCAGCCGAGATTTCAGTTCCTAGTTTGCAAATATTTCATGAATAATCTCATCAACATTTCTCTTTGTCTGTCGTGCAGATCTTTCTTGCTACAACTATAGAGAAGAATGTTCACAGCTAATGTATAGACCAATGTTTTGAGAATTTTTTAGTAAACAGTCATGTCTTGAGTATTCAAACCTTTTCTTGGTATTTTTAACCAAATGTTAGCATTTTTTTGTTGGCTTCGACTGTAATATATTTCAAGTTTCAAAGTTTGCAAGTGTATATATTTTTTATAATATGTACCAGGTGTTTTCAGAAAGGCTTACATTGGTATTAAACACAGTGCAGCAAAGATTGAGGAACACTTTTTTTGGAGGGGGGGGTTCCACGTGTCTGTGCGAGTGATTTATTTGGATGAAATAGGAAATGTTGGGAACTGTTGTGTCACCGGCTTCTCCACAAACGATAAATCTTTTGGTAACATAAACATATCATCTGCAATGGCAGACATTCAAACACATGTGTTAATCACTGGATAGATTACCTGTCTGGCCAAGCCGTCTTTTCCTTTTATCTACAATTGTTTGTGGGTTCCAAGGGCAAAAAGTGGTCATAGGCCACTTGAAAATGGCTGCGACGCCACTTGCTAATTAAGAATGTTAAAAAGTGCAAACTGTACATGGACCAAAAAGGCATATACACACACACACACACGAGCTACTTCCAACAATTAATTTTTGCGATCGTATTGCTACTATTAGGCAAATCAACGATTGCCTGAATGATTGGTTGCGAGAGCACTCTTAGAATGTAAAAAACTTTGCTGGTGGGTTTCTTGTAATGCACTGCAAGACGTGGCTGTCAGCCATTGTTTGACACCTGCACAATTGTTGGCCAAAGTAAGAAACAGCTTACAAGAGAGATTATCGGAGCAGAAGGTATAGAAAAGCTGGGTGAAATGCGTGTAAGCATGCCGTCTATCTTGCTAACAGCAAAATAATTTGATTATCTGGGCGAGCCAACCCGGATTACTTAGAACGGATAGGTTGTCAAGCCTTTGTGTACTTCTTCAGCTCTGCACATTGATTTGCTAAAGTTACATTGCTGTCGGTTGTGTATAAAGTAGCTACATAAAGAATAAATTGTTGGAAGTAGCACATGTATGTATATGCATATGTGCCTTTTTCGTCCATGTCCAGTTCGCACCTTTCAACGTTCTTATGGATTACCAATGTGCCTGAAATGCCACTCTGGTTGCTAATTAACTTTTGCTTTAGACATTTACTCGAGTGACATTTCCCAATCGACTTTTTTATTAACAAGATTAGGGGGACTGTTGTAGGTGCAACATTGAAACTAGCTGGTATGCCGAGTATACCAATTTCCTGCAAATTCTTAGTCCAAACTGTAGGCTACTAGTTTTTAGAAATACATGATAAAAATGTGTGGCGAAATGCATTGATGTACCACTTTATATTTTGCTAGACTTCAGTAAAAAATAAATGGAGTTTGAAAAAATTGCAACTGGAACTAATACCCAACTCCAGACAGACAACAGATTTTTTTTGCAGCTAGTGGTTTCACAACTGTAAAAGTTCAGTCGCGAAAAAAGAAGGCACATCAATATTGTACAAGTTTCATTTGCCTTCAGTTATCCTCAAGGAATATTTTTCACGGACGGTTGCAGTGCAGCATGAGGCGCTTGGATAAAAAAAAAATGTGTTGCAACTTTCAGGAGCAGCAAGTCACCAAGATGACTGCGATTGTCAACAACTTGTCAGCCGTGGTGGACCTCCACAACACCTCGTCTTCACTGCGTGTCGAAGAAGTTCCATTCACCACGTGGCCAGTCGAACGTTTCTGTAAGCCACCGCTGATGAAAGTAGCATCTGCCAATTTCGTAAACTTGCGTGGTTGAAGTCTTTTTTTTGACAGCCTGTGGGATAACCTTGATGCACGTTGCGAGACCTAATGAGCCTTCTTATTCTGTGCTCGTTCATACAAGCAAGCTGCAAGCATTTTAACCAGAGGCAGCGCTCTGAAGGATACAGAGTGCAGACAACAGGTGCAGATGCATCTACCGTCTGTTTAAAAGAAATAGTTAAAACAGATTATTTTCAAAATTGTTTCCAGTGGTAGTCTTTGCGTGCTCTGCATTGGATGATGTACTGAAATCACGTGCCATTGTCGGCGACGTTTCAGGCAGCGCATCTGATGTAAAGGTGCTTATGCATGGGACCTTGGTCCTGGCTGGAAGGGCATGCAGGCTTTCGTTTGAAATTGCAGTGGTTTTTGCACCGTCCCATCGTTGGGTACAAGATGCACGCGCGGTGCTTGTTTGTTTGCAATGCCTAAACCTGGTGAGGGGTCCTTTAAGAAAAACCTTCACTCAACCAGCCTGAAGACCGCTCGTACTATTTCGTACAATAAAAGTTTTCTATACTACTACTTCAGCAGCTCCTGTATAAATACATTGGAACAGATGGAATCGTCATTGTGCTCTGCATCCACTGCACCGATTCGATGAGGTTTGTTGCATTTAAAAGAAAGTTAAAATCTGCCCACTGGAGGAAGTAGATTTTTAATTTAGACTACCAGCATTTTCTTTTCTTAATTCTTGGAAATAAAAAAATTTTGAAAATTGAAGTATTAAGTTCGCAACTTTGTAACTCGGCAATAGGAAATATCACAATTCCGTCAACTGCATCTACTGAGAAATACGACGCAGACAAAATTAATGCAATTAACGCTCTGTAATGTACCACTAATTTGCGAGTTGCGCTTTTTCAAAGACCTCGTAAACATTTAACAATTTCATATTTCATGCAAGCCATAAACTCCTATATCAAATATTTCCGCTTCAGATCCTTTAACTGATAGAATGTGCACAACTGCGATAGTTATCTGTTTTGGTGCAGAATTATAGATTTGTAAACTTCATGCTTCTGTTTTTCTTTTTGTTTTTCAAACTTCGCTATTTTTAGCAATTTTTAAAAAATTATTCCAGGTCCCAAGTCTTTTTTTGCTTTGATTCTTGAATCCTTTGCTTCCTACAGTTGGTAGAACTCAGCTTTTTTTTTAAATGCAATGAAATTTATTCACATTAGTTCCGCCATTGTCCAGTGAGAGCATTTCTGCATTTGACATGTATTTTGATACATTTAATCCTTTTGCTGACACAGCTTCTCTGAGAAATTCACGAACTTTGGTATTGAACTAGTCCTCTTCGTGTTTTTTTCTTTTGCAGATGATACGGCTTGTGAGATTGCTGCAGCATTTGCAAAGGAGTTGGGCGTTAAGAAATGCGTCGTGGAAGAAGTCGCCATGCAGGGTGACGAGAAGACCTTGTCGTTTTACGTGACAGTGTGGACTTACCAGGCCTACATAGACGCGGAAACTGAATTGTCCCTCGAAGCAATGGTGCGCGAAGTTGGCCTTAAGTGAGCACACCTCATAATTGGGCATTTGTGTGTGACCTGTGAGCATGTTTACTTCGCGAAATCACTACAATGGTGGACTTTTACCAGTGGCGACATTGTTCGGAGTACATACTTGCGGAGACATTTCTGTGGCAACAAAGGGAGAGCTACAGAGGCGGAGTTCATGCACATGTTTTACTGCACCAGATAGTCCGACAGAGTTTGACAGCGCTCTTTGTTTCGGTTTTTCGGAGCAGACACTGCATCATTGTAGCTTGTGACTTGCGCCAGTTCAACATTTGCGAGGATGTGAAAGAGTACAGAAAAAAAAATTGAAATATAACACTGAGGAGTGTATTTTGTGTGTTACTTTAATACAAGAAAGGGAAAAATTGTCATCCACCCAAACGCAACACAAAACTACTAACATCCTTTAACTTCGTGCTACATTTGCGTGGATGACAATTTTTCCATTTCATGATACTTCCTTGAGGGATTGCGTAGAACTGATCTGCCATATTTTAATACAAGCGCTGTAGTAAATAAGATGTACATGCTTTATGTCCCCAGCCTAAACAAACATGAATGAAACTGTGGGACTATTTCCTAGAGTGTTATCATGCTGTTTCTAGAGCAGCAGCCATGGTCAGGAAAGTCCGGGAGAGTTTGTAAAGAAAGTATTCCTTTAAAGGTACACTGGAAAGCACCAGAGCACCCTAAATAATGTACTAGTGTAATACTGGCTAAATAATGTACCAAAATACTTGTTTATATGAATCAGCTTTATCTACACCAGAGGAGAATGTGCCACAACGTTTTGACACACCGGCTCACTTTGTTCCTGTGATCACTGTGGCTGCTACGTGCGGGCACGGCCAGAAGAAACCATGCACAGCACTTCTGCTTGCTTTCTACCGCACAAGCGGTCTTTGTCGACACGGCTCAACATGTGACAGTACGCGTATACATAAGCACCATATATGTATAGCCATCTGTACTACCACTGTATATGTGCTCGTTGCCGGCACTTTTCTCTACGGGATTAAGCAATGAAACAACAAACACTACCTAAATATCCCCACTGCAACAAATACATGCATCATTTCTTAAACAAACTGAACCCATTTCCTTGACTCTTCCTTCTATTTTAAATCGGATAGCTTTATTTAGTTCTTGATGTCCCGAAACTGATGACACAAGATACAGCATTTGAGGACAACTTTACCATCAAATAAATTACCTTACAAGTGTTTTCGAACTACTATACTTGCTAAGTGTGATCCTTTCATGTGAAAGAAGTATGTGGCATTTCTAAAACTTCGAAGAAACGTATTGCTACTTCTGTAAACTGGCACAGTTCCTGCCTGTTCATCGGGGGATAGAAAGGCTACGGAGAAAGATACATAAAGAGTTGAAGACATCACAAAGACAGAAGCAAAATGACACCAAAAAATACATCACACCAGCTCAAAATATAATGCAGTGTGTCACTTGAAACTATTTATTGGGTACTGTACAAATGAAGCGAGATATCTCGATGACTTCTGGTTACTTTATACTCTTCACCTTCTTGACTTCCTTGTATATGCTGTACTTCTGGACTGGAATAAGAGAAATATTGAGACTGTTGAGCATGCTTTGCTGTTTAAACACATCTTCGATTGCAGATTAATGCTAGAATAGCTTGTTTACACAACCTTCTACTTGGACACACGTGCCAACGTGCATGGCCAACCCCACAATGATGCACAACTGCAAATGGTGCAGAACACACGACAACCAAGATGACCAGATACACAGCCGCATTACACATTGGAACCAACTCGCCTATTTCTGTACGTGCTAGTTGATTCCAACTTGCACCTGCAAGTTTCCCAATTTCATCAACCTGCCTAATTTTCTGCCGTCCTCAACTGCGCTTCTCTTCCCTAGGCATCCATTCTGCAAATCTAACGGTCCACTGGTCATCTGCCCTACGTATTACATGGCCTGCCCAGCTCCTTTTTTTTTTTTTTGTCTCTTAATGTCAACTGAGAATGTACACTTTTCATAATCCTGGGCTGTATAAGCACTGGAGTGCAGCACAGGCACTCGGTACAGCATTTAAATTTTAAGCAAAACGCAATAAACAAGACACCAAAAATGAATATTGCATAGATTGTGAATGTTAATAATTTTTACAATAACCTATACTGTGTTGCTTAGCTTGTTTGGAGAAACGAAACATAAAAGATCTGTCTTGAACAATTCCACTACTTTTCAAGCTTCATCACAGGCCAAAGCTGTGCCTTGCCTACATTGCAATGACGACCTTTACATCCAAAGTGGTAGATAAGCATGGAATTGGGTGAAAAGAATCAATTGCATTATACTGCTGCAGTGCACATGCATGAACCAAGAAATTAATTTAAATCTGTTCCAAGATTCCGGTCCATCATCAGCCTATTTTATATGTTCACTACAGGACCGAAGACCTCTCCCAGCAATATCCAAATGCCCCTGTATTGCACCAGCTGAACCAATCTCATGCCTGTAAATTTCCTAATTTCATCACATCCCAATTCTCTGCCATCCTCAATTGTGCTTCTCTTTTCTTGGCACCCATTTTTGTAACTAGACGTTTCACTCCACGTACTTCGCTGCGCTGTCGTTTTTCATCTGCGATGCTTTTTGGAAAACCACTACTTCACATATTACAGCTACAAGCTTGCGAGTGTAAGGTTACATAGAATCCCATATTTGCGTGCCTTTGTGCTTCCAGCATATGACATAAGGTTGTGAGCGCAAGCGATATGCTATGGAGGCTGATAGCAGAGATTTGCCACTCTGCTCGTTCAATGGTAAGCAGTTTCATATCTGCAACGTAATAACTGCCACATTTTTTCAACACAAAATAAGACATTGTTACATCAAATTACATGACGCGTACCTATATCTTTCATTTCATATGCGACCTACTATATTTTGACCACAAATGCAAGCAGTTTTCTAGTCCTATGTAGTGAGTGTTGCTTGCCTGTGTAGACAAGCTTTGAGCTCTGTTTAATGAATGTAGGTGGCACAAGCACCTAGAGCTGCATTTAGGAGGGGGACGCTCAAGCATATAAAGGAGTGTGAGCTACACTCTTATACGTTGAACTTCTTGCTGCTAGCTTACATACCTGCTACGTGAAAAGCCGAAACTTGTGCTACAACTTATACTACATTTGGGTCCTGCATATTGTGGCTTCGATACAACGGTACAGCTCTCATTATACGCATTTCGTTGTATCCGATATTCGTTATATCGACGAGGTTCCGCTACATCCTACAAGTTGGAGGGGGTCACCCGAGCGACACAATTCACACATCAGAACCGTAACTTGGCCTTCAACTAAAACTTCGCCACAGCGTGTCCTATTGGCGCAAGTTGCTGCACAGGCGTGGCGATGTTCAAAGACTGTCGCTTACTGTAGGGGTCAAACCTCCAGAGCTCGAGCTTGTCGTCCAGGCGCGCGCGTAACTGGACGAACTTGTGCTTCGAGACTATGCTCTCCAAGAGCACCAGGATGAACCTACAAAGCAAACAAGCCACAACAGGCGATGCTGGTTTCAGTATTCTCAGTTCTTTCTGGCCTGTGCGCCAGTGATCGTCCAAAATCGCAGCGAAAGAGATGGGGTGCAACTTACTTGGACTTAGCTTTGGCCATATTGCTTAAGCACTGACGCACTTAAAGCTCCTTGAGATGTGCGAAGCCGCAGACGACAGAGCGAAGGTGAACGCTCAAACCACAGTTTTAAAACGCAGGTAGATCTCGGATCTAACCGCGGAACTCATCAACACCGCTGCATGGAGGCCATGTTGGCCATGTGAGTTCGACGAGTTGATTCGGCCTCGTCTACGGAACTGAAAGGCAGTGGTATAGGTTCGCGTTCAAACCTTTCTGTGGATTCTAGCGAAATTCTCGGATAATTAAAAAAAAAGCTTCTCGTATTATGTTAATTTGTGCGAGGTACAGGAAGCTCGTATCTCTTGCGTTTAGTCTTGTTTCTAACGCCACCAAACACGTATTAGCCGCGGAACTTCCGGTAGCTACTGAGCATCAGAACTTGCCGCGTTACTAGTGCAAAAGTTGTATGTTTAGAGATTGTCGCGTCACCTATGGGTTTTGAAACAAACTAACATTGCATTAAGTTGTAACAATTACGTGCTAATTTGTGTTTTTTTCATAGGGAACGCACCCGTCTGCTACTCGCCGTTCGTGCTCAAAAATTGTGAAGCGGTAAATGGCCCGAGGTTCCGCCACTACGAAGCTCGACCAACTTAGGTGCATACGGACTTCCGGCTGCAGTTACGGGTCCGTGCTTTGTTTGTGTGCTGGCTGTTGGTGGTGGCGAGATCGCTCGCTCGGGCTGTGCTTATTTGTGGTGTATCCCTGTGCGCTCTGTGGCGTGCTGTGTTGGACTCGCTCGCAGAGCCAGTGCGGGGGCCCGCAGGACCGCTTCGTGTCTCAGTTGCACCAAGCCGTCGGTTCGCGGGCCTGTCACGAATAGGCACCGTTAGACCCCCAGGCGAGAGCTATAAAGGAGAGCCCGATAGCTGCGAGACGACCGTGAACTACGAGCAGCCTCCGTCCGCCATGTGTGACTAACGCCAGCACCCCCAGCCAGTCTAGGTAGCTCGCTCTCTTCTCCACCTGGCGCCTTAGGGGTTGTACTTGGTGCCAACACGCATTTGCGGAACCCCTTTGATTTTCTCCCGTCCAGAGTCGAAGCGGGGATTTGGATGTAGGCCCGTTTAGGCCAGTGTTTTCGCTTTGATCGGGTCGAGTACGGTGCAGCGGTCGTAAATGCCGAGCACGTCGGTTTGTGCGCAGTTGGATCCGCCCCGTCTCTGAAGGCGAAGCGGCGTGCGCGCTGGGGAAATACCGTATTAAACCGCTTGGAATCGGCCAGCTGTTAGGTTAAAGCGACCCATCTTTTTCTCTCTCACGCTTCGCAGGAATCCGAAGCGGCCGCTGGGTATGGCACTTGGATCTCCGCAGGACAGCAGCAGCCCAGCGTGCAACGCGAGTGCCGTGACGTCACCGCCGACGGGCAGCCTCCACCAGCTGACTGCTGTTGTCCTCGACGTTGACTCGGGCTGCAGCGTACGGTCGTTGTGGCCTGTTGGGCGTCAGTGCTAGCGACGACGAACCTCGCTTCTTGCTCGTCCGGCTGGTGTTCCAGCTCGCTTGGGTCCGGGGTTGGGGTCTTGAACGTTTCTCCTGCGCCGTGTGCGCGTGTGTGCGCGCGCTGCGTCGTGGTTTCGCATAGGGCACTGCGCTGCCCAGCGGACGGGCCCGTTTTCGAGATCGCGTCGTCGTCCCGAAAGTTGCGTGTCTCTTGCTCGAGCGCGCCTGTGTGTGTGTGTGTGTGTGTGTGTGGTCTCGGCTTGCCGAACGTCGCCGTGCTCGTACTTGGAAGGGGCTGCCGAGACTGACGCAAATCGGAGTTGAGGGAAGCGTGCAGGCAGCGTGAGAGTCGAGGTTGAGAGGAAAAAAAAAAAAAAAAAGTCCTCAACGAGCCAACGAGAAGCGGTCGAGGCGAGGAGGACGATAGAGAAAGAGAGTTCTTGGGCAAATTTCGACGTGCGCTTTCTCAACGAAGCGCTTTTTTTTTTGCTCGCTTAGCGTTTCCGCGCCCGTCGGGGGGAAGGGGGTCGCAGGACCCGGGGCGTGGGTCGGAGGCGTTGGCGAGCGAAAGCAACAAACGGAGCCAAAAAGGGAGAGCAAACAAACAAAAAGACGGGTGCCTCCTCGCACAGGCAAAAGCAACCAAACAACGAAAACACTTTCACCAAAACAAAGGGGCAAGCCCGTTCAGCGAGCATCAAGGCTGGCATCGTGCGCGAAGACGCAGGAGGACGGCGAAGGATCGTCTCCGCCGCGCAAGAAGCAGCGGGTTGCGCCGGCAGTGATGCAAGCGACGAACGGCTGCTACACTCTGCAAAATGGAGACGAGACCAGCGCGTCCTCAACCGTGGCCGACAAGGCGGCCACCGTCGCCTCGGCCACCACCGTCAACAAGAGCATCATCGGCTCGCGCACCGAGCAGGACATCATCCGCCTCATCGGCCAACACCTCCGAGGGCTCGGGCTCAAGTGAGTGCTCAAATATCCGCACGCGCGCTCAGATCCACTTCGGCCTGGCCACCCATCGCGCGCGCCAGTCCGTTTTCTTTTTTCGGAAGGGTGTCGAACCCGATACCATTTCTGCCCCGGAAGTGCCCGTGGTCGTAGCTCGGCCAGTGTACCATGAAGTGTTCCGGTATTCCCCCGAGTCGTCGATCTGTGATCAATGCACAAAGGCGCGATTAATCCGTGCTCTAGGTCAAGATATTCCCTCATCTGAAGCCGTGGAAACTTATTTGAATGGTGTTGAAAAACGTTCATTGTTGGCAGTGGGTAGTAAGCGTCGGTCAGCTGTGTCGGGCAGTACCTGTTCCACACGGTTGATGCTTTAAAGCGCGTCGTAACCGTTGTAACAGTAGTTGCGACATAGAAAACACTCTTTCTACCCGTGGGATATTCTCCTAACGTTTCGGAGCCTGCGTTGAATGTAACCTCCTTCGGAACAGGTGTACGCTATTTAAGCGACGAACCGTGAAAAAACACCTGGCGCAGATTGCCACTTTGCATTGTGCGTCGGTAACGTCGAGCATTGATCCAAAATCGCACAGTCACGCGCCAGTCGTACGCAAGGTGTAGTCGGTTAGCGCGCCGTCACAGTTTCCACGGCGGAAAAAAATAAAAAGTCTTGGGACATGTGTAGTAGTACATGCATAGCAATGCGTAGTTATGTCGCGGCAGTTCGGGACGATATGGTAACCACAGTTAAACGCGGCAGCGCGCTCCTTCGTTGGCTGTGCGCTCGATTGCCAGGCGCTCATTTCGCGAGCATCACTGCAGACAGCTGCTGTTGCGTATATTTTTTTCCCCCCCGATTTGTGAAATAGCGCGACGATAACACGTGCGGTTTCCGTATGACTGACGTACGGTCAGTATCGCGCGAACTGTTGGGCAGGTGTTCGCCATTCGCGCTGGTGGATCGTTCGTTGCAGACGGGCGCGCCGTTAGGTTAAACAAACGATCGACACCTTATCGTCCGAGCGTCGACTTTGCGTTACATATTAGTTTTTCGCGTAGTAGCTGAATTTGGCGTTCCTGATTTTCTTCGTTGTAAACTTTGCAATCGGCAGTGGTTGAGCGTAGGCCAGTGTTTACAGTGTACTGCCCGCGCTCTTACGATAAGTTTGCCGATGGCAGTGTTGCAGTAGATAAGAAGCCGGCTATAGTGCGGACGCGTGATAAAGTGATAAAACGCCGTCTGCTTTGTCATAGTACGTGGCGCGAGCTCTTTCATCAGGAGCGGATATCCGGAAATGAGCAGGGCGACGCGGGGGTTAAAAAAAGAATGCAAGGGAGCACATTGGCCTTGTGATGTTGCCCTCGAACGTTGCTGATAAAGGCGCCAAGGTGCGCATGAGCCGCTGATGGGTGCCTCGCGGGAACAGTCTGTTGAATGTGGAACTGTTTGTAGGAAACTAAAGGTCGTTAGTATATATTTTAATTGGAATTTGCCGCTTCTGTTAAAGCATGAGAAAAATTAGGGAGTTTTAAACTAAAAACCAGCACACGCAGGCATTGGGTTCTTGTTTGCGATAGCGCGCCCTAACTTAGGGACCTCTACTTCTAGGAATCTGTCTTTAGGGGGTTATCTAAAGCTTCATAGTACTCCAGCTCCCATTGCAGTGTTCTTGTGTGCCCTTTTTGGGTTCCTTAATTTATGTCAATTTGATAGGATCTCCAACTTTGAGTGCCTTATATCTAAAGCTTTTTCAGTTGCAAAAGTTAGCAGAGTTCAGTTTGAATCAAAATGGTCAGTGTTCAACATCTACATGGCATGATGTCAGAAGGTACTCAGTCGTTGTGTGAATTTGAAGTTGTGTGGAAGTATCACAGATTTTGTGCAGAAAGGGGGGGTAACTGCAAGGGATGAAATCAAAATGGTTATGAAATCCGAAGGTACTTTCCCATAAATACTGCAGTGACTGTCTGCAAAACTTCAATGACTCTTATTCTTTCGGGTTCGTTACTGTCATTAATATATCTCTGCTTGTCACTGCAAAATTATTACATTGTGTTCAAGTACACAAGCTTTAGTTTCATGGTTGGTAAATACCATGGCTTCTTATCTCTGATGATGACATTGTCTCAACAAAGCATCTTGAGTGTATAAACAGCGATTCTGAGCTAATAAATTAAGCAGGCAGTGGAGCTGGGTTGTGCTATCTAGACACGGGAAATAAAGCTGGCAGACTCGTATGTTAACAGTTGCAAGAAATGCTGGAGAAATCTTTAGATAGCCTAGCCCCCCCCCCCCCCCCCCATACAAAAAAAAAAAAAAGATATACATACATACTGATAAAAGTACCTGTATCCTTTGAAATGTAAAGGTGAAAACACTCTGCTCTGGGAGCACCATTTCAATGGTAGTGAATGACCTGTGTCATCGAGAGGTGAGATTAAACACTAGTAATCATGGCACAGCTCGTCTTTTCTACAAAGGCTAGGAGGCATTGAAGATAAGGATAGCATAAGGGAGTAATTTTTTTATTAATGGTTTCATTCATAGATAGTAGTTATCAAGCAGGTTACAACCATAATTCATTGCACAGCTTGCCAGTTTGGGCTTTTTTAAGGTCTTTATTCGGCGATTACCCCCTCTGCGCATGTGCATTATAGCATCTCCATTCACACAATGCTCTGCGGTCAGTGTGCTCCACTATTTGACTGTTTAGAAACAAACGAAATTGGCACTTGTCGATCTTGGTTTAGTACTTTAGCAGTTCAGGGTCATAATCGCTACACCTTGGTGTGAGGAAATTTCTAAAAGTTTGTCGGTTAATTGCAGTCTTTATACTGTTAAATAGTCCGGGTGCTCAAGAATGCAAAAAAAAAAAAAAAACATTTTTCAGGAAGCATGGAGAGTGGTGCTATGCAGTTTTCTCAAACATTCATAAACAAAAATTTTTTAATGAGAAATTGGTGGAATAGTTACTTTTGTCACCGACAGGTGGCGCTTCAGCTACTTCAGGAGTAGGCAGGGGTGAAATTCAAATCAAGGCAGGGGTGAAATTTCACCCACCACAAAGTACAAAATATGTTAATAGTCATGGCTAGCTGGCGTATGCCACCGCCCGGTTTAAAGGGTTCAGTCCTCATCCATCCATCCATCCATCCAGTATGCCGCCACTAAGGTCCCTATAAAAGTTACAAGGGGGGATAATGTTCACACAGAACATGAAATTCTGTGTGGATTTTATGACAGCCAATCAATCAATCAATCAATCAATGTTTGAAGTCAATTTGATGCCAACACAGTTTGAGACAAACTGTCAGTTTGATGCCAGCACAGTTGGCAAAATACATGAAAATAATGGAGCCAATGTTCCCCAGTGTTCTAATAGTAGTTGCACTAGTGATAATATTTATTTGCAATCTAATTGTACTGTACATGGCAATGAGACCAACCAATAAAAACTGTCACAATAGTCAACATTCTGATGAAGATGCAAGCCATTGGAATACCACACTATCAGTGAATGACAGATTTGTCTACAATACATGCCAGTTAAAACATCTTGTGAAGATTGGCGAGGATCTTCAACACTAGCGAGTGCAGAGATGAATAAGAATGGCACATGAAGTCTGAATCTTGAAGGATTACTTCAGCTATTACCATATGTGAGCCACCCGAGGCGACTTTTGGATATTGCAGCCACTAGGAAAGTTACAGACACCTGCTGCTTCCTCAAGCCCACTGCTACGACTGACATAGATTTCAGAGATTGCATTGTAGACTCTGCAGTGCTGCCAGCTCACGCATTGCTGTTAAAACGAAGATTTCTTTGCGAACCCTCTCGTACTCTGCTTACTGTGGCTACTGCTGCTGCTGTACAGTCAAACCTCGATAAACGAACTTTGATTTAACGAAATTCGCGATGTAACAAACTATTTTTATTTCCCCATCTTAGTTCTACTGAATTAATGAAACCTCGATATAACGAAATTCTCGATATAACAAAGTTTTCCGCTGCAAGTGCAACTTCGTTATGTCGAGGTTTGACTGTATTGATGAATACTTCACACACGAAATAGCACTCGGTATAACGTATCAGTTTATATACAGTATAGACCACTTATAACGTAACCGCTTATAGTGCAGGACTGGATATAGTATGGTCTTTTCAGACTCCCGTTAATTTTCCCATAGCACTCCATGTATATGCATACCGCTTACAGTGCAGCCGCATGAGACGAAATACCGGTTATAATGCGGCTTCTGCGGGAAAATCTCGCCTACAAGGTCGGTAGCGAGCACACTTCTCAACGAGGTGCACCCACCGATGGGAGAGGAGATCAACGAGGGCGATGCGGAGGAGGAGCATGAGTCCAAGGGTGATAAAATCGTCGCCGCGCGCCGTATCTGCGAGTGAAAGCGCGCAGGGGACGGCGCCTTCACAGAGAGCGAACGCACAGCGGAGAGCAAACGCGAGTTTCATCGCGCGAAAGGCCGTGAGGGTATGGGATAGAGGGAGGGAGGGAGGGGGGGGGGGACGCTGTGCTGCGGCACCAAATGCGTATCTTGCAACCGGGCGCAAGGGGAACTGGCGACGTTATCTCTCACGCGAAAGGAGCAAAGCGGCAAGGCAGCGCAGGAGGGAGGGAAGGATAGGGGGGGGGTTCTACTCAGCCAGCAAATGCGTTCGCGCCTGTGCCGGCTGTCGGTGTTGTCGCGCGCACCGTATCTTGAAGGCGATCTCCACACGGCTCTGACTTTTGTATGTGCTGTGCTTACGCCGCTCAGTTTCTGTTGAAGCGATAGACCACACGAACCTTCGCTGGCTACGGCGGCCGCGTTTCGTTTCCCCACGCCCGTGTTATGACAGTGGTTGTCTGCGGTCATCGAGTCTATTCATGTTTGCTTGTGCGCGTTGGCACCACGCTTGTTAATTCAGTTAGTAAGAGCGAATGTGTCAAGTTTATGTAGCCGATAAAACTACTATCCCTACTCCTTATAGCTCTCTACTAATTGGCTATCGCAATTGATGCTTCCCCTTTTGAGCAAAACTGAAACTTAAAAAAAAAATTACTACTTTGTCTGCTTCATGCAAAGATCGTGGGTACTTAGACATTAACCTTTCAACGTTCGTAAATTTAAACTATTGCAAAACTCCCAGTTGCATGCTTCGATTCTCGGATACGCGCGGCTGCTTGGTCTACATGTTTTGCATACGTGCAGGGCTTGAAAATCGTTGTTTTGGTTATAGTGCGGTACCGCTTATAGTGCAGATATTCCCGACTCCGGCGACTTACGTTATAAGCGGTCGACACTGTATAGGCATCTGTACTATCCCTACAGCTGTGCCCATGCGTGGCTCGGTTCTATATGAAATTACGCAGTTAAACAACGCAGTACCTAAATATCCTCACTGCAATGACTACACGGCCCCAAGTGCATCGTTTCTTTATTGAAATGAAGCTTGCCGTGCAGTCTTTCTTGGCGTTTGGCACGTGTGCTCGGTTGGTTTCTCGCCAATGAAAGTGGGGCAATTCTGGAGATAGTGCAACAGTAAACTGGGCTGATAGTGGCGGTGATGCAATGAAAACTTGACCGAGACAGTGTAATCCGCACCTGCCGTGGTGGCATAGTGGCCTTGGTGTTGCACTGATAGGCCTGAGGGTGCGAGATCAAATCTCCACCATGGCGGCTGCAATCTAGAATTGCACATTTGTGGAAGTTGTACTGAAATTTTTTCTAGCAAAAATAAGTGCATGAACGGGACATAGACATAAGGGACAATGACTGTTTATCCGCAGTTGGCTCTTATAGAGACACAAAATACAGGCGTGATATAAAGCATTAGAACTACAGAAAAAAAGAGGGGAAAGAGTCCCACGTAAGTGCAACATTGATTAGCAAGCAATTCAGGGTACGCAGCACGGAGTTGTCAAGAAAGCTAACTCTTTATCAATAAGTGAAATAAAACTCGTAACTAATCACTTGTGTTGTCGTCCTTTATTATATGTCCCATTACCATTCATTATTTTTTTCTTTGCCATGACGCCTTAGCAATTCGCTGAGTTGACGCTCCTTCTGAAATGTGTTAATTAAAGATTAGTGGAGATAATTGGGGCTGGCTGCTCAGGTTCAGTGCTTGTGATGTTCGATATTCCTGGTGAAGGAGACTGGAAAAGGAGAAGGCACTGTTAAATCTGTATTTCAATAGATTACAGGCCTATCACTTGAGCGACAAATAGGAGTACATCTTCTCATATAATTGCCATAAATAATTTATTTCCCGCTCCTAACCTCCTCATGCTTTTCTAGTTTATCCACCACAGTTGTTTGTTGGCTGTAGTATTCTGCTGCTAAGCACGAGGTCGCGGGTTTGAATCCCGGCTGCGATAGCAGCATTTCAATGGGGACAGAAAGCAGCAATAGTGCTTGTGTATCAAGATTAGGCTGAATGTTAAACTTGAATTAATTCTAGAGCCATCCACTGTTATCTCTCATAGCCCTTCCGTTGCTTTAGAAAGTTATAGTCAATGAATCAATCAACTATTCAATCCCTTCTAGTTTCCTTATCCTCCTTCACAAAGGGCTCTGATGGTAACAAAAGAAAAAATGCATAAAGTGATGCACATTCAGACATAGCTGGCAATCGGCCAGCAAAGGAGTACTGATATCCTTCGTGAAAACTATGGCGTCGAGAGACTCGTCATTTTATGGGTCTCTTAACTGAGTGTGGTTTTTCCAAGATCTTGCAATGCCTACCGGGCGTCCTACAAATACTCAAGTGACGTGTAGGATGTTGGGAAGCTATGTCTGATGGAAAACCAGTGACACTTCGTCCCGCGGCATGCTTTATCTGCTACTTGCAGCCGGACGGCAGAACAACTCATCCAGGAGTCTGGCTGTGGCTTGGACCATCCCGCTGCCGCCAAGTTCCAGACGCACGTCCTGGAGGGAGACTGGGCAAAGGTGCGGGCTCTTTCGAGCTTCTGTTGCACGGAAGTGCTCACGCGTTAGTTGGACATAATCCGGTGCGCAAGGAGTGCATTTCAACTGGAAAAAGTGAACTGTATTTTTTAAATTTTAGATTGGGTGGGCATTGTGCTTACATTGTCAGCATTTGTAGGATCAAATCCCGGCAGCTGCATTCGAGGGGGTGAAATGTAAAAACGCCTGTGTTCCGTGTATTGGGGTTGCGTTAAAATCCCCTGGTGGTTAGAATTAATTCAGAGTCCCCCACTACGGCGTGCCTCATAATCAAATTGTGGTTTCGGCACGTAAAACCCCAGAATTCAATTCAAATCTCCAGGGTGAGAATAAAGTAATGATTTCAATTCTACTGCTAGAATAAACGCATATTCTCTCTTCACTGAGCATGTCAAAAGATTAATGGATGTTTCAGGACCAATACAGGTTCCGTATTGACAATGCTGTAGTAGACACTTGGTGCAGCAGACACGTGAATTACAATAAACGGGGGGGGGGCAAGGTGCCATCCGTCCAGTTCAGTATCGGGTGTCACTTGTATCAGTAATGATTAAAGTAATAACCTCTTCATCACATTTCCTTTTTTTGGTGATCACTGATGTACCCCATTCAAGGACATGATTGCACTTGTGTACATGCTCGGCAAGTGCATTGGGCAGACGGTGGTTTTGTCGGCGTCGCGCTTGTGTTTCTAATTTTTTCGAGATATTGCCAGTTTCATCGATGTAGGTATAGTTGTAGTCCTGACCGAATGAGTTTCCAGCGAACTCTTGGAATATTCCACTGCTAATCCTTTTCATGCTTGGTCAATGGTCTTAGCAGTGCTCCACTTAGCATTAGCACCGAGATCGGCTGTTTACATACGCTCGATGATAAGAAGGGAATAGAGTGAAGTTAATTCATTCATTATACCGGCCTTAGTACAAGAGCGTTGCTATTGGATGAATTGTTCACTCCTAACATAGTTCTTAAGGCACGAAGAAATATAATGAAAGATGGAAGAATCAAGAAAGGACCACAGGAGTTGCCTTGTCTGTTCCGTCTTTATGCTTGCATCTTCAAGTATATTTCTTTGCAACTTAAAAAAGCCATGTCAAATAAACCATATTTAAAAAGCTTCCAGTTGCTCTTCTTTTTTCGTATTGTCAGACGGTATGTGTCCATTTCTCACATGTCTCGTCATCTTCGTTGTTTCACCATAATGTACGTAAACCAACAAACCCAGCTAAGAACCCTTGTGCACCATTTTCTTTTTTTAAGTTTTCAAAGAGGAAGTTGGATGCTCTTTTAAATGCAGTTAGCCACCAGGTAAGGGGTGCCTAGGTTATTGTGGAGAGCATTGTATTAGTATATGATAGGCTTATGTGTATGTTAATAATTTTTTTATAGTATCTACTTTCACTTTTGACCGGGGCGGCCTCATAGGTTGAGTGGATAGACGTAGTGAATTTTTTTGGTGCTCACAGTCGCAATGTTTTGACCTCTTGACAAAATCGTCTGGAAATGCATGTCTGCTTTGTGGCTTCATGAAAGAAAACTGCTTTGCGTGTTTCAGGCGGAGGCAGATCTCAGTGAACTGAAGGCACTACTTGAATCACCCCAAGCATATGTAGTGAGTATGAGCACAATTGTTCTTGACATTTTCACGTAGGTTCTAGACATGTGCTTGCCTGATGTTTTTTGTGCCAGTATCCTGCTGAATCAGTAAGCAGTGTTACTATAGCTGCATGAAGATGTTTAATACAGCGTGCTAGTTGTGCAAGAACTTGAGTCAAAGTGCACTATTGTCTTGTGGCTTCAAGCCGTGGTAGCACTTGCTTGTAAAAATATGCAGGCAAAGGTGATGAGTTCAAACACGATTTTCTTGTTTCAAAAAAATTCGGTCATGGGCTTGTTGTTACATTGTTCTTGAAAACCAAGTATTTGCAGCGCAAGGGAACAGGACATGAGGGATGTTTGTGTGCCTTTCATCTCCTTTGACTTGCATGGCAAATACTCAGTTTCTTGTGTGTGTTGTGTTCATATGTGATACACCTTCACTTTGAGATGTGTATTCCTTCTGTGTGTCTTTGTTTTCCGCAAAAACCATGTTGAACTAACTGGCCCAGCGTCGCACGCTTCTGCAATGTGTTCCGTGTATGTTCTTCACATGTATTTGTGCTCATGCTAACCTGCTTCACTATTAAACTGTGTGACCCTTTGGTAAACTGTGTGACCCCGTGTTGTCTGCGAGTATAAGACTTCATTTTTTATTCAAGTTGGTGTGAGCACAGTCCAAGCGTGTTATTTGCCTAATTGTACCAGACTGTAACACTTGCAGACATTCTTGTGCATAACATGCACACAAGCCCCACCACAACAGTATTTGTTCGATCTCTCCACCAACAGCCTGTGAACACTGCTTGTTCACTGCCTTGCGATTTCGTAATCCTCATGTAATATCACCTTCATTTCCAGTTAAACTTGATTCTTCATCGTCATTTTCTCAGTGCGCGCATATAGGCACTGTAGTGTTGTAAAGAAAGGACACACATAAATCAAAGATACCAGGGCTGGAACAATGTAACGATTCTATGCCAATGCCATTCCTTTTCGCGCCTCGTCAATGGTCAAAGCGGGGCTCAACCTGCTTTATCAGTGGGGTCAGCCAGTCATGAAATGTCGATGATAAGAGTTCCAAATGAGTGGAAGGAATTTCTACATTATACTGGCCCTCTACATGACAGAAATTAATAGCAATAAAACAAGTAGGCCTTCCACGTGCTTTTCGCTGAAAGCTTGCAGTTACATAACAATACATGTCTAGAATCGTAAATACATGCATGTTTAAGACAGCCAACTGCAGTAGTTCAGATTGGCAGATCACTTTTAATGACATCTGCAAGGGGGTGGTAATTTTACTAAATGGTAAATTACCATCCACTAGAGAGTGGCAAGGAGCTTCAAAGGCAACCCAACTCGGGTTTTTCAGAAAGATTTGCAGAGTACTATTATTGCTGCAGAATTATCTGTTATCGTTACCGTTATTACTGGAATCATTCTTCTGTATCCACTACTGGCCCGAGGCCTGGACAGGGAATGTGCGAAATTTTGTAAGGTAGCTGTGCCATACATCTAGCTTGCCCAACGAAGATGGCCGACTTCCGACTCGCGGCACTGTCGAAACCACAAAGGAAGGAAATAGACTAGGAGGGACACTTGCGTGACAACTTTGAAGCTGACTCGTAAAATAGATACAAAGGAGAGGCTGAGGCAAGTTGTAATTCTTAGCTCCCGAGTGTGCAGAAAGTATAGGCAATGGTAGAGCAGAGAGGTGGTCGGTAAGGGTCGATCTTGACGAGGGTGTTGCAAAGAGCTGCCACAAACCAAATAATGCCCTGAAAGGTCTGGCAACCGTGTAGTGCCCATTTCCCAAGAGCCAGTGTGCAGATGGGCCTTGAAGGAAAGAAGGGAGAACGTTAGGAGGAGCCGAGGCTAGATGCCCGGCATAGTTTGTTTTTTGTTTTTAACATCGGAGCTGTTTAAGCTTGAGGTTGATCCCTACATGGTGTTCGCAGCTTCGAGCGAAATGGAGACAGTGTGAAATGAGGAGAGGAGGTGCAGAGAGAGAAAGACAAAGAGCAAGAGAAATAAAGAAAACAAAATAAACTTTCTTGGCGAGGCGGAATTCGAGCCCGGTTACCCACGGTCCTAAGGCGAGCGTTGGAACCCCCCTAAGTACCCACGCTTGCAGAACATGAATCTTAGGAACACCATATCTTACGAGCCTCCTGCCACATCTGTTGCCTTAAATGGCACACTAATGGTCTTCTAATAATTTGTACCCATACATCACATGTGAATTAAGAATTCCAAAGAACCATATGCTGTCTTCTCGAACGCCCAGTGTTGTTGGCAGTTCATGAGAAGTACCTTCGTTATGTTGCCAAAAACTCCTCTGGAAATGAAAAAAATATTTTGCATGTCTTTTGTCATTCAGCTTTTCATTTCGACTCCAATTATGAGACGTAAACCAGAAAGGGTTAACCGTTTGATCGTGCTCTCAACGCTGTCGCAGGAGATGCTGTTCCTGGTGCTGGAGCAGAAGTACCTGGAGTACCTGGAGGAAGGACGGTTGCTCGAGGCACTCCAGTGTCTCCGCCACGGACTCTCCCCACTCCGGCACAACACGGAGCGAGTCCATGAGCTCTCCAGGTGAAAAACCAAGCAAGGATGGGCTGTTTGTTTTTGTATGTGTGCAATCAGTTCTGCTTACGAGCGGCAACAGCCCTGTGTATGGTCAAAACTCGCGTTCTCTAGGCCAGTGGGGCCGAGTTTTATCCATATTGTGGCTAATCCATTACTTTTGGGGCCCCTCAGCAACGAGAATTTTGGCTTCGCAATTGCTTGGGGACTACGTTTTTGTCTTTCTCAGGTTATCTGCGTCAAGTGCCCTAACAAAGGGTGCGCAGACGGTAATCCAGGGTCCGCAGGATAGTTTTCGATAAATAGTGCTTTGCACATGACACGTGGCATTAAAACATTTGTCTGTGGGTTTCTTTCCTTTGTTCTTCATATTTGCCATATTTACTCGATTATAATGCGCCCCCGAATCTAATGCACACCCAATCTTCACGGGCTTACACTAAGACGCCATTTGCACTTCATTGGCCACAGATGGCAAGCACACGGGGGCGGTACTCTTGAGCGATCACTCATAGATTTATCACTATCACTTTCGCAAGACGCTGCATCGGACTCGTCAACGTGTGCGTCCGACAGCGCTCCTGGCACAGCACAGATAGTGAGCTTGGCATAGCGCCAGAAACGCGGGGGCCGATAGCGCCGGCGCATCCGGTGCCGAGTCAGGCGAAATCTCGCGACAGTAATAGTATCTACAAGAGTTATTAGCCGAAAAGACCACTCAAGATTGTAGTCGACCGCAAGACGAACCAACAGTAACCTTTACAAAAAAATGCTCTGTCGCCATTTTGTGATGGCTCTGTCAGTCTGATGGCTCTGACAGTAGGCTGTTGCCAATCCTACAAACGCGGTAGGTGCACGTTATATTCAGGTAAATATAGTGTGTGTAAGTGCTTTTTGCATAAAAGATCAGTTGAAGTAAGCGTTTGTGTTTCGGGCTTCGTTGTTCCCGTGTCGCCGTTAATTTTGTGCTACCTGTCACCATAGCAGAGGTGTTGTCCTAATATGCTCCAGATTGGAAGCTGTTGCTTTGGGGATGCAGTCTGGATATCACCTATTGCCAGTGGCGCTGGGTCTTGCATAGACATATTTTTCAGTGTAGCAATACTGTGCCTGAAATACTTAGTAATTTTCTCCATTGCTACGCTAATATGCAATACCTTGACACCCGAGTCAAGAGTTGTATTTCTTAAACCCGCATTGACCCTAGCGGAGGGTGGCCTTTGTTGCAATAGTTTGATCACAACGTGGCTACTTTCTTGGTTCCTTGTCTGTAGTCTAGGCTGGCTACATGCTTGGCTGCTTTCGATAACTCTTCTTGTTTGCTACATGCTTGGCTGCTTTCGATAACTCTTCTGGTTTAGAACCTGGCAACCCTGCTTTAGTGTAATAATGCGCCACCTTCAGCCACTCAACGTCATGCTTAGCTGACTGTAGATGTAGCTCCCAGACGCAAGCTATATACCTTCTACCTAATTGTACCACTAATCGTCAGATGAACAGTGCTTGCTAGTTGATTTCAGTGAACCCAGTTGAACTAGTGCGCAAACATTTATTAGTATTTTACAGTTTACATTCATGTCATTAAAATGCATTCAGGCAATAATACGTACAAAGTTTTTTTGAGGGAACGCCACTTTTTCATAAACTCTTGATCTTGACATCTCGAATGAATGTTCAACCACGCATGATATTTGGGTTCTAAAGATTATACGTGAAAATGTAGAGCAATAAAAAACAAAAATTAATGAGAGAACTTAGTGTAATTTTGGAACTGATAGTTGAAAGGTTTAAGCACAAGTCATGAGTTGGTGTTGGTGCAGAATGTGTGCGGTCTTGGCAGTTATGTTCTGCAGATATGGCACAATGGCAATAATCGCTTTGCATGGCGACAAGCAGCAGCACGAAGACTGATGTGACTAGCACATGTGGTTTTAAAATAAGTGCCGTAAATAACGCATGGGAATTTTTGTTGCCTCGCGTAATTGCTGCTCTGCATCTTGTGTGCAGCTACATGATGTGTGGCAGCGCGGAAGAGCTTCGGTCCATGTCCAACTGGGAAGGCAAGACCCACACGTCGCGGCAGAAGCTCATGGAGAAACTCCAGAGTGAGTTTAAATCAGTTTGCCTTCCCTTGCATCTTTATTTGCGCTACAGCTATGCTTTTTTTGTCTCGCACGGCAATCGTAGAATCATGAAAAGCCATAGATTTGTTGTAGCTGCTGAAGAACTGGCAAACATCTGCCAGTGATTTCTTTCTTTTTTTTTTTCTGGACATTTCTGAGATCCTGTTGTCTGTAAACTTTTGATGCCAAGTGTACAAGGGCCAGGCTTGAAAACAAATGCGGGGTGTCATGAGATGCAGCCAGCGATGCTGCTTTCATCATCTTTTGTCTCCCGACTGCACATTCTGCATCACGGCAGTCGATTCGCTCGGAGCGAATCGACTCGGAGCGAATCGACTTCCTTTCAGAGTGGAACCCCGAGCCACTGTTGCCTGTATTCCGGGATAACTTTGTGCTCATTCGAGCTACACTCGCGGAAGACTTTCTGTCTGTGGCACGGAAGGAGAAGCTACAGGTAACGAGCTTCTGCACATACCCGCCATGGTTGCTTAGTAAAAATCTCTGGCATTGCCCTGCTAAGAACGAGGTCGCGGGGTCAAATCCCAGCCGCGGCAGCCACTTTTCTATGGGGGCGAAATGCAAGAACGCCCGTGTACCGTGGTGCATTGGGTGCATGTTAAAGAACCCCAGGTGGTCAAAATCGATTCGGCGTCCCCGACTACGGCGTGCCTCACAATCAGATCGTGGTTTTGGCGCTTAAAACCCCAGAATTTTTTAAAGCTTCTGCACATGTTTTATTGCGCTAAGCAGTCTGGCAGAGTTTGACGGCACTTTACGATGTCAGTTTCTCGGTGCACATAAAGGCTCAGAGTGGCTTACTACTTGCCAAAACACGGAGCCTAGTGAGAAAATAAAATTCCAAATTAACACTGGAGCAGCATATTTTATCTCTTATATTGGGATAAGTGCTGTAGTACATAAAATGTCCATGTTTCTTGTTACCCAACTTAAAGGTCAACTGCAGTTAAATTTCACCTCCGCTGATTTGGTCATAAGTGAATAGTAATAGTGTATACAGGGTGTTTCATTTTAGCTGCACCAAATTTTTAAACATTGCCTGTGGCAGATAGCACAATTATAATCCTTGATCTAAACTAATCGATGAGGCGGCCATTACTTCCACGAGAAATCAGAACGCCTAATTGAGTAATTAACATAATTACGCTAGTCAACTTTTTAATTAATTATTTTACGGCACATCTTTCAATCTACGAATTATAGCCTTTGAGTTCGCAAGGCGTATCCACTTGGAACGAATTCTCAGGACTGAACCAGTTTCGAGATATTAATTTTCAAAGTGTCCGACAAAATGTATGGGCGTTCCAGTTAACTTTTTGAGGAAAACGCTGTTTTATGCATTGAAGCACAAAGTTAACTGGAACGCCCATGTATTTCGTCGGACACTTTGAAAATTAATATCTCGAAACTGGTGATGTCCTGCGAATTCGTTCCAAGTGGATATGCCTTGCGAACTCAGCGGCTATAATTCGTAGATTGAAAGATGTGCTGTAAAACAAATAATTAAAAAGTTAATTAGCGTAATTCTGTTAATTACTCAATTCGGCGTTTTTATTTCTCGTGGAAGTAATGGCCGCCTCATCGATTAGTTTAGATCAAGGATTACAATTGTGCTATCTGCCACAGGCAATTTTAAAAATTTTGGTGCAGCTAAAATGAAACACCCTGTATAGTCAAACCTCGATGTAACGAAATTTTACTTGCAGCGAAAAACTTTGTTATATCGAGAATTTTGTTCTATCAAGGTTTCGTTAATTCAATGAAACTAAGATGGGGAAATAAAAATTGTTTGTTACGTCGTGAATTTCGTTAAATCGAGGTTTGACTGTACTTTGACGCAATCTTGGCAGTGCTACAGGGCTGGTTATAGTCTAGTTTTCTTATTTGCAGCCTATAGCACCTAGGCTGATGACGCATGCACTTGTTGGGTACGACACAAGTCCCAGTATGTCACCTCCTGAGATTTTTCAGCGCACTGTGGCAAGCCGCGGGCGACGGCTTATTTCAGAGTTCATGCCGAGGAGCTGTGCATTCGCAGTCACGTGGCACTTTCAGTGAGCGGTATACTGGCATCATTTTATTTTTAGTTTCGGTATTGGAAACGTCGGCATTTGCGAGCCTTTCGCGACGTATCCGCTCGTACTTCAAACAATACTTGGTTGCTCAATTTGTGGCGGCTGCTCAATTTCGGTGCACTTGGCTTTTAAATGCAGACGAGAGCGTGCGGACTATTTCCAGGGGCGCTGTCGCGCCTGCGCTTCGCCTCCGTGGCTTTCTCCCCAATGCCACAGAAAGTCGTCTGCCAGTCTAGCCCGCCGGCTGCAGACTTGCGTGCCTGTCTCGCCTCAAAAGTCTTTTCACCGTGCGGGTGTGTGCGCAGGTTTTCTGCCGGCGAACGTGATGCTCCCTCCCCGGCGCCTGCGGGCGCTGTTGGGCCAGGCGGTGGAGTTGCAGCGGGACCGCTGCACGTACCACAACGAGCCCACGCAGCTTCGCGGCGACCCGTCCTTCATCTTGGACGACAACTGCTGCCTCCTCACCGACCACGTCTGCTCCCGGGAGCAGTTTCCCTGCCGTACCATTCAGGTAACGGCAGGCGTCTGGCGCGGCGGGTGTTTTTGAGGCCAACTGCATTGAAATTTCACAAGCGGTATTGTAAGCGAGTATAATGTACTCTCGAAGCAGCCTTGGCAAAGCTGCTGGGCCAGTAATAAGTAGAGCTTTTACGTGATCGTAAAGCTAGCTAGGCTTCCCAGCTAATGGTGGCCTAGTCATTTTTGCAAACAGCGTGCTTGTACTGTCACATGGAAGATGTAGACGTGGCTGAAGTGGTGAACACATGAGCAAGAGACAAGCCTCAGCATGTGCAGCTAGCACTTGGCCGTCATTTTAACTATGACCGGTGCCGCCGTCATTTGGTCAAATGTGCAAGCGCACTTGGAAATTATGAAAAAAGGTCAATGGCGGTCATGTCACACCCCTTAGCAACAGCTCTCAAGAGCAACAGAAGCCAGCTTTGAACGCCGTGATTTTACTGCAAGCACCGGAAAGTGATTGCAAGTGCCGGGGGAGGGGGGGTGGAAGTGCGTTATGGCTGCCATGTTTTGAGCACCACCTATTGTCTGATTTTTTTAATTAGCAGCCTTTAAGTATCACTTTAGCCAACAAACCCTTACGTAAAACCCCCTTTTGAGGGTCCTCAAAGACTATCAACTGAACTGAGGTGAGCACCTGGTGGGTCATTGTAAATGACAGAGGTCACTTTAGGTTCTCCATCGTTTCCAGTGAGCGGTAATGGCAGTGATCTTTTATTTAGTTTCGTAATAAAGAAACGTCTGCTTTTGCGGGCTTTTCTTGATGCATTCACTCTTGAAGGTAGATTTTTGCACAGAAGCTATCTATCTGCGCAATCTTAAACTAGGCAAAACGCTTATGTAAATTTTGTTCCGTATGCCTTTATCACTTGGGAGAACTATTTGTCACGTGAGAATGTGAGCCACTGTCAGAATGTTTACTGCAGTAGTCTTCATCCAGAGTTTTCAGAATACAGTTAAACTGTCGTATTCTGTTTCTTCTGAAAATCTAAGGTCTTCATTTGTAATTTTCTCCTACTTGTGTACATCTTTGCCTTAGGCTAAGTGCTGGCACTGGTGAGACTGCACGGCCCCTCAAAACTCTTGTACACAGACAATATTCAAACCCAAGCATAGAGTGCCCCGTAAAAGGTGTCCCAATTCTTTTTTTGTTTTTCATGTATTAATCAGAAAACAGCAATAACCTTCTGGAACCTGTCCTTCAGAATGCTCCCATTATAGGGCACCTCAAGCATCAAGGCAGACAGTTGTTCGTTCGAAGCTTGAAAGGCCAGATGATTATTTCTTTTGCTTTCGCTTATGAATGTAGAAATGGATGTGTAGATGAAAGTGTTTTATGGTGATGGAGGTTTTTATGGGGGCATCCAAATTATATAACTCTGGAAAAGGCATGTTGTGCTAGCATTTTAATTGAAGCACAGGACCCTATTTACGGTTGAAACATTTCAAACGAACAGAGGAAAGAAAATTACTCCTTGTAAACTGCTCTTGGCGTGGTGCGCAGATTCTCAACGACCACTGTGATGAGGTGTGGTACTGCCGATTCTCCCATTCCGGTGAACTACTCGCTACGGGATCCAAGGACTCCACTGTGAAGATCTGGGAGGTGAATCCGGTGAGTTCATCGCACACGCACTACTACTCTGTGGTTTGACTGTGTAGGTTGGCAAGCTTACTGAGCTCAAACTGACCAATCACGAACTGCAACTGTGTCAGTCAAAAGGTGTGAAATACAAAAGGGATGCGAGAGATGTCACTTAGAAGGCGCTACTTTTCCAGTAGTTGGTCACACATTATGGGGTACGGTTCGGGTTGCATCAACTCTCTTATCGTCACATGTAATGCTGGAGAAAAGGACCGGCAACATCACGTGGTGAAAGTTGTCCATGCTCTAGCAACAGCAGGGATCAAATGTCTGGGAATGTGGCACTGTTGCTGTAGACCACCGGCTTCTGTGCATTGCAGAGGGCCTGGGTAGGCATTGTAAAAATAAAGGGAGGCTATGGTTTCACATATTTTGCAAGATGGTGTATGAACAGGCCTGACAGTGCGTTATAGTCTGCAGTCCACCGATTGCCTGCACCAGTTCAATGTTTCATTACATGCGCTTTCGTAATGCCGACGAAAGTATTAAAAAAAAAGCTAGCTCAATTTCGTACTCTCACAAATTTAGTGCGTTCTGTGGAGTTGCCCTGTTGCCACATTAAGAGTTTCTGTATGTGCTTTTACCCATGGTGTGATGCTGCACGTTCACTCTCCACGGTTGCAATGTGCACCTCATTTCGCCAAGTGCAGCCAAGTGGTTCCAAAGCATACAGATACAGTAAAAGCTCGTTAATTCGCACCTCATTAATTCGAATTTTCGAATAATTTGAACTAAGTGGCACAGTCCGGCCATGCTCCATAGAGCCCCATGTATTGAAAAGCTCGTTATTTCGAATGCTAATCCGGCCCGCCACGGATAATTCGAACTGCGCGCCGCCGTAGCCAGCTCGCAGTCTCTGCTGTTAAGCGACAGATGGCGCGACATACACTATCATCATCGCGTGTTTTTAGGGGGCAGCACTTGCGTTTATTCGCAAATGCTCTGCCGCATCGTCATGGACAGCGGGATACGCAGTGCGTTCGGTGGCAACCCCGAAATCGGCCGTTCTCTCCGTCGCCAGTGCAATCGCAACGTCTAACTTCTAAGCCTCTCTTTTGTTCTGTACGCGTCCGTCGCAGACCGACACTGCTCGCGTGCCGCTATGTCGTCGCGTGGAAAATACCGTGCCAAAACGTTGAAGGAAAAAGTGGAAATTCTGCGGGAAGTGGATGCAGGGAAGCAGAGTAAGAATGAAATTGCCAAAAAGCACGATATACCGAGAAGCACGCTGTCGACCTACATCCGCAATAAGAAGACTATTGAGGACTCGTACGCGGCTGAAACTTTCGCCAAGGATCGGAAGAGAATTCGTACAGCAAAGCACCCGGACCTGGAGGCAGCGTTGCTCGCATGGATTAAGGAAAAACGGAGCCAGGATATCCCATTGAGTGGCCCCATCATTGTAGCGAAGGCGGCTGATTTCGCGCTACGTCTGAACGTCTCCGACTTCGCCGCTTCGGACGGGTGGTTTCACCGCTTCAGGGACAGACACGACCTCGTTTTCCGCAGTGTGTGCGGCGAAGCCAAAGCCGTAGACGCGGAAACCTGCACCGTGTGGCGGAATGGTGCGCTACTAGACCACCTGAACAGGTACGCACCATCCGATATTTTTAATGCCGACGAGACCGCCTTGTTTTTTAAACTCTTGCCGGACAAAACGATCACCTACAAGGGGGACGTGTGCGCAGGCGGCAAACGTTGCAAAGAGCGGGTGACGGTGTTGCTCGGGGCCAATATGACTGGAACCGAGAAGCTCCCCCTATTTGTGATAGGGAAGTCGCAAAAGCCTCGATGTTTTAAGAACATTCGCACGCTGCCGGCCGACTATTCAGCAAATAAGAAGGCCTGGATGACGGGCGAGCTTTTCAAGCAGTGGCTGAGGAAACTCGACCGAAAATTTGAGCTCGGCAAGAGGCAGATTCTCCTCCTCGTCGACAACTGCTCGGCGCACAAGGTGGAAGTCGAGTTGAGAGCCATTGAGCTGGTTTTTCTTCCGGCTAACACCACTGCGGCTCTTCAGCCTATGGATCAGGGCGTTATAAAAGTTTTGAAAAGCTTTTATTGACGCCACGTTCTCGAGAAGTTGCTCCTGTGCTCCGATAATGAGAAGAGCTACACCGTCACTCTGCTCACAGCCCTGCACATGCTTGTGCGTGCCTGGAATCAGGTAACCACAGAAACAATTGCGAATTGTTTCCGGCACTGTGGTTTCGGAGCCCTTAACGCAGACGCAAATGAAGTTGAAGAGGACGTCCGCGCTCCGGTTCATGTACGGGAGGTGCTCGGCGATGTGGACTTCGCCGATTACGTGAATGTCGACAGCTGCGCAGCGGTGTGCGGTGCCGTGACCGATGATGAAATCATCGCCCAAGTCGTCGGCAAAGACGAAAACCCAGCCGTGGACGATGACGACGCGAATGATGATGATGATGATGATGATGTTGGTGAAACACCGGTACGACCTTCGTTGGCACAGGTGATGGACGGACTAAATCACGCCCGGCTTTTCTTCAGTTTCGAAGAAGGCGAAGACGATGCTTTCCGGCTCATTCGAGCTCTGGAAGATAAAGCAGCAGCAATCGCTTTTCAGAGGCAAAAAGCAGAAAACCATTACGGACTTTTTTTGCAAATAAATGTACCTAGAGGTGCTCTACCTTGTTTTTGTCATCAGATGTGGCTTTCTTTAATCACTTTCGTTAGTTCGAATTTCAGTTAATTCGAACTCGTTAAGTGTCCCCGTGAAATTCGAATTAACGAGCTTTTACTGTATTGTGTAGAGACCAGGCACGACTCGCCAATGTTAGCACTGCCATTTCTCCATCATTAGATGCACTGTTTGTAGGCTAGGGCAAGATTGTGCAGAGATCTTCCTTACCAAACGTTAGCTTGTGCTCTCGTGGTTAGCAGGGGCCGCGCTTTCGTCAGCGGTCATCAGCACGGCTAGGCAGGAGCGCTAACTAAACACCTCATACTCACTGACGTAGAAGGGAAAGCAAACATTTGGAAAGCAAAGTGCTTGCATGATCTCGTCTCTGATGTTGACATAGACCTGCATGGCCGCTCGGAGCACCTCTAACCAGGGGTTACCAATCTGTCCAGTCGGCCATGCAATCAAGTGTGAGTTGGAGGACAAAAAATGTCAGCCGCTTTTCGGCACCATGTATGGTTGCAGTCCCTCGGTTTAGTTTGTTTGACTATGTGGGAACCCTCGGGTCCCATAACCGCCGCACGGGCAGCGAACGTCGCGTCAAGCGCATGCGTGCCAGGGAGAGTTGGGAGAGGGGAAACTTTCCTTCCGCGGGCGGCGCACGGGAATCGCAAGCGCTATCAGCGCCACCGGGTGGGTCACGCGAGATCCCGCTGATATCGCCCGGGTCTGATTGGTCCCCAGCAAGTGGCGATGGTGGAAGTCTCCGCCGCCGCTCCCGTATTCCCGCACGTGGTTAGTCAACCGCGTTCTTGCCGCGGCAAACGCCGCGGCCCCCCCGTATTCCCCAGTTGGTAAGTCGGAAGCCCTTCTTTACCTAGTGTATTATTCTCTTCGAGGGAACCCTCAGCGATGTCAACTATAACTAGCTGGCCTGCTCGAAGTGTTAGTTGCAGTCGTAATAAATGCTTTCCGAGTGTACACGTGGTTGTCGGCTATTGTTTCCTCGAGCTTGTACCGGACCGCGGTTGATGCGCAGGCATGCGCCAACTGCGGGGCTCGGTGTGTCGAGGCAGAGGGCCGTTGGCATCCCCCCATATCCCGACAACTAGCCTGTTGTAGTTAATAGATTAGTTTCACAGTGTCCTAATTTTCCTGGTGGTGCACAGGTACTATGCCTAGAGCAGGTTCCATTGGCACCATTGAAATGTGTGGTGAATGTGGCTTTATTTGGGGATCATTCACTGACGGCATGGTTACATGGTTTACATTGCATACTGTGCAGTGTAGTCCACTGTCAAAGGGAAGATCAAATCAGTAGTCCGGGCCTGATTATAGCTCAGTTTATACGTGAAAGACATTGCAGTAATTTCAAGAACTTCTTCCCTGTAAAGTTCGTATTATGTTCAACTCGTACTGGTTTGAATACTAATTAGGTGTTCCACTTAAGAGCATATTATATTGTACCTGGCCTTGAAACCTTAACTCTTTCCGTACCACGCCCATTGGACACGGTTAGCCCTCTATCAATGTTTCGCTTTCGAGACCTTCCGCACCACTCACGGACATACTGCGCTATCGGACGTGAAGGAGGAGGAATAAACTTTATTTGTGTAGCAGATTTGTGAGACCTAGGCCTCTCTATCTAGATGACGGCCTCGAGCCCTTGGGCTCTGGCGGCATCTTCGGCCTGCTGGATTGCCTTAAGTTGGTCTTCCGGTGCAGAGCTGAACAGCGCGGTGTCCCACTGCTCTCTGGTCTTGTGCGTATTATTCTGTGTGGGTGTCCCAGGACAAGCCCAAACCATATGTTGTAAGTCTGCCCTTTCTTGACAGAATCTGCATCTATCGGTGCAAAGTTCTGGATAGTAACGGTGGTAGGCCACCGGGTTCGGATATGTTTCTGTTTGCAACAAGCGCCATGCTGTCGCTTGCCGTCTACTTAGCGAGGAGTGTGCCGGGGGGAAACGGGCCCTGCCCAATTTATAGTGTTTGGTTATCTCGGTAAAGCTGGTCATCTGGTCTCTCTCCGTTCCCAGTATTTGTGTGTCACCTGCTCGGTCCGTCAGTTCTCGAGCCAGGTTGTGCGCTATTTCGTTCCCGGGAAGGGAGGAGTGTGCAGGTGCCCATATAATGTAAACATCTCGATCTTCACGAAAGTTGGCTAAAATTCTTAGTGCTTCCGGCGAGATTCTTCCTTTGGCATAGTTATTGACGGCGGAACTATATCTTTGTTTTCTAAGCAGTTAGTTATTTTCCCACGAGGCGGGGATTTTTAAATGCACTCCGAAGTTTCACGATCGTCAAAGGAGAAAAAAAAAATGGCCGCCCTCTATCGATGGTTTGAAATGCTGCTTTGGAGACCTGCAACGCTCACGGACACACTGCGCCATCGGACGTGAAAGAGGAGAAACTATATTTTTGTTTTCTAAGCAGTTCACTTTTTTTCTGCCAAGCGGTAATTTTTAAACGCACTCCAAAGTTTCGCGATCACCAAAGCGGAACGCAAAAATGTCCGGCTCTGGAAACGGCGCGCACTCTTCGGGAGAACGCAGATATCGCAATTCCACTGTCCATGTGGCTGATCCTATCAATACATCGAATAGCAGCGAGTCAGAGGACGCTTGAGTCTGAAAGTGACGACGACGCAAACCAGCCCGGAACATCGGCGACCGCAGCCCGGCACGGCCAAATGTAGTGCTTGCGGTTAAATTTTTGTAGCGAAATACCTGTTCAATGAAAAACTTATATTTTTCGGAGATAGTGCTTAATAGATGGCAATACATTTTGTATATCTCATAATTTTCTTAACATTTTTTTTCTTAGATACAAATGTTTATTTACAAACTTTGTTCAATTTTATCGTACAATCTTGATTTTAACAATTTATATCTTTTTTATTACATACATCTCGTTAATAAAACTTTTATGCATGAAAAGTGCATTCATTTTGCTTTCTGTTTATGTATTACATTAAATATATTGAGTGCAGTAGTTCCTTCAGAAAAAAAAGCATCTGCCGTAACATACAAAAAACACCTATTTTCCCCAATGGTAGGGAAAGAGTTAATGAGCTTTCTAAACACCATAGAAAGAGTTTTCTATGGTGTTCGTGCCAAAAGGGTCAGAATTTGAGCCACCATTTTCAGACCACTGCTTTCAGACCACAGCACTGCTATCTTGTACGTGTTCGAACGTCGGCTTTTTGAACGCGTACAAGATAGCGGCCCTGTGGTGTCTTGAGTTCTGCCGTCTGTTGAGACCCTCATCATGGCTAGAAGCACTGCTTCATAGTGTAACAAAAAAACAGGTTGTGCAACATCGTGATGTGCGCATCACTGTGTCTGCGTGTCACCTTGTCGTCAACCTGTCCTTTGTTATCCTACGAAGCAGCGCGTCTGATGTTCCACCAACTAGCCACCATCGCACTATTACTAGCATGTGGGTAAGACTTTCTTCCTCACTCACGTGCGTGCAGACGACGCTGACCCTGTCCCTGAAGCGAACATTGGAAGGTCACCCATACGGTGCCTCCTATGCCGCCTGGAGTCCCGACGACACAATGCTGCTCGTTTGTGGGCCCGAGGATGGTGCGGACGTATGGCTCTGGAACGTTCAGGTGGGTGCCTTCTGCTTTACCCGGTTGATAGTGACCACTTCCACTTCTGCGTTGAACTGTGCTTCAATTTGTTTCACCAGTTGAACGTTGCAGCAACTGCACGCCGCTATTCGTTACAACAGAGGACGACCTTACGGCCTCAGAGCACGAGGCTGTTATTTCTGAAAAGTGGACGTTAATGGCACTCTGTTCTTTTTTCTTTTTTTCCAGTCGGGCGATCTGCGAGTGAAGATGACCAACCAACCTGAAGACAGCATAACGTCATGCGCGTGGCACCGCGACGGAAAGAAGTTTGTCTCGGGCGGTATCCGTGGACAGTTTTACCAATGTGTGAGTGGTACCTCCTTGGCACGCGTTGGCATGTTTGCCAGCAAAGAGAAGCTGTGTTGGATGATTTCTCTCACCTCATTTTTTATTTTCTCAATTACCATTGACACACATGTGATCATTTTGTCGGGCCAATAGCCAAAGACTAGGTGATTGTCGGATCTGGACATGAAACAAGCGAGCTTTGCCACTGCGACAACGCCATTATTGACACTTATTGGTCATTAACACAATTAGAAAGAAGGCATTGGCAAGAGGAGTTGTACAATTTTTAAAGACCAACTGGTGAAATGAACACAGTGAAGTGTGAAGTCTACGAAAGCAGACGTGACAAACAGATCTAATGCAAGCTAACTACTGCAAATGAAGTCCTCAATATTTACTTAAGGGGGCAGCCTGGTTCTGAAAGTGACTGTCTTAATTTTTCAACCAATCTTAATGAAATAATGCATACTTGACTAGCTTTTCATGCTGATTTCAAATATTATTTTGTTTCTTTGTGCAGGCCAATTATTTCCCGAGATGCTTACAAATCACGTACCATTGTTTCGGGCCTCCATTGTCAGAAAACAGCAAACGAAAATTTAATTTTATATGCGTGGGTCAATAACACGAAAGGTGGACAATGCAATTACAGTAAAACCTCGATAATTCGAAGGTCGCCGGACCGCGAAAATTCTTCGAATTAAGCGGATTTTCGAATTAACCGAAATGAATAATAAAAAAAAGAAGAAGTTACCGCAAAAAGAAATCACCTTTATTTTCCATGTCCGAGAAAAATTACTCAAATAATCACCGATGCGGGATTACTTGGCGCGCTGGTTCGCCGCCCCTAGTGCCATGCTCTCCAGCTGGCTCAAAAAACGTAGCATACAAATATCACCCGCACTGCACTCAACAAAGTTGCGGACGATGTTCACGGAATCGATAACTGCCGCGAAAGCGGGCGTGGTGGTGCTTGACTCCAAAAATGCACCATCAGGGTTCCCATTGAGTTCATGCATTTTCGCACCCAATTTTTCGGACGAATTGAGACCCCATAGTTCGATTTTGCGGACTAAATCGCTCTTTCCTAGCCGCGCTACCCAATCTTGGAGGCCGCCATGTTGGATTTTGCACTGGCTTGAATTCCAGTGGCTCGCTGTATAGCCTCCAAGATTAGAACGCGCGCTATCAATAGAGAGCTCGCGCAATCCTCCAGTCTCGGAGGCCATGCCATCGTTGTAATTATATGGACACTTCAAGCGGATTTTCGCGGTCGGCGTCGCCTTCCTGAGGATCCATACAAAGTCCAAGGGCGATAAAGTCATCGCCGCGCGCCCGCCGTATGTGCGAGTGACAGCGCGCGGGGGACGCGCGCTTTCATGGAGAGCGAACGCACGGCGGAGGCGACTTCCTCCCCCGTGCGAAAGGCCGTGGGGGGGGGGGGGGGGCGACTTCTACTCTTCTAACGACTGCGTACTTAGCGCCGGAGCGGTTTCTCGCGCGCAGCGTATCTTGAAAGCGATCTCCAGACGGCTCTGACCTTTCGTATGGGCTGTGCACTCGCCGCTCAGTTTCCGTTGCAGCGATAGACCGCACGAACCTTCGCTCGCGCGCAGCGTATCTTGAAAGCGATCTCCAGACGGCTCTGACCTTTCATATGGGCTGTGCACTCGCCGCTCAGTTTCCGTTGCAGCGATAGACCGCACGAACCTTCGCTCGCGCGCAGCGTATCTTGAAAGCGATCTCCAGACGGCTCTGACCTTTCATATGGGCTGTGCACTCGCCGCTCAGTTTCCGTTGCAGCGATAGACCGCACGAACCTTCGCTCGCGCGCAGCGTATCTTGAAAGCGATCTCCAGACGGCTCTGACCTTTCATATGGGCTGTGCACTCGCCGCTCAGTTTCCGTTGCAGCGATAGACCGCACGAACCTTCGCTCGCGCAGCTCTTGAAAGCGATCTCCAGACGGCTCTGACCTTTCGTATGGGCTGTGCACTCGCCGCTCAGTTTCCGTTGCAGCGATAGACCGCACGAACCTTCGCTCGCGCGCAGCGTATCTTGAAAGCGATCTCCAGACGGCTCTGACCTTTCATATGGGCTGTGCACTCGCCGCTCAGTTTCCGTTGCAGCGATAGACCGCACGAACCTTCGCTCGCGCAGCAGCGTATCTTGAAAGCGATCTCCAGACGGCTCTGACCTTTCAGTATGGGCTGTGCACTCGCCGCTCAGTTTCCGTTGCAGCGATAGACCGCACGAACCTTCGCTCGCGCGCAGCGTATCTTGAAAGCGATCTCCAGACGGCTCTGACCTTTCGTATGGGCTGTGCACTCGCCGCTCAGTTTCCGTTGCAGCGATAGACCGCACGAACCTTCGCTCGCGCGCAGCGTATCTTGAAAGCGATCTCCAGACGGCTCTGACCTTTCATATGGGCTGTGCACTCGCCGCTCAGTTTCCGTTGCAGCGATAGACCGCACGAACCTTCGCTCGCGCGCAGCGTATCTTGAAAGCGATCTCCAGACGGCTCTGACCTTTCGTATGGGCTGTGCACTCGCCGCTCAGTTTCCGTTGCAGCGATAGACCGCACGAACCTTCGCTCGCGCGCAGCGTATCTTGAAAGCGATCTCCAGACGGCTCTGACCTTTCATATGGGCTGTGCACTCGCCGCTCAGTTTCCGTTGCAGCGATAGACCGCACGAACCTTCGCTCGCGCGCAGCGTATCTTGAAAGCGATCTCCAGACGGCTCTGACCTTTCGTATGGGCTGTGCACTCGCCGCTCAGTTTCCGTTGCAGCGATAGACCGCACGAACCTTCGCTCGCGCGCAGCGTATCTTGAAAGCGATCTCCAGACGGCTCTGACCTTTCATATGGGCTGTGCACTCGCCGCTCAGTTTCCGTTGCAGCGATAGACCGCACGAACCTTCGCTCGCGCGCAGCGTATCTTGAAAGCGATCTCCAGACGGCTCTGACCTTTCATATGGGCTGTGCACTCGCCGCTCAGTTTCCGTTGCAGCGATAGACCGCACGAACCTTCGCTCGCGCGCAGCGTATCTTGAAAGCGATCTCCAGACGGCTCTGACCTTTCATATGGGCTGTGCACTCGCCGCTCAGTTTCCGTTGCAGCGATAGACCGCACGAACCTTCGCTCGCGCGCAGCGTATCTTGAAAGCGATCTCCAGACGGCTCTGACCTTTCATATGGGCTGTGCACTCGCCGCTCAGTTTCCGTTGCAGCGATAGACCGCACGAACCTTCGCTCGCGCGCAGCGTATCTTGAAAGCGATCTCCAGACGGCTCTGACCTTTCATATGGGCTGTGCACTCGCCGCTCAGTTTCCGTTGCAGCGATAGACCGCACGAACCTTCGCTCGCGCGCAGCGTATCTTGAAAGCGATCTCCAGACGGCTCTGACCTTTCGTATGGGCTGTGCACTCGCCGCTCAGTTTCCGTTGCAGCGATAGACCGCACGAACCTTCGCTCGCGCGCAGCGTATCTTGAAAGCGATCTCCAGACGGCTCTGACCTTTCATATGGGCTGTGCACTCGCCGCTCAGTTTCCGTTGCAGCGATAGACCGCACGAACCTTCGCTCGCGCGCAGCGTATCTTGAAAGCGATCTCCAGACGGCTCTGACCTTTCATATGGGCTGTGCACTCGCCGCTCAGTTTCCGTTGCAGCGATAGACCGCACGAACCTTCGCTCGCGCGCAGCGTATCTTGAAAGCGATCTCCAGACGGCTCTGACCTTTCATATGGGCTGTGCACTCGCCGCTCAGTTTCCGTTGCAGCGATAGACCGCACGAACCTTCGCTCGCGCGCAGCGTATCTTGAAAGCGATCTCCAGACGGCTCTGACCTTTCATATGGGCTGTGCACTCGCCGCTCAGTTTCCGTTGCAGCGATAGACCGCACGAACCTTCGCTCGCGCGCAGCGTATCTTGAAAGCGATCTCCAGACGGCTCTGACCTTTCATATGGGCTGTGCACTCGCCGCTCAGTTTCCGTTGCAGCGATAGACCGCACGAACCTTCGCTCGCGCGCAGCGTATCTTGAAAGCGATCTCCAGACGGCTCTGACCTTTCATATGGGCTGTGCACTCGCCGCTCAGTTTCCGTTGCAGCGATAGACCGCACGAACCTTCGCTCGCGCGCAGCGTATCTTGAAAGCGATCTCCAGACGGCTCTGACCTTTCATATGGGCTGTGCACTCGCCGCTCAGTTTCCGTTGCAGCGATAGACCGCACGAACCTTCGCTCGCGCGCAGCGTATCTTGAAAGCGATCTCCAGACGGCTCTGACCTTTCATATGGGCTGTGCACTCGCCGCTCAGTTTCCGTTGCAGCGATAGACCGCACGAACCTTCGCTCGCGCGCAGCGTATCTTGAAAGCGATCTCCAGACGGCTCTGACCTTTCATATGGGCTGTGCACTCGCCGCTCAGTTTCCGTTGCAGCGATAGACCGCACGAACCTTCGCTCGCGCGCAGCGTATCTTGAAAGCGATCTCCAGACGGCTCTGACCTTTCATATGGGCTGTGCACTCGCCGCTCAGTTTCCGTTGCAGCGATAGACCGCACGAACCTTCGCTCGCGCGCAGCGTATCTTGAAAGCGATCTCCAGACGGCTCTGACCTTTCATATGGGCTGTGCACTCGCCGCTCAGTTTCCGTTGCAGCGATAGACCGCACGAACCTTCGCTCGCGCGCAGCGTATCTTGAAAGCGATCTCCAGACGGCTCTGACCTTTCATATGGGCTGTGCACTCGGCCGCTCAAGTTTCGCCATTGCAGCGATAGACCGCACGAACCTTCGCTCGCGCGCAGCGTATCTTGAAAGCGATCTCCAGACGGCTCTGACCTTTCATATGGGCTGTGCACTCGCCGCTCAGTTTCCGTTGCAGCGATAGACCGCACGAACCTTCGCTCGCGCGCAGCGTATCTTGAAAGCGATCTCCAGACGGCTCTGACCTTTCATATGGGCTGTGCACTCGCCGCTCAGTTTCCGTTGCAGCGATAGACCGCACGAACCTTCGCTCGCGCGCAGCGTATCTTGAAAGCGATCTCCAGACGGCTCTGACCTTTCATATGGGCTGTGCACTCGCCGCTCAGTTTCCGTTGCAGCGATAGACCGCACGAACCTTCGCTCGCGCGCAGCGTATCTTGAAAGCGATCTCCAGACGGCTCTGACCTTTCATATGGGCTGTGCACTCGCCGCTCAGTTTCCGTTGCAGCGATAGACCGCACGAACCTTCGCTCGCGCGCAGCGTATCTTGAAAGCGATCTCCAGACGGCTCTGACCTTTCATATGGGCTGTGCACTCGCCGCTCAGTTTCCGTTGCAGCGATAGACCGCACGAACCTTCGCTCGCTGCGGGCTGCGGCGGCCGCGCTCGCTCGTGCGCGCTGACTCGTGCGCTAACTCGTGCGCGTGTTATTTCAGTGAGGTTTTTTTTTTTTTTTTTTTTTCTCAAGTTTCGGTTGCTATTTTGAACGTGGCGTGTACACCGAGCAGGTGTCTCGGAGACCCATGTCTCAGTGATCGGCGCTACCTCCTGTACCTTCGCGAGAGCTAAGCGGTGCGAAGCTCGTTTCTTGGATCTCCATGGCGAACTCCGTTGGCGGAGATCGCCAACGCGGTGGCATTCATGTCGACTGTACACGGAGACGACGTCATTGCTGCGCAAATCCAAGCAAGTCGATCCTCTCCAAGCGTAGTATGAGGCAGGGCATTATTAAAGATTTTTTTTTAAGCCGCACTAATGACTTTTTTTTTTTTTTCGGCCGAACGAGTTTTCCGGACTATTTTTCAGTCCCCACGAGCTCGGAAAATCGGTTGGCGACTGTACGGAGCGCCCTAACCTAACCGCCGCACGTTGCTACTAGCCGGAAACTTCGAATTATCCGAATAGAGCCGCGCGGGCCATTCAAATTATCCGGTAGAATTTGCATTGAGAATGACGGGACCGCTCAAATTCTTCGAATTAACCGAAATTTCGAATTAACCGAGTTCGAATTATCGAGGTTTTACTGTACGCAAGCATTCTTTTAAAAGTGGTCGATATAAGTGCAACTATAGTAAGTTCAGCTTCACTTTTTGTGATGTGAGAACAAAGTGGCAAGAAACAGTAAAACAATTAAATTTTGAAGCCAGCATTTAGGGATCTGCCTGCAGTGTACCACTTATCATAAATATACCTTTGACCAAAGATAGCTTTGACCAAGGCAGGCAGATTGCATGCGAGTCAGAAAAATTAATTGCGAGAAACTTGAAGTTGCCTCTGATTCACCTCAGAGGCGCGCTATACAGTCAAACGCCTCTATAAGATTGGGGCCTCTGCAATCATTCATTATACAGGTCACTTTTTTTGTAAAGGTTTTGCACTGCACCCCTAACAATAGAACTGGGACAGAATCATTCCTTCGTTGTACAGGTCATTTCGTTGTAGAGGCATTCGACTGTAAATTGATCCATGAAGCAGAAACTACAGATTAATGCAAAAAGAGTTATAAATTTTGAAAAATGACAGTTTAAAAAAATTTTTCATGATTTTTGGCCTTCGTAGAGGCTCATCTGCACCCTTAACCAAACTAAGTCAACTAGGTCGTGCTCTTTAGTGTCTTACTAACCCTTTATGTACGAGTGTTGCCTACAGACGACATAGCTGAACGAAGTTTATTTTCTTGCCGAGTTTCGGTATTCAGTATGAAGTTTCTGGCTAAACGTCCTTGGCCAACACCGAATGACCGGCAGCAAGTGCCATTTGTTGGTTTAGAGTAGGAGGAAGACGAAGTTTGGCTCACATGTTTTTGAAAGCACGGTCGGAAGAGACAGACCGATGCAACATCTCTGGCTGCACTAGTATCACACACGTGATGTGAAGCAAATATAAAATGGCCACCTATGGTTCACACATGACAAGTGCGGTCTGCACAAATTCCAAACGAAGCCAACGGTGGCTTGGGGTGAAGCCCGCTTCCAGTTTTCTGCTTCGTGTTTCCCCCACTAATGCTGAAAAAGCTTCCGATTTTCTGTTCATCGACGATGCTTATTCTCAATGTGTTATGCACATTTAGGGAAAAATATAAACAATCTTTTTCAGGTATTTCTATGTTCTGTCAATGAAGGGTCAAGTTAGGTACAGGGGGTGCAAGTTTGCGCATTGTGTCATACTTCAACATACTATAGCGTACTGCTATGCTGATATTGCGTTTTTGAATCTCGACTGTGATTCTTGTCTCTTAACCTGGCTTGCTTGATGAAGTCTCTTAATGGCTTACTTGATGAAGCTTCCGTGTATTGCTTCGACTTATCACCAGAATCCTTTTCTCCATTGGAGATAAGAAATCTGTAATAATGAATTCATTGCAAAAGTTCACTTAAGTTTGTTATTGGCATGTTTGGTATATTATACTACCTGATATATTGTATCAGTACTTTTATTGCACAACCCGGGTTATAATTGGGTTTGTCTGAATGTAACACTCTCAATTGGCAGAGTATTGCCCCAACAGAGGGCTGCTTGCTCTAAACCGTTAGCTTCGTGTCTTCTTTCATTGCTTAATATTTATTCAACAGCCTCTCGTACGACAAGAGTTAATTGAATTGTGTGTCACCTGCGATGCAGGACCTGGACGGCAATGTCTTGGACTCGTGGGAAGGGGTTCGGGTACAGGGCCTGCACTGCCGCAAGGACGGGCGCACAGTGTTGGCCGCCGACTCCCACCACCGAATCCGGGGATACGTCTTTGATGATCTCACCGATTTCAATGTGTACGCACTGCCTCCTCCTCCGTTGCAACACCCTGCACGTTCTGAGCAGCTGCGATGAGGGTTTCTCATCGTTAAAGCTAGAGGAAGAATTGGCGCCGTGCTGGCGATGTACGCGTGGGAATGTCAAGAAGTGGGGTCTTTAGATTCGCATATTTCTCGGGGAGCTAAGACACCTTGAAGTGGTGTCTGGCGAGCAGCATTCCATCTGTCACAATGGTTGAATGTCTAGTAAAACGTGTAAAGTGCTTTTTTTTTCTTTTGTATTGTTATGTAAAACGCTTCTTATTAAAACATAAGAACTTGTGCTTGGTTCTGCAATTACATAAAACACAGAACAGTTCTTGAGGGCTGCTAAGGTTAGAGGAACAACCACAAGGTTGGCACTTTCGGTGCATCGGTTTCAGTCGTGTGTTTCAGTTTGCTTCGCTTGCTTGTACTATGTGTGAATAAACTTTGTTGAAAAGTGTAGTGCGAGTCGACCAAAACTTTTTATCCAGATTTTATTCCAAGAAAGCTTCAATAATGCAGCCGTGGCCATGTTTTTAGCCAAGCCATGTTTGAGACAAGCCGGACACACCCATATCCAGACATTTTTGTTGTGGCGCAGCGCAAATTGGAAAAGTCGCATGACGGTGTCGCCAGATTTACCTCTAAGTAAGGTTCTCACACACAACTCTATGGCTGTGGTATTCTGCATAATATAGCCAGGCCGCATGCTGACGCAGCGTGGTTTGACCACTGAGTGAGGCAGTGGTTACGTTCGGTTATCAACAAACTACTTTTCTATTTAGCGGCTGACTCAAAGATGATAAAAGTATTGTTTTGCGCTCGGATACAGCAACCGCAGAGATTAGATACTGAAACTGAACTTGCTTTGAGGGAACACAGTGGTGCATTGTTTTGTTGGTCTTGCTGTTTTAGTGCTGTTGTATTCCAGTCGCTGTTTGCGAACCGACCCAAGTATGCACCATTTTCAATTACTGCACTTTCCACATAGTTCGATTGCAGTAAGAGGTAACCTCTCTAGGTGCCGAATAAGTCTGTCCATAGAAAATAGATTTTCACATCTCTTGCGTCTTCAGAATCGTTAAAAGCAAGCTGCAGTAGAACTGATTAAGAATTTCGAAGGAATTGGCGAGCTATTTTCTAGTTTACAAAATGTGGACTTGGTGCATGGAACTCTCTGCTGGGGCGTCGGGTATGAGAAAACCAACTATTTAAGGTCTAGCATATTTGAAAAGCTCCTATGCAGCTACTTAAAAGAATATGCCCGATGTAAGCCATTGCGAAAAGCAATGAAAGAAGTGAGCCCACTACGTGTGACGACTTATTGGCACCGAGAGCAAACACCAAAGCGCCTGTCTTCCAACTCCTTTCACTAAACCACTATGCACATATTACTCGCATTTGCAGCCAAGGTACAACCAGGAGTGTCTCAAGATGTATGCGACAAGTTTTAAACATCATTATTTTCATCCGTGCTTTTGCTTTTGATGCATTATCTTGGCTTGCGCAATTGTACATGCTGCACCTGTAGGTGATAATGAACTAACAGTCCATTAAAACTGCTAATTGGGCTAGTTGGATTCATGGTGATGAAAAATTCAGCGCAAACACAAGGGTCAAAGAAGCGCTTGCGTCATGCATTTCTTTCTTTGTCCCTGGCGTTTGCGCTGAATTTTTCGTAACTATGAATCTAACAGTCAATTATCCATGCTAATCTCGTCAGACATTAGCCATGATGCCTTTGTTGTCAGACATAAGGGCAGTGTTGTAATGCTTTGGTGGGCATACTGGCTCTTCTCTTGTGCAGGGTCCAGGAAGAACATCCCATTATATCATTTACGGTTGATGACACGGGGCGACTTGCTTTGCTCAACCTTTCCTCACAGGTGAGCATGGTGGGAACTTGAGACAGTTCGCCTGATGTTCCGCGATAAATGCTTCCTCTGTTGGCAGTTTGCAAGCAAGAAGTGCCGCAAGGCAGTATGGGAGAATGGAGGAGGGCCACGACATGGTTGGCCAACTATTACAAGTTCTTTTTGTAACTTAGAGTAGAGGGACCAATATGGTTGTTGTAATAATCAGTGTCGACACAGCAGCAGCTCTTGCAAGTATTCATTTATTTTGTGAAGTGCATTTGCTTAAGTAGGCACGGTGGGTTGCTTATTGGCACATACGTAACGCGCTGTGTAGCCGATTTATGCAGTTATCAGTTGCACGCACACATAAACTGGGCTGTCCGAGCAGATTTGGCTCGAAATTTTAATTTGAAATCTTTCACTTTGAGTCTCTCCCACCAACAGTGACTGCCATTTTGGCATGGCATGTGTGATGTCACGAGTTGCGGGGTTGTCAATTGCAGGGTCATCTGCTCCTGAAATTCTAAACCATGTGTACTGTTATTCCGTAGTGTTTAGATGCAACCAAGGACGGAATAAGATGAACCAACTTGCCCAGCAACAAGTCCTGATACATGTGTACTGTGCCGAAAGTGTGCATTGTCAGCAAGGGTGCCGACAGTGCTTTGTGCCTCCAATTCTTTCACTTGCGTGTTAAGAACAGGACAAATTGTGGATTGCCTGCATGAACAATCTCGGGCTGATCGCCAATGGCCGAGATACATAAGCGAGAATGAAACCACGCTGTAACCACACAGAATGCAAATTGCGACGTCACGCATTAGTATTGCCAGGCTGCTGTACGATTCAAGTGCGATAAAAAAGTTCACGCACAAATTGTGTGAATGCGCTCTTGCCAGCTTGCTGTGGGATGCATACGGATTGATGTGCAATGTACTGTCCAGGTTTGAAAATTTGGTGTCACGGTCCCTTGGAGTAACATTTATTACGGCAATTGTGTTTCTGCAGCACTTGCAAGCAGCTAAACGTTTGACGCTGGCAAGATTTCTTTGGCTTCAATCTCAAGAGGGTTCTGCATTGCTGCAAACCGAATTCGAGTTGATAGGAACCACTCGAATGTGCTACAAAAGAGGTCTCTGTCCTGCAGTGGATCTGTGTGGCCTTTGGCCTGCAGAGAGGTCTTGCGGTGACGAAATATTCCCTCCTGTGCAGGGCGTACACATGTGGGACCTGGACGACAAGGTGCTGGTGCGGAAATTCCAGGGTGTCACGCAGGGTTACTACACCATCCGGTCGTGCTTTGGCGGCGTCAACCAGACGTTCGTTGCCAGCGGGAGTGAAGGTACGTGGAATGGGGCCAGTCTCCAGTGTGTTGCTATTGATGTATCTGCACGATGGATGGCTCCGTGGATGACTGTTCCGTAGACAATAATTCCGCAGTTTGTCCGGCTGCGAAGAGCAACCACACGGCAGTTGAGGCTAGCAGACGACAGAGCTGGAAAAAATATTACTACTCTACACTCCGCACGGTTTGCAGTTGTGTTGAGATGCAGGCTGAGTGGAAAGGACAGTTGGCCGCGATTGCTGTCGTTTTTGTTTGAATCGGAGAGTTATGAATATTTTGTTTCTTTGGAAGTAGCCTTCCTTGCCAAAAGACAGTGCTTGTTGGCAGACTAGCAAAGTGTTTTAGGCGAAATTCATGCCGTTCGACCACCGACGTCCAGATGTGAGAACTAGCTTGGCATTTTCCAACCATGCGCGTCACAGACGAGGTGCTGCCAACAGCAGTCCATGATGTGTAGTCATGTGACGTGCCATCCAGCACGGGCATCCGGCACGGGCAGTGGGCATCACAAACCACTGATACAACAATCGCTTTTCACGGTTTTATTGTGTTCATTGTAAGTGAGCGAAAGTGAAAACTTAATCAAAAGATGCTGTTCCTGCGACACAGCCTTCTTGTCTTGTTCTTTTCGACAGTGAGTGATCACGTTCTTTCCTCCCCTCCCCCCCGTGTGCAGACAACAAGGTGTACATCTGGCACGTCAAGTGGGAGAAGCCAATCGCCGTGCTGCAGGGTCACTCGCGGTCAGTGAACTGTGTCAGCTGGAACCCGGCTTGCCCATCAATGCTGGTCAGCGTCTCGGACGACTGCACTATCCGCGTCTGGGGCCCCGCAGCTGCCGTACCCACCAACCTGCCCAACGCGTCACCCAGCTCCCAGTCGGGTTAGCCTCCGTTTCTTTTTTCGCGCTCTGTGTTCGAAATTGAACTAGGGTTGCCAACTGCCAGGGGGACCCAAGTCGGGACAGGGGGGCGACTGGTGATGGCCGACTCTGTCAGTGCCAAGAGCCGACAGTCTGTACGTGCAACAATGTGGCGCAAATTTTCTTTAGTCTTATCATGTAGTGATTTACAACAAGAAAGGCGCAGTAGTTGCCTGCCTAACACAGCTAGAACCACGACAAAAACGAAAGCGCCTGTATTTATTTATTTATTTATTTATTTATTTAATTATTTATTTATTTATTTATTTATTTACCAGAGTACCCACAGAGCCTTCAATAAGCATTGCAGTGGAGGGGAATTACATAAAATAAATACATAATACAGGCAACATAGAATAAAACACCACATTTTCATATCTATACTATTGCATCATGTAGCGACTGTATGAACACATCATTTGAAGTTCTTTTGACATCATCATTTCGTAACCGATTCCAGACTCAAATTGTATTGGGCAGACTCTAGGCTTCAGTTGCATTGTCACAAACATCAATGCAACTGAATACAAAATAGAAGAATGTGCAACCGAGCTGTCAGGCATTACAAAAAAGAAATATAGCTTATTGATTGTTATTCAGCAGAAGAAAAAAAAAAGCCATAGTCGGGACATTTAGCCATCACAACTGGGTCAAAGCAAGGCTAGAGACATTTGCCCAGAAGTCAGGACTTTCCTGCTAAATTTTGAACAGTTAGCAGCCTTACTTTGAATGCTGCCTCAAATGATTGCATCACGGGGGCGTACTGTACTGACTCATATTTTCCAATTTCTATGAACTTTGCAATACACTTCTTACACATAAGAGGATAGCACTTTGCATGTTTGAAGGTTGGGGAACTGTAAGATACTTAAAAAATTTGGTACTGCAATTGGTCTCGAAATGCCAGACCTTGTGTTATCGACGTTATGAGGTCAAGACACGGAGGAACGTTTTCTGATGTGTTGCAAAATGGTTAAGTAGCATGACATTGCTAAAAGAAGTTAACGAATGCCGCAAACATTCATTGCGGCTGCTCTTCGCAGCTGCAGTGATCTGACAAACGGTTGTTGACCAGTGGTGAAACTGAAATTGGTCCATAGGAACAAGTGTTATGGTAAATTATTTAGGGCACCCTGGCACTTTCCAGGTGTTTTTTTTTTCTACTATTTAGAAAGTTTGGACCTTGAGTGGATGCAAAAACATGGGTCGAAAATGTCACATCAGTATTGATGAGACCTGTAGAAGAGCGGATTTTCTCTTATCAAGTCAATTCTTGTTGCTGACTGGTATGCCGCATCGCTGAAAAAGCCATTGTTCGCTCATGGCTCGTGGTCATTCATTCATTTGGTCTTCATAGTGCCCGAGTAGCAAAGTGCTGAATGTCAATACTTTTTGCTTCAGCAGTGGTTCCACTGAAAATGCCGTGTGACAATAGTTTTCTTCTTATGTGCACGGTTTGCTTCCCTGCAATTGCTCTTGCATTGTAGACACTGGCAGTTGGGCGGAGGGGGGGTGGGGGATAGCAGTTGCATGCCACTTAGCTAAGAGAATATGGCATATCCCACCGCAACTTTAAACTTGCCGATGCCACGTTGTTGCCGGTTCCTTTCTGGCTAATCGCCCTGTGTTCCATTTTAAGACAGTTAAGACAGTTTCTTAATTTTCTTTGGCACATTGAATCCTTAGACATTGTGGTCAAGAATTTTCACAGGTGAGAGCCCAAATCTGAGCCTCTTTAATGTCTGTGCACTGTGCCTGCGTCATAGCTTTATCTCAACGAGGCACCCTTACTAGAGATGCAACGCTATCAGTAAATTGACTTTCAATAGTGTTGATAGTTTTTTGAGGCTATCGATAGTGCTATTGATAGTATTACAATAGTTTGCTATGAAGCGATCAACAGTGTAAAAATAAAACCATAACATTGCTGTCGCTAGTATGATGGTAGGACTATCGTGCAGTGCGACAAGCCAGAGCACTATGATCCTTATCGCTGTATGCATAGAATGGCTTGGAACATGCAGGGAAATGTTGCAAAGGTTATGTTGCAGTGATTATGTGTGGTACATCACATGATCTTACATTATTGATAGTGCACTATTGATATTGCAATTGATACTGCTCTTGATAGAACTGTTGTTATCAGTAGCGCCCAATTTATAGATCTGTTGACGGCGTGTTATCGATGGCACTATCAATAATTTGATAATGACTCAACTATCAATAGTATGAACAGGATCATCGGTAGTTTTACATTACTAATGCTTACCGAAAAGGGATGGGAGCTGTTGACATGAGGTCTTCTTCTTTCTGGGGTTTTACGTGCCAAAACCAGTTCTGATTATGAGGCACACCGTAGTGGAGGGCTCCGGATTAATTTTGACCACCTGGGGTTCTTTAATGTGCACTACAACGCAAGCACACGGGCGTTCTTGCATTTCGCCTCCATCGAAATGCGGCCGCCGCGGCCGGGATTCGATCCCGTCTTGAAAGAGGGAGTCTTGAAATGTGTTGGAGAAAGGAAGCGTAGAAGGATTACTTTAGTGTGCAGGGGGATTGTTTTGATTGATATTTTCAGGGTGATACTGTAGACAGGGGGGGGGTTCTTGCAAGCCGCCTTCGTACGTAAGGCTTAGGCTTGATGGCCAACTCCCTCTTGCTGACCTCGTATGGCCGGGTTTCGGCGGTACCAACACAAACAGAATTAGACTACACATTGTTGAATAACAAGCGTAAGAAGGTTTATTGCCACCAGAGGATTCACTTGGAAGCAGGCTAGTTACGACCGAGACGTTTGCCGGAGTCGCACGGTGAACAAAGGCAAGGCATGACAAAGGGATAGAAACGCGATGTTTACCTGGGATCCTTCCCTCTTCACGGCTCGCAGTCTTCTCATCTCCTCCACCGCTCGCCGGCTGCATCGATTTCGATGCCCCTCCCTTGTTCTTTGCTAGGTCCAATGGGCGCGGGGCTCCGAGGCCACGCGATGGGGTCTGCGTTTGCGACCTGTTTGCAAGAGGGTTGCACCACTGGCGGGAAATCCGTCTGGCTCCCCGAACGAGAAAGAAGTCGTCTGCTCACCTTACTTCCTTGGTGCATGTTGGAGCGCGGGAAAAGATGAACCTTCTTAATTCCCACAATGCTTTGCCTGTAACGCAAAGGCAATTTTGTTTTTGCTTTTTAATTGCTTCTGTAGTGCAGCAGCATTTCAGCATCCATGAAGAAAGAGGACAGCTCAGTCGATTTCCTGGTAGCAGCAACTGCATTTCAATGCGGGGAAGTGCAAAAATATACCCGCATACTTAGATTAAGGTGCATTTTATTTGGAACCCCAGGGGGTCAGAGCCCTCCAATGTAGAATCCCTCATATCCTAATCTGCAGTTTTAAGATGTTACACCCCATAATTTCATTATGGGGGGGGGGGGGGGCTTTAATTAAAGTTGTTAACGGGTAAAATGCAGTCCTCAAGAAAAGGACTAGTGACAAGTAAGTACATGTGTCAGTATCATGTAAATAAATTCATTCATTCATCAGTAGAATACAGAATGCCAGAGAACATAAACTTTAGTGCTTACAAATTTTATGCAGGAAAACCAGCTTCTGCATATTCTTGAAATTGTACTATCATTGCATGATAAGAATGGACCATGTTCAGTGTGATTTGCTGTAAATAAACGGAACACCAAATTAGTATACAAGCACTTATTACAGCTCAGTTCTTATTGGAAGTCCTGGTAAATGCTTTTTATCATCAGAACGTCTACCTAGTGCTTCAGATCAAGTGGTTTTTCTTCTGTTGGATGTCGTGTTGCCCTGAAAATGAATTTATAGCTGCGATGAGCTGTTTCATTTCACTAATTTCAGCATGCTTCACTAACGAGACTTTAATTTTTCTTTCATGCAGGTGAGATGGGCGAAGGGTCCCCCTACTCCAACGGCAGCAGCAATGGTGTCTGTGACGGCGATGGCAACTCGGTCGTCTAGCCCCACGCCACCTTTTCTTATCTTCTAAGGGACTTTAATCAATACATGTTTCATAGCATTGTGCGGAGAGGGCGAAAGAGAAATGGAGTGTGAGAAAACGGCTGTCTGAATCGCGCTGCCGCACAAGGTGTCGACGGTTACGCCCGTGCGCTTTGTCAGCCAGGCGCAAGTGTGCTGCGGATTGCCGAAGACATCCAGCCCGCGGATCGCTGACAAGCTGAGGGATGACGGCGCACACGCGCACTCCGTTTCGGGCTCGACTTGGCTCCAAAGCTGTCCAGGCAGTGGAATGCGCACACGACGTCTGTCGCTTAATATGCACGCGGCTTTAGTTTTGAGGCTCGGCCCGGCTGCAGGCATCTAGGCATTCTAGCCTTTAAGACGTCTGGGAGGTTTTGCCGAGCTAGCAGACGACGTTGGGTGCGCTGTTGGAGGCCCAGTCGGCTGGTTGCATAATGTTGGCTAGCGAGTGCCGTGCGTGCGACTTCGAAGGCTCGGGGGGGGGGGTCTTTTTTTTTTTCCTCCTGCAAGGTTTTGCACGTGGAGAGAGCGACATAGCTCTGTTTGATGTGCTGTAAAACCGATTTTTTAAATTCCGTTGTCAATTTGCGATAGCGCATGCCGTGTGCTTCGTATTGGAAATTGCTATTCATATCTTTTGGTGCGCGCTCGTGTTGGGGGTGCGCTTTAAATCATTGCATCGGTTGTTGAAACTGATTTTCTTTTTCCATTGGCTGGCAGTACAGTTTTCGCCGATGTCATTGTGCGTTATCAATGTGTGTAGACGGCTGTTGCGCCGTAAGCTAGACTCGTGTATCTCGCGGAGGTGTATTCGATGTTGTGATATTGCGCTGAAAACCTGCACTGCCACTGCTTTTACATGCTGTAACCTTGTGCTCTATTGAGCGATGGTTGAGCATCATTGACAGTTCTTCGAGAAAAACAACAAAACTATGCCTAAATCGCAGCAACTAGGTTTCAAATGTTGGAAATTGTAACAGTGCCCACCTGGGCATCTTATGTTGCATTGGTACGTTTGGCTTTAAAGTTTGTTGTCGTTCCTGTTCAGACGGGCATATTAATGTACGAGACTCGACGTTGCAAGGAATGCACTGAAACAGTTGTTTGCAGACTATAGCATGTTCAGACGTGTAGCGGATTGCATGAATGTACGAGTTTTGACCTTCATCTTGGAGAAACTGGCAGTGAATTGCACATCGCGGTGAGCAATGTAGTCGTTACGATGGGGACGGACGCCCAAGGGATTTGAGGCTGTTTTCGAGCGAATAAAATGTTTTGGAGACGGAACTGCATGCATTTTTTTTTCTCGCTTGGTTGCGTTAATGAGATTTGAAACGAGGCCGTTTTCTCCGAAGTGGGAAGCTCAGAGTCTGCGGTTTATATTTAAAGGGACCTGCGCGCCGCGTACAACAATGTAAATACCGACCGCACGAGTGTTTTGAGAGCATGAATGCCTCGATCACCTGGAAAACAAACAGGGAAAAAAAAAACGACACTGTGACCCAAGATGCAAATCTTGACATGGTGGGATCCTTAAAAGAAAAAAAATTTGTGTGCTTGACATAGACTCGAATACAGGAAATGTAACAAATTAGTATTCCTTTTTTCTGTGTGCGTGCGTGTGTTAAGTGCGTATGTTGTGAGCATGCTATAACATTTCCAGCATTAACACCTTTTTTTTTCCCTCCCGCTCGCAATGTTGCCAACCCAGTAGAAGGCTCGTATATTCTCTAGAGAGTAGATATGGGGGGCAAATATATATATTTTTTTTAAGTTCGAAAGTTTGTTTGGCATTACATTCTCACACGGTCAAGCAACTTTGAGTAAAAGCCTTTTGAAAGTTGGCACTTCCTTTTTTATTATTATTTTGAGGATTTTGCCGTGAACATGTAGTGGTGGTCATGTTGATGATGTTGGCCAGACTTTGCCCTTTGCCCCCTTTCAATTGTTTGTTTGCTGTCTTGTGCTGTTTCTGCTATTGCTTTTGTTGTTGGACGGTGTCCTGCTCGCCACCATTAATAGAATACAGTCGAACTTCAGTATAACGAAGACGGATGTAACTAAGTTAAATATATTAAGCATGTCGCAAATACATGCTTATAACAAATATCGGATATAACGAAGGTATTTTCATGCTGGATGTGAATTTGTTGTACTGAGGCTTGGCTGTTACACCAATGCATCACCTTGGCAAGCTTGGCTTGCACACTTTTGCATGCACGAAAAGTGATAATTGGTTAACTGCACTTGGCAGTCAGATAAAAATTTTTGTCTAGAGAACGCACAGGTACATCTGCAATTGGTGTGTACGGTTTGCTCGCAGTAATTCGAACTCTTCAGGAGTGCACCAACAAATGAAATAAAACTTGTGTTCAGTATGAGGCTAAAAACTGGGCAGTTTTGTTGCTTAGCTTATCTAATCTAATGTATTCGTAGTACAGCTAACAAGCAGAGAACAAGAAGTGAACAGGATACAGTTGTGAACATAAACTGGTCAAAATGTATTGTTGGGATACTACAGTGTAGACCGCTTATAACGTAAGTCGCCAGAGTCGCGAATATCCGCACTATAAGCGGTACCACACTATAACCAAAACAACTATTTTATTGCGATAATGGACGCTCCAGGCACATTTCTGCTGTCACTGTCACCGTGCTCTAGGTTCCGTATTCGCTTACTAAATAAATTAATAAGCACGGTGTCACGCGCGCACAAGCAAACATGAACACATCTCGCTCGTTGACCGCGGAAACGAACTGTCAAAACGCTCGAGTGGCGAAGCGCGGCAAGCGAATTACCTTCGTGCTATCATGCCTCTCGCTTCAAAGCGACCTATAAGCGGCGAAAACACGGCCCGCGGCGGACTTTCCCCGTTGCAGATAGCTTTCAAGATAGGGCCAAGGCAATCGTATCGCCGAAGTGGATCGTCACAGATTACGTCCTGCTTCGATCCACTGAAACCGTTCCGCATTGCTTTGCTGGCGAAAAATACTCTCCTTCTGTTTGCGGCAGTCCCGAATGCAAGTTTCGGATTCTCCGAACGCCCGTGATGCGGCCCGATTTCCGTCTGTCTCCGCACACGTGATCACTTTCCTTTTAAATGCGGCATCATGATATACTCGGTACTTCTTGTTGATAGAGCAGACGCAGAGAACATGAAGACAGACGGTAGACTTGCCTAAGCACGTGTACTGCAGCACATGGAGGAAGCTACGGTAGCTAAGCTTGAGAGTAGCTAGGCTCGACACGCGTGCAAGGCGGCCATTTTGTAATGCCGAGAGCTATATGGTAACTAACGCAGATTTAGGGTCGTACTCGATTCTAACGCGCACGAGATTTTTAGACCTGATTAACGGGAAAAAAGTGCGCGTTAGATTCGAGTAAATACGGTATTTGTGGCTTGAGGGGAGCGTTTGCCAGTCTTAGGTGGACTGCCGAACTTCCAGGCAGCCGCACTGTAACCGGTATTTCGTGTCCTGCAACTGCACTATAAGCGATACGCGTATACATAAAGTGCTATGGGAAAATGAACGGAAGTGTGAAAAGACCGTATTATATCCGGTCCTTCACTATAAGCGGTTACGTTATAAGTGGTCTATACTGTAGTTGGTTTGTCATGGCTGCAAACGGTGCCAGGACACAGAAAGGACAAGTGAGGCCAAGAACAAGCAGGGATTTCTCCGTCTTGCTTTTCCTCCCTTCGTGTACTCTGGCTTTGTTTGCAAACATTAACTAGTTCACCGCACTGCGGCGTCAAATGTCAAAATGTCAAACCACTCGTGGCTTACGCTTGACGTGCGGCTGCTGGTATTCAAACAAAAATTTGGGTGAGCAATAGAAGAGGCACTCAAACTTCTCAAGTTCCTTTTGTCTGCAGAAACTATTTCAATCGCAATTTTTCTGGTTATTTTGCAATGACGCATGCCGCTTCAAAAAACTAGCAATAATGCTGGACTCAGAATCATCAGAAGTTGGTATACTCCTCTCAAGAAACTGTGATTTAACGCATGAAAAAGAGCGCGTGCGTGAAAACAAAATTTTGCTTTATTATGTGGAGCCCTCAAATTGTGCGCGTAGACCGGTGAAAACAGTCAAAAGAAGTTTATTATGCAGGAACTTCCGTATGTTTACAAATGTTTACACTTCTGTCAACACAAAATTTTGAGACAGCTGCATGTTTGAGTCATACAGTAATTATCCAATCTTTTGCTTTTAAAACTGCTCTAGAAGCCTTTTGTTCCGATGCTGTTTGACTGGAAAAGAGAAGTTTCAATAAAAAAGTGCAACTTGTATTTTTAAACAATCCAAGAACACGTTCAGATGTTAATGGATCAAGAGAACTTGCGATGATTCCTCTAATCTCCATAATTCTTTCAATTAACCATGATAAGAGGTTGAGTTATTGCGAGTTAACTGTATGTCACTTGCTGTTTGACTGCAATAGCCGGCGACCATATGCCTGCCATCTTTGTGTACGTTTTTTGTTGACGAGTCTCCGATTTGGATCTTTTTCTTTTTTTGTCTGCCTGCTTGATCATTGTCAGCTCTCTGTGAGAGCAGATAAGCAAATTTGACTGCTGATTTTCTCGTTTGTGCAAATATATTTTAATGCTTTTAGAAGAAGAAAAAAAGAAATGAATGTGTTGTGTTCTGTCTTGCTTTCCTCTTCCCACACCGACATGCTAAATAAAGCTCATCATCACCGTGCTCTGCAAAAATGAGTTAAGAGGAATCTTTAGCTCAGGGCCAACTCTGATTTCACTATTAACGAAAATTTAACTCTGTTTTCACTATTTCACGACGAGAATTTCACTATTAACGAAACACGGGAATGAGCTCGTGCAACAACGGCAGAACCGATTTGGACGAAATATGTTGCATTTCGAGAGAGAGCTTAATTCTGCCGGCTCTAGGAAACACAATTTTGATTAGGGCATCTTAGTTTTTACAAAAGAGGTCAAGAAACGTTTGAAAGAAGTTTAAGCACAATGTTTACGAATCGTTAACTCTGCACCAAAGACAGGTACTTCTGTAAACTGTTGTCTGCTGGAGCATCTCAAGCGTTTGGAAATGCCTACTGGGGTTGTGCAGATGTCAAACTTGCAAATTTCCTCGTTGCGGTATATATTAATAGATCAATTTCAAGCACCTTAGATGTATCTCAACGGGTGCAATTTAAATTTTGATCTCGTCAAACCACTCATGGCTTATGCTTGACGTGCATCTCCTACATTGTCTCGCTATTTAAAGGTGACCGTCTTTCGCCAGATTCATCAGCGTTCACCCAATAAAGGTCGTTCTTGACTCTCTCTTTGACAGTGCTCGGGTTTCTTCATCCATCGTTACAATGCAACAGTATTATTTCTGAGTTGTAGCTTTTTTTAACGCTTTTTTTGTATATGTATATATTTCGTATTTTCAATTTTTGTTGAAAATTTGACGACCTTAACCCTGTAATGCCCAAAGTTCCCCGTCAACGAAAATTGGGACAAATTGGTGACATTTATTTATCACCACAAAGAGTATTTGTGCAAAAAGAATTTTTTTTTCTGTTACAACTTAATGTATGTATTTAGTGATTGGTTTGCTAAACTATCTACCACTGGGAAACGTTACTCCGGCATATCATTAATGCAACTATGGGCTTTGCATTAAATTTACCATGTTTCAATCAAGATGTTGCTTTGCAAACTCGGCATAGCCTACATTATAGAGCATTATAGGGAAATTTCTACTCTATACAGTCAGTAGACTTTAAGCTTTTCTTAAAAGTGCAACAAATTTTGTCAAATTCGGGGCAGCAGATGCCGAGAAATATTTATCCAGTCCCATGAATTTAGATGAGAGCTCCCGTGGTAAAGCTTCCTCTTGAAGCCAAGACTTTTATTGTAGTCGAAGGTTAAAAGAACAGTATACCTAGTTACCATAAACAAATTCTAACCACATCTCATCTCTTGACTATTACTGTATTCCAGAGATAGGTGTCTAATCACTTTATATGAATTATTGTGAGTTGGTCTGCAAAATTAGAAAAAAAAGTGTGTGTGTATTTGGTTGTAAAAATCAACTAAATGTGTAACAACTCATAGGAGCTGAAATTTGCAGCGATTGGCAGTGTAACGTTTTGCAGGAAGATGCGCCTCAGTGATTTTTTTTTTCTTTTTGATAAAAAAAAATTTAATGCAAGAACTTTTAAAAACCATCTTCTCACAACGTTCTTTTTCTTTTCTCGAAAGAAATTGTTTAAAATCACCTTAAAATTCAGCTGACTACTGGGAGAGGCAAACATTGCTTGCATGATAAAATAAATACATAATTGAAAGTTCGACTTTTTGTTTAATTACTTTAGAATAGGTACTGCAGTGTACGAATCGAAGCCAGTAAGTTAACATGCACTTGGAACAAATTTTATAACCGGTAGCACCAGTTGTGAAATTGAAAAAAAAAAAAAACTATTGTGAACCACATATCTCCAAAAGTTGTGTTGTCTATTGATGTCAGTTCTTTGCGCTTCAAGCAAAACAGCCCACAACCGTTTTTGTTTAAGCTTTCTTTATAGTGCATGTGAAATTAAAATGACACAATGAAAAACCACTTCTACCAACAGACGTTTATTTTATTTTTTTTTTTGGTACAACATTCGGGCTAAAACTTTCGAAACATAACGAAACACATCTAAAGTTTGAGATGGATGCTCACCTAACCTAACCGTACGCGATATCGCAGCCTACGTCACACGCCCCGCATGTAACGCACATTTATTGCTGCTGGTAATGGCGTCACCGACGCAAATAAATCTTCAAGTTATTCGCTTACAACGCAATTTTCCCACTTTACAATTTTGTACAAGCTTGCTAGCGCTCTCAGTTAACTAGAAAGGTGTGAGATCGCAGAGTATCGTAACGCGCACCACAAGTTTGCCACCGTCACTCGAGCGTACGGGGAACAGTCGAGAACGGCAATATCGGTGTTGTCATCTCGAGCTGAATGGCCGTGTTGAGGCAGTCGGTGGCGGAGTCGAAGTCACCTGTCTCCTGAAGCACCTTGCCCATGTTGAACCTGTAAGCGTTCAACGAGCAAATCAGACATACAGAAATCCGCAGGACAAACGAAATCCTGGAAAATTGTCATCCATACGAGAGTTACAAGTTGCAAAGGAAACCTGTACGGGTCTCTCATACGGGAAGCTTCGCCGTTGGAGGAAAAATTCGGCCTAGTCTGGCGATTCAATCTGGGACCAATGCTTTTACGAGGCATTGGTCCCAGGATGAACATGTTTGTCTTAACTGTGAACTTTCTTTCTGAGGAACCCGTACTGAGGCGGTTATCTGGAGCGAACACTTTAGGGAATGGTAGTACGATCACCTTCACGAGATTTCGCGTGACTTTGCACTGGATGCGAGTCATACTGCATATAAGTGGTGTATTTAACAGCCATCTAAAATATATCAATTTTGTTCACTTTAGATGAACAATCCGTTAGATGCAGTTTACAGAATGGTGATTTTTCGCTGCTGAGCTACACAGTTGTAAACATAGTTTCGTTTTCTGAAATTTGCAAACTCCAATCCTTTTTTAAAGAATGGACGGCCAAAATAAAAAATCCGCTTCCAAAAGTCGCTAGATTATAGCATTTTCTTTTAAATGCAACAAACCTCGTCAAGTTTAGTGCAGTGGCCGCCGAGAAAAATGATTTATTCTTTCCCATGCGCTTGGATAAAATCCCCCAAGCTAAAGCTTCCTCTTCGGACTAGCGAAGTATTCGTTCATAACCCTATTTTCGTTCATTTTGCAGAAAATGATTGATTAGTACTGGGAAAAAATGAAACTTCCCTTTTCTTTGAATTTCGCGCAATAAATCTTGGCACGGATACGCCACTGCTGCATAATGGATGTCACCACGTTCTCATATTTGGGCCATTTCAAAGCAAAAAATAATGAGAGAGGAGCAGAAGAAGAAAATAGAATGGTGCTAGGTTGAGTCCTTAAACTATTACCGGTGTGGACATTGTCGAAATACATGATGCCAAGGTATGGTAGCACAGCCGATTTCTTGCTTTGCATCTTTTTCTGGCTCATTAAGCCTACTCTCGTGTTAAATGTGGCTACCTTGGTATTTCATAAGCGCAGTTTACTAACACAGCCCAACTCCTCTTTAGTGGCCCTCTAACCTTTTAGTCGGAATCTTGTTTTCGAATTAGCAAGTTAGTGTTATTCTGTGCAACTGCGTGAGAAAAACGAGAACAAGATTCCCAAAGCAGGTTTTTTTTCCATATGTGAGAGCCGTTGGTCACAAATTCAGCATGCTGTGTGGAGCATGTGGAGCTTCGAAGTTCTAAACTTCATAAATTTGTGTAATTTCAATCGCAAGCATGCGAAGAATAAGCGGATGGCCTTATCTCGGCATGCTGCGGTTTCTAGACTACTACTTCTAAATTTCTAGGAGAACCAACAGTGTGCAGCAGTAATTCTACATAAATTGTGTAAGCAAAGTTGCTAGTAGCACTCTGATTTCTCGGGTTAGCTTGAGGTTCTCGTTTTTTTTCTCCATGTCGGATATTGTAAAGCATTATGATGCCGATGGGAATCATTGGACCAAAATGGCTTGCGTGACATTGTGAAAGACACTGCAGATAAGAAAGGGAACAGCGACTGTTGCAAACTTGCAAGTCACTGTACTCGCTGCTATTATGTTGTTCAATGAGCCATGCTCATGGAGGTTTTCCTCTTTACAAGCACATGTAAGGATGATTACAGGCTTTGAAAGCAAATCCTGTGTTTCACTTTCATATTGTTGTAGCGTGTAGCATCAGCGCACATTAAAATACGAACAGGAAATAACTGATCAGAATGCCTGTTAGTATGTAATGCAAGTGCGACATGTAATCTCCCTGTAGCCGGTTTCTAAACACACAGCAGTAATTCCTAAGTGTGTTTTGAAGTCTGATAAAAACCAATGTCACAAATGCAGGTAAACCTGGAAACGGAAGAATGCATCGGAACAGTTTTGCAATTTTTCGAAGTGTCATTGTCCCAGCGTTTCGCGGTTCACATTAACTGCAGCTATTTTATCGTCTCGCCATCTGTCTCGGATTGGATTAGTGCAATTACTACAGAAAAACTGACCAGGATTGGTGGCACATGGGGTCAATGGCCACCGCATCTCTCAGCGTCTTCTCGGCCAGTTGACTGCTGCCCAGGTAGTGGTAGACCAGGCCCTGGAACGAGCGAGAAGCACCGAGGGGCTTCGTTTGTAGCAACCATGTCAATCAATCACTGTTGATCAGTGCTGCACAGTATATGGAGGAGTGTGAAATAAAAGCAATCGTATGGGCAGCTTGACAGGTTCTCAGCCCATAACCCGAGTAGCAGTTACAGACAGGTTACTGCTGGTAACAAAGGCAGTAAGGTAGTTTCAGAAATCAGTTAATCAATCAGCCAGCCAGTTACGGAACGAGAGCACACCTGGCTAGAATTGGGCCTCATTCATGCACTGCACATTTGAAAGCAATCGCGTGGTACTTTTCCTTATTTTGCTGGCTTTCTTTCAAGTGTGGGGAAAAAACATCTTGCATAATAAGCAGCAGACAGCTAGTCGGACCTTTTTCAGGATTGTCCACGACTTCATAATCACTTCTGCGCTGAATATATAGTATTTTAACAGTTGCTGTCAATTAATTATGTAATTAAACAAAATAATGTAACTTGCTCCAAGTGAAGGAAGACATTACCTTGGTTCTGTCTGGCTACAAGGCACTGCTAGAATTTTAAGCCTTATTGCAATTAAAGCGAGACAACTCCACTCTCCTCTCTCTCGCTCCCTCTGTGTGACCAAGGAAAGCATATTTGCAATAGTTACTGTATTTTAACTGGAAATTTTGAAACAATAATGAAAGTGGAAGAAAAGACAACTTCCAACTGGCAGGAGCCGTACCCACAACCTCTGCATGACGCGTGCAACACTATACCAATTTACCTGCAGCGAAGGCTGTTGCCCTCATCTACTGTGTATGTTTGTTGGTATAGCGTTGTATGTGTCGTGCTGAGGTTGTAGGTTTGGCTCCCACCGGCGGCAAGCTTTCTTTTGCTTTCATTCCCTTTTCCTTATTACATATTTCAACATTTACAACTGAGAATAGCTCATTTCCCCTATGCTTGGCTCCACTGTATGTTGGCTTCATATTGTTATCAGGCCCTGGATAAACGAAAAACAAGTTTCACTGCGCTTACTAATAAAGATTGTGGCTAACATTGTTTAGAGGGATTGTACAAAGATTTTAAACGTGAGAAAACGAAGGAAAAGAAGAAAAAACGAAAGCAGTGAAGCTATATTGCAAGCTAGGTCTTGTTTGTTAGCCATGCTAGATCTTATAAACTGCACATTAACCTAATATAATAGTATCCACAGTCACGACAATGTATAAAATCAGTCACAACTTGGACAAGTGTCTGTACATATACACGAAGGTGGAAAACAAAACTATGTAATTGTTCTACCGGCTAAGCAGTCAACGTAGCTAAGATTACGCAGATTTAAGCATCAAAGCATAAAGCTATAATCTTATGTGCAAGAAAATACTCGTGTCCGTGACATATAATTAATTGAATTAATAAGCTACGCCCTTTTCCTCATTACCCCCCTCCTTTATGGCTAAAAAGTGAACCATGTCTGAAGTCAGTCATGCATTGTCCCTAGTAAGACGAGTTGGTAATGGCCTACCAGGTGCTGAAGGGCAGTGACGTGCAGCGGATTGATGGAGACTGCGTTCTGAAAGCACGTCTTCGCGTCGTAGTACTCCTTCCGCATCTCGTGCAGCAAGCCCTTCTGCGAGGCGAAAGAGGAGAATGACTTGTAACGCTTTTTTGGTGGCTCCTGCAGCAATCCCTCAACAATATTCACGTTCAAGAGGACGCCAAACTGAACAAATATATGATGAAACCAATGAAATCTTTAGTTAATTTATGGCCCAAATCATAAACTTGTTCCTGACAGTCAGTTAATACTATTTCTTTTAAACAAAACAACTCTCTTCATAATCGGTTCAGTGGATGTAGACCAATCTCTCTACTCCCACATGTAGAAAGAGAAGCCCACAAGTTGAGCTTAATTTTTATTTATTTATTTTTTCAAAATGCAGGAAAGCCTATCAAATTCGGTGCAGTTGATTTTGATAAGCTTCGCTGCATTTAGAAAAATAATTGGCTGTTTCTTCGTCCTAACGGCAAAGCATTAAAAGCGAGGGCAAAATTTATAATTTTGTTGAAGCTCCTCGGACGGTGTGCCAAGAATACACGGGGACTGCATGTTGGCGCGAGGCAACTGCCGCTGTGCAGCAAACACAGGCACCGTGGCAGCTACCGGGCATCTCGTAACGCTGGCCTGATAAGGAATGCCACCAGAGGGGGTAAGTGTCCAGCTAGTGAACTGTCAGTTTCGGCTGCTGCGGAAGTGCCGATTGGCTCACTTGTACGTCTCCAGCCAATCAGCGGCGGTCGAAACGGACAGTCCACGAGGTGGACGCTCGCGGAACACCCCCCCAGCTGTGTTGCAGGTGTCCCACCTCGATGGTGCGTAAGATGAGACCGAAGGAAAACCGTCGGCGTTCGTAGCTTGTGAAGCTCACTGTCCGTTCTGCTCGGACCACCGTATGCACCACTCTGTGGTACGCAACAGCAGGAAGTGGGAATGCTATTGTGTGCACGGCGCTCATGCCGACAGCAGAAGGCAAAATGCTGCCCTGGGTCTGCTGTAGAAACGATCGAGTTAAGCGTGACAGTGCGTCCACTTGGTTTCGGCATTTTTGCAGCTAAATGCACTGCGCGTTTCTGAAGACCTTCTAACCCTCCACATGTGGGCCACGTATGTGACGTCAGTATCGCGACGGTACGACCGGCTGTGGCAGCAACGGCAGGAATGCGCCTCGAGTGTCCATATAATTGCAATCAGGTATAAAAGTTTAAATCTATCAACTGAAGGGAGCAATATTTTTATTTTAGCCACAAGACTTTTTACCGAGGTTATTGAAACCAGCAAAATATAAAAAGATCTGAAGCATCAACTTTGCAGTTCAATGCTTGAACACTATTTTTCAATGGGTACATGTCAGCCTAATATGTCCTATCAACCATTTTTCTCTAATGTAGCCATGCCCACCCCTCATGTAATGCCTCACACTGAGGCCTTTTTGAGGGATAATAAATAAATGAGTGAATAAAGTAGAAGCGTTTCGGTTACACTGGCTTCGCAAGAATTGGCTTCAGCTTAAGTGAAGTCAAATCCTCCGGTACCCCAGCCAGTGATACGCACCATGACCATAAGCTGGTGCGACAGTGGGTAGATGTTGGACGCCTCAAGGATGCAGGCCTCGGCTTCAGAAAGCTGCTCCATCTTGAGGTACAGCTCAGCTATCAGGAGCCACACCTGCAGCTGCAGTAGCCAGAGGGTCTGGGAGCCGCGCTTCTCGCGAAGGATCGCCATCGACCCGCCGCTTGCGGCACCCCCACCCGTCTGGGTCGGCGGGTGCATCATGGGTCCCGCACCCGTCTGCAGTGCCTCGGACAGTGCCTGCTCCACACGCGCAGCTGCGGCGATCGACTGGCCTGCGCACGTTACGGCAACAGCTGTTGTAAAAACTTTCCAGCTGCATTCTGCAGTGTCACCGTCATGACATGCACTTATCACGTCAGCAGTAACATCTTGGTAAGGGCTAGTTGATTCATCTTTAGAACTAAGCTTAAACAGCCCGACTAAAACAAGGACAAACAGAGAAAGAGTTGCAGTTCCCTAGAGTGCGTTATCCGTGTGCCATTGTAATTGTTTTCTGGAGCTGCACATAATGATGCGTTAGCTCTTGCCATCACCTGTTACCCATGTCAGGCGGAAATGCGATCTTTTTTTGCCAACAACTGCTATCGGTTTTCGCAACTCGTGAACCTGCTACACATCACTCTTTTACTAGTCCTTATTTGTCTATGAACAACCAACATACACAACATTTTCGTGGTTGTAACTCACACAATAAATTTTCAATATTTAGGGGTGTGGATCAGATATGAATTCTCCTGACAAGTGTGGTTTCACAACAGTGCATTACCACATACAAGATGGTGGTTCTGTACCAGTACTTGGATTCCCATGAACTGGGAATCGTACAAGTACGATTCCCAGTTCATGGTATGCAACGTGCCTAGACACTTCTATCATAAAGCCACGTTCCAATTGCTTGTGGCGCGCATTTAATGCTTGGTCAGGAAAATAGTTTTTCTCGTTTCGTTTTTTTCTTGGAGCTCTCGATGTGCACATACCCGACTCTCGGTCTGAGAAGTCACCCGATCGCACGTGGAATGAGCCACGGTTGCAGCTGGTCACTCTTTGCAGACCGGTCTGGGCGTAGTCGCTGCAAGTACAAAGCTCACTGCTGAGTTCACCAATTCCTGTACTGCTGAACCACGATTTAAGTAAGAACACTGATACAGCTTGCTTTAGTTTCTCATTAGCTTTCAACAAAATTATATGTATGACACACAAAGCGCTTAAGACAAAATGACACAAATCGGTAGCAAACAATAAGTATAACTTGCCTGTCACAAGTAAAATTCTGCATGACTAGACGTCTCGGAGACATATGACGCAGAAGAGGTGTCGGACAAGAGGCTTCACGAACTAGCTGCAAACATATAAAGTATAACTTGCTGGTGGAAGTTTCTACAGACTAAATAGACGAAATATTCCACTTGCTTAGGGTTACTGTTTGACAAATTGTGCCACTTATATGAACTTCTTTTTAAAGGTACTGTTCTCACAGAATGAGACGCGTCAATTTAGGCCTAACTAATGCGAGTGCTCTCACTTCCGCTGTTTCCAGTTAATGTTACGTCAGCGTAGCCTTGGCTCTTGTGCTTAGACCAGAGTTCATACTACCTTTGGCGACCAGATGCATAGTGACGTGACATTGCACTGTCGAGTAATTGCGCTTATTTGATATTGTACAGTAAAATTTTCCTATTGCGTTTCATTCTGTGAACACAGTACACACACTCATTGCTCCAGTTTCATCACAACTGGCCAGCCCACTGACCTCTTAAGCTCGGACTCGTAGAACGTCTTCCACTGCAACAGCATCTGCTTGCTCGTCAGCAAGGCCTCTTCTGGCCCGAGGCAGTAGTCCTCGAGGTGTGCCTTGGTGTACATTAGGCTGAAAAAAAAAAAGAAAAAAAAAAGAAGTGATGCATTTCAAAGAAATTGGAATGTCAGGACCAGCACCAAACATGAGTAGCCCACGATGACATAAAAGCATCACGAGGTTTGCAATAGACACGTTTAATACCATGATCGAATTGGCTGATAAAAAAGAAATTGTGCTAACAGAGAAGAGTAATGATTCTTTCACTTGGGCATGTTATAACACAATAAAGTGCTAACTTGGGTCGGTTGGTATATGTCTGAAGAAAACGAGTAACAGCGCAAACAATAGGACATGACTGAGACAGATGAAGCGCTTTGTATGTCTCAGTCGCGTCCCGTCGCTTGCGCTGTTACTCGTTATAGTACAAGCTGTGGTCAGAAGAAAGGGTGAACTCATTGTTAAGCTAGCTGGCCATGATTTTACGAGCATGATGAACAAGAAATGCAAAAGTGGGACAGTAAAGATGGAGCGGATTAAAATGCCGTGTGTCTGTCAGTGCCCCAGCCTCATGCCTTTTTTCATCATCTGATATAGTTTTATTAAGAATAAGCTTTACCTTGGGAGCTCAATCTAAATACAATGAAATGAATTGTTCTGCTCTACATTCACTGCACCAAGTTTGATGGGGTTTGCTGCATTTAAAGGAAGAAGCTCGAGACGACAAGTGCTGCGCAATGAGCAATGATATGAAACGCATTAGGCATATAACGTTAAGAGACAGCAATGCAAATTAGCGAGCAAACGGTGGTAAACCACCGTTCTAGCTGAGATTTAAGAAGATAAAGTGGAGTTGGGCAGGACATGCAATGAGTGGTCTACAGAAATGGTGGTCTACAAAATGGGCACCAAGGATAGGGAAGCACGGTAGAGAACTAGGTGGGGAGACGAAATTAGGAAATTTGCAAGCATAAGATGGACTCGGCCTGCGCAAGACGGGTGATTGGAGATCACTGGGAGAGGCCTTCGTCCTGCCGTGGACATAGAATGGGCTCATGATGGTAATGATTCTTTATTTAGGCCATCAACTAAAGAAAAAAATGTGGTAAGTCGGAATATTAAAAAAAGCTAAAGCGTCAAGTTTACAGCTCTGTAACTCGTCAGTGAGAAATGATATCATGATTATGTAAACTGCGTACATTGAGACACCTCAAATGGACAAAAGTGATATATTATACACCACTCTGAACAACACCAATAAATTATGAATGGGACTTTTGCAGAACTCTATGTAGACAATGTGATAATTTCCCATAAGCTTTAATCGAATAGATCATATTTGCCCGCTTTAGTTGATCTAATAGATGCAGTTCAGAGATTTTTGATGTCTGTTTTTGTTGCGGAGTTGTAAACTTTATGCTTAGTTTGTTTTATTTACAGATTTGGAGGAGCTTTTTTGAGAAAATGAGGCCCTAAATTGAAATACAGCTCCTTGCAGTCAGGAGACTAGCTTTCTCGCTTAAATACAAGTTTGATTTTAATTGATTAAGCAATTGTTAAAAGAGTATTTCTCTTTTTTAGATGTATCTGAATATTTTCAATTTTTTGTTAATTTACAGAAACTGCTGTGTTTATGCAAGACATAGCAGGAGTGGATAGAAATAACGATAATCTTGCAGAGGATACAATAAAATATGAATCGTTAGAAATGAAGCAGATCACTGACCTGCTATGGTCACTGACCACAGTGAAAACAAAATTACACATTGAGATCCACACAAATTCCTTGTTCACAATACTTGCAGACAAAAAATTCCTTGTAGCTAGGGATCTTGAAACGTCTTTTTGTTTCAACCAATGATCAGCGACATGCTTCAGTCTCAATAATAGTTTTACCTGACTAGACGGTATTCTGTAAAAGTTTCAGTTTCAGTTTATCATTCATTCAATGGCTGGATTACAGATCATATACAGTTGAGGGTGTCAAAGTCGGAGACTGCAACGAGACTCTCGGCTAATGTATCAATGGAAAAAATAAAGAAAGAAAAAAGCAAATTAAAAAAAAAGACCAAGAAATAAGAGAACAGAAAAAGAACAAACCATATTCAGTGATATACTATATCGCAACAAAAATCAGAAGTCAAATATAATGCTATAAATACATAAAGTAAAGACTAACACAATATGTACACATATCACAAAGCAATGTAACAAGGAATGTAAACTTAGTTATATCACAGGTAATAATGCTTCAACTTGAACAATAAAAGAAAGAAATCTTAACTTGCAATCTAGTTATAGATAACTCCATTCACAATACTTTTAAATGGTAGATTACGCTGTGACCCACCAAGACAACAGCTAGGGCTCACTTGAGATAGTTTGGGTACTCCTCGAGGGTGGCGTTAATGAGCTGCAACGCCTCGCCGTGCTGCTTCTGCGCGGACAGCAGAAGCGCCAGAAGGTGCAGCGTGTGAACATGCTCGGGGTTGAGCTCGAGCGCCCGCTTTGCGTGCGACACGGCCTTGTTCAGCTGCAAGTGAAACGTTGGAGGACGCTTCAGCTTCGCCTTTAATACGGGTGTCACACGGCGCACTTTTGATCGCGGTCAGGCCCGATCGGGTTCGAATTTTTCGGTCACGAGTGGCTCCTTGCTCAAGCTACGGTAAAGAGCCAATCGCGGTCGAGAATTTCAATCCGGATTGGGCTCGACGGAAGTGGCCGTGTGACACCGGTATAAGAGTGGAACGTGATAGCATTTAAAGATCCCTGACTGCTTCTTACGCTTCCTGGCAACTGCAGCTCATGTACCGTAGTGTTCATCGGGAAGCGCTGGTGACGAACGCTGTGCACGAAGGCGAGCTTCCTGGTAGTAGAAATGCGGCCTCTTGCGTGGGTCGATCTTCTCTTATTGCTTCGCACTTTAATATTTCAGTCCGAGAAGATTAACATAGAAGGCATGCGCTGTCGGTGTTTTGTTTCATGACATTTGTTTGTGGGCTGTCAGTCTCAAAATTCTGAGGAATAGCTTTGTCAAGAATGTAAGACAAGGTATGAGCAACTTTAGTGCCGTATGGAATATTTTTCGCTCTACGCCGGCTATAATGCCGACACCCGATTTCCTGCGCCATGGGGCCGTTAACACTATTGCATTAAAACGGAAATCTCTTTCCGACGGTGCAACTAGCAAGAAGCTCCGTGCAAATTGCGGCGACATTATATGGTAGTCTGGCTGCCTGGACGGGCCACACGAACCCTTCCGCTGTTGTATTGCTGACACAGGCCACCACCTTACGTAATAGCCACTCAATTCTAGTTCTGTGTTGCACGAAAACTAGAAGGAGGTTATTTAAGATCAAGCTTTACTGTACACATGTTAACAGCTATATGTTCGACTTGACTCGTGAAATTGGTAGTGATCTGATGTGACGCGATTTAATATGCAGAGTGATCCAATGTAACAGGAACGGGAAAAAAATTAACAATTTGAAAAGTAATGACCATAGCAAGATGGGGTTTCACAGATGTGCACTGAAAAACATGGAATTCTTTAAATTACACATCTTATAGCCATAGTAGTTACATGCCTCACCGGCAAGTGGTGCTTCAGCTGTATTCCAACTTCAGATGGGCCACAACAGCACCACCTCTAGGTGACAAATGTAACCATACTGTATATAATATTTTTGTTATTAAAAACAAAAGCAATATCTTTCTGCCCATTTCTACGAAAACTGCATCTTGCTATGGTCTATACTTTTTAAATTATTATTAAATTTTACTTTTCTTGTTGCTTTTGGATCAGCTTAGATACATATGTAAATGAAGTTGCTGCCAGCTGTACGATGCAGAACCTTCCAATCGGCCAGCAAAAGCCAATGCCTCTAGTTGAAGTGGTTTGTCAGTGAGGAGCAATATTTTAAAGAGAATAGCAACCGCTACACAAAAGATGAACTTATAACCTTCTTCCCTTAATACAAAAGTTAACTTACCTGCCGAACTTCCGCGTAATGCAGGGCTAGGTGGTATTCGGGAAGGTGGTGGTACGGGTCCGCGCTCTGCGCCCTGCAATTTTGAGACATAAGCTGAAGTTGTCAGAGTTTTGAAAAGCTCACAACCAGCACAGTGTCGTGGCATACACGCAACAGAAAGGTCTCTTCGATAATTCGGAATTGACAAGTGGCAGCAACATCACGTTTCAACTTCGCCCTGTTGCAGGAAAAATGTACAGGCTAATATATACCACATGTCCCAGCTAACATGGACCACGCTTTAAAACAAATTCAGGCATTATGTGCGGATGAAACCAACACTATGTTGTTGGCAACTTCTTGGAGAAGCCTCCAGTATATTTTGTGTTCTTGTTAACAGAGGAATCAGTACTGATAAATAAACCACTAACCTCCGAACAATCGAGCATGTCTGAAAAATCCGGCCCTGAAAATCGGTTTGTTGACTGTATTTGTATATTTTTATATAGATTCTGCACTAAACCGGACTTAAATGAAAAATTGGAAAGTTACCAGTGTCCATACGATAATTGTAAACAAACTCTAAAGATCGGGCAGGGGGGGTACTCTGTAAGTATCCACCTAGTGGACATGTCAATTTTGTCTGCTGCTGAAGTGTTGATTCACGCACATCAGCACTTCATTAACGCACGTGCTAATGAGGTGCTCATAAGTGTGAATGGAAGTGACCTAACCTAATCCTAAACGCGAGTGAGAGTTGGCAAGTATGAGTGAGTAACATAGCCTGCGAAAATATTGATGAGTGAGTATCCACTTATTATTACAGTAGGATGCACACTGAATCAATGGGAAACAAAACCGATGTCTCTGAACTGTTCAGCTTATCAGGAAACACAACTTGTCTGAGAGAGAGCCTATTGGCATTTATTCGGGTTTACGCGAAAAAAACAAATGCAGCAACAATAGTGCAGCTAGAAAAATGCGGACCATATCGCCTGTAGCAGAAAAAACAAGCTGCACAAATGCAGAGAAAAAGAATTTAAAGCATGCGACACAATTAAAAAAAAGTTGCAAGCACGGCTTTCAAAAACATTGACATCAGGACACGGATTACTGTTCTTGGGTTAAGACATGCGACACAGAACATGAGCTCGAAGAATCCAAGGAACCAAGGGACTCTGTTTCGTGCTTAGGCAACGCTGCAGAAGCTACGCTAGTTGTGCGGAAATAGATGCGTCACTCCACGCATTTTGCAGTACAGTTGTTTTTGACCTGCAACACATTCTACATAATAACTAGTACGTACTTCACATATTACAATTACAATTTGTGGACATAAGGTTTGTAAAATCACATAATACAGTAGAACCCTGCTGTTACGTTCCCGGGTGCTGCGTTTTCCCGGCTGTTACGTCATTTTCAGCCGGTCCCGGCATAGCTCCCATAGGACTCAATGCATTGGTAACTCCGCTGTTGCGTTGCAACTGTGGAACTGTTTCCCGCATCATGTGTTATGCACTGCCACCCCGCGCCGGCCCGAGCGGCCAAGTTAACTTTTCATGTCGCTTGGCTTGGTGGGGCTTGACGATGGGATTGGCTGCCCAAAGTGCCGGGGGCGACACCGATGACGTATTTTCGGTTTCCGCCAGCAAAAGTATGGCCTTTGAGATCCATATTTGCTATCTAAAGATGGTGTTGATGATGCGTTGGGGCTCTAAAATTGTTTTTGGTGCATAGATGTTCCGTATAAAGTCCAAGGGCGATGACGCCGTCGCCATGCGCCGTATGTTATATATGCGAGTGAAAGTGTGTGAAGGGAGCCGACAACCTTGGCTAAATCTCGCGTGCGCATGAAAGAAAAGCAGGGAGCGAGCGCACCTCCTTTTGTAGGCTCGAGGCACCGGGGGGGGGGGGGGGTACTCTGGCATCACCTGCCTACTGCACGGCTGCGCGCAGTCGCGTGGACTATATCTTAACCCTTTGAAGGTTTTTGCCGTATCTGTACGGCGGCGGTTTTCTGTCCCGCAAGGTCTTTGCCGTACGAGTACGGTTTCGATCCTCCGTTTGAAATTTCGCGCCATAATGACGATGCATGCTTACCGGGAGGTGCTGCCACCTTTTAGGACTTACAAGAAGCGTTTGACATTTGTGCTACCTTCTTGCGGAGATAAACAGAACTGATTTCTAGTTTCAGCGCGTGCGTCGCGCAGACCGCGGCGACACCCCTTTCGCGGTTTCGGTTTCGCCGCGTGATCGCAACGGAGGCGCTCGAAACGTTTGAAGGGGCGGCGGAAGTTGATTTCTACCTTTATTGGCGCTGCTCTTAGCTTGTTTATCACCGTCGCTCACGAGGTATTCTCCCTCTCTGCGGCAACGCGCTTGCGGTTCCGCCGCGTGATCGCAACGGAGGCGCGCGAAACGCGAGTTTTCTCTCCGTCGGCACTGTCTTGCAGTGGCGCTGAAGTTGATTTCTATCTTGATTGGCGCTGTCTTAGCTTGTTTATCAGCGCCGCTCACGAGGTATCCTCGCTCTCTTCGTCAACGCGCTTACGCGGTTTCGGTTGCGCCGCGTGATCGCAACGGAGGCGCGCCAGACGTGAGTTTTCTCTCTGTCGGCACTCTCTTGCAGGGGCGGCGGAAGTTGATTTCTATCTTGATTGGCGCTCTTAGCTTGTTTATCAGCGCCAATCACGAGGTATTCTCGCTTTCTGCGGCAACGCACTTACGCGGTTTCGGTTCCGCCGAATGATCGCAACGGAGGCGCGCGAAACGTGAATTTTCTCTTTGTCGGCACTCTCTTGCAGATGCGGCGGAAGCTGATTTCTACCTTGATTGGCGCTGCTCTTTGATTGGCGCTACCTTGATTTGCGCGATAAGGCGCTGTGCGTAGAACCGTGTTTCAAGGAATACGCCACTGATATATTATGGAACATTTGGAGTTCCGAGTGATGCCGACATCAAAATACTGTTTCTAATTTTTTTTCACTATTTATTCCCGACTTTATACATTTTGTACAGTCAATATCCACAATAAACTAATTTGACCATCTGGGAAAGTTTTTTTCAAAATAATGCGACCTTCAAAGGGTTAAAAGCGATCTCCGTTGGGGGCAGAGTCTAGGCAGTGTAGGTGCATCGGCAGCTCGTAGCTTTGTGTGTGCTATGTATTCTCAGCGCTCAGTTTGCGTTTAAAAGCGATAGCCAGCACGAAGGTCACATCGCTCGTTTCTGCTGGCACGCTTCCTGACGCCAGCGTTTTGACAGCGAGCGTCCGTGCTCATCGAGTGTGACGTGTTCATGTTTGCCTGTGCGCACTGACACCATGCTTGTTAATATAGTTAATACGCGAATGTCTGCCATGTTTATATGGACGATAAAACTACTATGCTTATTTAATATACCTGTCCATAATTTGTTATCGCAATCTATGCTTTGGCTTTCGGGCGAAACTGCGACTTTATTTCACACGGAAGAATTAAAATAAAATTGCGTGCAGTTCACCACTACTCTCATTTCTCAATTTTCCCTGTTTCTCGGCTCTTGCGTTTCCCAGCTCTTACGGTTTTCTTTTGGTCCCGTCAAAAACGTATCAGTCGGGTTCTACTGTATTCATAATCACATAATTTGTGCTTGCAGTACGCGACGTGAAATGCTTTTGGTCGTGAGCATAAGCAGTACTCTGTGACCACTGCACACAGAAACGTGTCATTCTGCCCATTCAGTGGTAAACAGGTTCAGATCGACGACGACTTCCATTATTAAACATATCATATTTTGCTACATAAAAGTATGAGACCTAATGTCACGCCGAATTACGTTCCGCATACTTACATGTTTTTTTGTTTTGTTTTTCTCATATGTGACATGCTATTTTTTGGCACGAATGCAAGCAGTGAAAGAAGTTGGCTCCTATGTATGAAACGGACTACAGACGCTTCTCAGACATAACCTACAGTGGATTCACACAACTGTAACTGGGTTAACCGAGGTAATGTAAGGGACTGTGCAAACCGAAATCAACTATCCGCTACCTGAGAAAACACTGGAATGCAGATGCCTTGAACTCCGCCCGTTTGCTTTGAGGCCTCCGCTGCTCCGCCATCAGCGCGAATCCCACGCCGAGCACCAGGTGGCATTGCGCCAGAAGGCTCTGCGGGTTCCGCTTCTCGCGGTTGAGCGCCTCTTCCGCGAATTCCACGCCTTGCTCAACGTTCCCGAGGTTCTCCAGGCATACCTGAGAGGATTTTACAAAAAAATAAATAAAAAATAATGCATGTCCAACGTACCTGTTCAAACTTATGTGAAGCCAAGCTTTCATGAAGAGGTTAATTAAATGCTATAAAAGTGTTCGTCTTCTGCACCGAGTTTTTCAGCAAGAGATAACATGCCTGCTTGGCAAGCCCCAGAGATACCCACCATGTGACACACGCGACTGCAGATTATACTGCCTCCGGGGTCGGCCACCATCTCCAGAATCAGCCTAGTTTACTACTGCACCGTCTCCAAGATTGGCACCCACTTTACTCGCCGAGAAACCGACTGAGCAGACGCGCCAATCACGGCAAAGAAGGCACAGAAAGGTTTGCTTTAACAAAGGAATTATCTGACTTGGAAGTGTACATTTGTTGCAGTGAAGATAGTTAGGTACCGTCTGTGGTTTCACCGCACAATCCCACAGAGAGCAGAGTCGGTCACTGGCACATTTGCAGGGCCAGTACAGATGGCCAGTACAGTACATAAGCAGCAAGCTGTTGCAGTTGCTTCAATATTTGCACAGCACAGCTTATCATAGCACTCTCCCAGCTGTCAATTGATTCACTGATTGATTCATTCAATCTTGCCGATAGACATTGCAATGACTGTATAACAAAAATGAAAAGCAGGTTCACACACAGAGCAACATTAGCAAGTTCCATTCCTTCATTCGTAAATAAGAAAAGTGCAATAAAGTTGGACAGCTTTTTTTCTTTTTTCTTACTCCAGATTCAGCCGGCTCACCTTAGCAGCCAGGAGGCAGGGGAAGCTGTTGTGTGGCTGAAGCCGCGCGCACTCCTTGAGCATTAGGGTAGCCCTGAGGTGCTGCGATAAAAACACTTTGGGTCAGTGCACTGCAGATAGAGAGGGAACTAAAGAGCAAAGTGTTGTTGTACGTGACTGTGTTCGCTGTCTTCTTCCAAGAAATCTTCCAAGACTTGCGTGATTGCATTGTTGTACCATACTTTTGCACTTATAACCAGCCCCTACCTACCACATGCATCCCAACTTACAACACTTGGGAAAGGCAGGAACAAAAATTTATGAATAGGTAAACAAAAAAAAAAGTTGATGAGTATAACCTGCTCAAATAGCCACACACAACAATGTTCAGATATCTGCATGAAGAGCACTGCACGGTTGTCAGCACAAAGCGAAGCTTCAAAAGCAGCTTTATTTTACACATTGTCACAATTTTCGCTGTCTGCTACACCTCGAGGCAAAATATGAGCAAAACACGCATTTGCACTTTATTTGTTGGGCCTTAACCAACAAATTCTTAAAAGGCAAGTGCCAGAACGTCACGACCTTGTGCACCCAAGTGACCACCACCTACGTTGTGACGTCACAACAAGACCACCTCTTGGGAAACGAAACCAAAATTGATTTGTAGAAAAGCTACTATAGTAATTTACTTGGCGCTCTGCGAAGCTTGCCAGTATGTTTTCTAGAGTCTTGAGGCCCAGAGCCTTCATTCGACGCAGAAAATGAAAAGTTGAACATGTCATGCCAGCACTCTTTTAAAGGAGTCTTGCAGTGGTTCGATTCCTAACGTAACCCTGTGGTGTCGGGTCGCACGTCGACCGCATCGAGCTGGCCGGAGGGTTAGGCCTAAGCGGCCAGACGCCGGCACAGACCCGAGCAGTAATGTGGATAAGGAGATGGCGGGCAAGAAAGAATGAAGGCACTTTATTTACGTTATTTTTTACACCCTTCAGCACCAATCAGGAGTTGGCATGCACATGGAAACGATACAAGCCTAGTCGCACAAATTCCCGCTACATTTAGCAGACTAACTTTTTAAAGGCTCCACCAGAGGTCGCTACACCACACTCACCTTCCCGTACGAGAGCAAGGAGAGGGAGAACTGCATCCAGACGTGGTACTCCTCGAACGAGAACTTCATGGCTCGCTCGAACGACTGCCAGATTAAGCGGACAAAGAAAAAAAAAGAAACGGAGGAGGGAAAGTGAGGGTGAGCGAGTACAAGCAAGAATAGTGGCTGTAAATACACAACAGACGAGAAATGCAATTTTTTTCATTTTCTTACTTCATCACCTTCCAACCTACTTCGTTGGCTCTGGTTTCTAAAGCAGACCCGACAACTTTTAAAGTTTGAAAAGTAATAGTCGAAGGCCAAAAATAATTCATTTTGGTTATAAATACTAAAAATTGTTTTAGTACTCAAGATATTAACCGTTTGTTAAGATAATTCACAGTCATTCTTCTCTAGGAACGCTATGAACAGGCACTACATTCACAGCAAGAATGATATGCACTACATTTGAAAGGCATTTAATTAAGCTCTTCTCATACGCAGCTTTCCATCCCGCGGCAACAGGGCATTTTAGAAATACCGAACAGAAGTGCCTTCCTTAGATATGTGGGGCGCTCACAGTCTGAACATGCAATCTTTCCATGGGCTTCATGTTTGTGTGTTGCTTGCTTAGCCCCACAAAGCCCAAAATATATTATTCCACATCATGGAAAATTAGGATCTATTGTTCCCCTTCATTTTTGGCCATGGAATATACAGTCCCAGCAGAAAAAGATTAGTTCAAGTGACTGGAGCGGCACATACCATTTTCCAAAGCAGGGGTGGCCATTAGAAAGTGTGCCGTGATTTTGCCATTCCGGACACCAGTCACTAGTGCTAATGTTTTTCCACTGAGACTGTACATTCATGCAAGCGAATGAAATTTTATTTAATGGGAACGTAACTGGTGTAGTATAATCAATTAATTAAAGGTTGGTTTTTGTAGCTACCCACAAATGAAACTTTGCACCAGCATACCAAAAACACAGTTCCTGAACGATGCAGGGTTACAAGCTCATATTTGATTTTCTTTTATTCCCCACATGCCTTGTGGCAAATCATCGCAAAATTAAAATTTAAAAAGTTGCTACAATGGACTTTGTGTTAAGTCTTCCACAGCTAAATAAGAAATTCGAGGCATAAACTCAGCGTGTTAACAATAATACATTGGGCTTTGTTAGGTTAACTACCTTGCAACTCTCACACAAAGACAAGCACAGTAAATATAAATTGAAAAGGAAATGCTAAAGAAGAAACTTATCGCACCTCACACAGGATCTGGAATTGGCCCATCCGGCCGAGGACAAACACGAGTAAGTCGTACACGGCGACAACATTGTTGTACGAATGAACGCGGGCATCCTGGAACTCGGGGGACCGGTCTAGGACTGCATTGCGGACTGCCTGTAAAGAAAATGCATATTTAGAATTCTAGTCTAGGCTTCTTCGTTTAAAAAAAAATACTTTCCTCTAGCCCTCCCTACTCTTATTAGGGTGTTACAAAACTAAGGTAACAAGCCCTATCAAAGACAAAATTTATGCAAGGGTACAGTGGTACACATTATACTTGGTAAGGCACTGCTAAACACTAATTCACATAGTCACTATGGTTGTCCAAACATTTACTCCAAGTGCACACCAAAGCATCAATGCCGGCATAAAACAGATCAGTGTCATGTTCACGAAGCCATGTCAAGATAGCTTGCTCAACATTGCTCTCGGCAGATAAATGCTGACCAACCACACGCTTCTCTAAGTTTAATCTGCACATTCCAATAACATGATGAATTATTTCTACTGGAAAGTTCGGCTACAAATACAAAAACCTTGTCGCATTCTTCGCTTTACTTTTGACCACTTCTTTGCTAGTGAAACCCCGTCAAAACTGGTCTTTCAATGTGCTGACGTAACGCTGGCGCCATCTACTGGAGGCATTGGCAAGCTGTGGCTGTTTGCTGCTCCGTGGGTAGAAAAAAAAAATGTGAGTTAACCGAGAAATTATCCCACCTATGAGAGATCTTTTTACTTTACGTTTCGAACCACCACAGCATATGTACAGGTAAAATTCAGTAACGCTCTATCTGGAAACTTCTAAACTGATCTGAATACAGTAGAACCTTTTTATAACAAACTCGCATACGACACAAATGTACTACCTGCGATATATCCGATATTCATTATAAGCATACTTCATTACATGCTAACATTGTGAAGAAACATTTTCAATTTACTTAATTCTATGCGGTGAATCATTATATCTGTGCTCATTATATTGATGTTCAACTGCACCTGAATAAGTGCGTTCCATTAAAAAAAAAAGAGCGAGCCACATTTCAGTGACTGTTCAGGTCCTCAATTTTCTTTAAAATGCCTAAAACATGGAAAAGTAGTAATAATAAATTCAAGCATCAGGTTTACAACTTGAAATCTGCAGGGAAGACGGATACATATTACAATACTTCAAGCTTCAACTGCACGCTACGCGTCTTCTCTATCCTAATTGTCATAAGGAGCAGCATGGAGTCAACAGACAGTGAAGCTAAGTTCCTGTGACACTCCTGACTCATTGCAAAGCGAGGGCCTCGAATATGGCTGCCTTGGTGCTATGATGTAGCATAGATGGGTTTATTGGCTAGTTACACGTTCCTAAGCTCACGTACTACATGCCAATTGCAGTTGAAAGGATGTTCCACATCTGTCAGCACGGTCGTGATCTAGGGGCACTGGCTAACACTCCCAAGGCTGGATCTAGCCCATATACACAACATGGTAAACAGGGCGACAGCTAATACTGCAGCTTGCTCGTCATGTGGAGGTTGAGGTTTCAAATGCCATTGGTGGCACTCGAAATCTTTTTCCACCATCCATAAACGCACAGTATCACGTACTACTTGTCGCTGGGATGGTTGGCTAATATTTAATATGGTGTAACACGACGCAGAACAATGCGAACTTTACTGTCCTGTTCTTACTTCACTTCCTTTTTTTTTGTGTTCCATTACACCATAATAATTGTATAGTTTTATAATCATGAGAGTCAACTTCCATACGCTTTCCATGGCATGGCTTCATTTCTGGTGTCATTTTGACCGCTGTCATCGTCGTCACAATTGTTTGTTGTCATTGCCAGCACGCTGTCACAAAAAGTAGTTTCACTGAACTCTCTGCAGAACAGAAAAACATTGCGAGACCAAAATGGCACACGCTTATGGAGCAGTCAATGGACAAGTGAATGTGCCTACCATAGCTTCGCTGATGAACAGCAATAGGAGAATTTCCTCGTATTCCGTCTTGGGCATGAATAACCTGAAAAAGCCAATGCGCAGGCACTTGTGAAACTACCAAGACATTACGCAGAAACACAATGTATTGTAGGCATATTTTCGCTAGTACGAAGAGGCATTATTCCAGCACCAGATGCATTTATAGAAAGTTCACTGAGAATAGCACAGAAATAAACAGGGCTTAGTTAAAGTTGAGCGTATGTCAAACTGAACTTCAGCACCTTTAAAGGGAAAAAAAAAAATGGCAAAGACTCACTGGTTTAGTTCAGCATTACCTACAACCACGAAAGTTATCAGCGCACAGAATATGAGAAAGAAATTAAATTTCATAGCGGTCAATGCAATTTTGTAGCGGCCTCTTTGAAATACAAATGTGCAGTGGACGCTTCCCCGCATCACCATCACATACATCACTTTCCTGAACTTCAGGCTGAGCTGCGAAGCCACCAGGAAATTTAACTTAATCCCGAAATCCGTGCTTGACAACTTTTGTGGTAGGTTGTAACATCACTCTACAAGATGCTACAATTTTACTGAAAAGGGGCCAATAGAGCTACAGTGGTAGCTAAAAAAAGCCACATAGCTTTCCTTTGTAGCATTCATAGCATTTCATTTGATTTATCAAATTTTAATCACACCATTCTTTCCTTTGTAGAATCAACAAAAGCAAGAAAGTGACTATGCAAATTATTTTCTTTTTCAGCATTCCAATAAAAGGCCACGAAACACAGCACTTACGACTGCCCCGAATATTTGTTGGGCCGCCAGTGCTTTCCCTGCTTCTTAATTTCGATGCGAGGTTCGTAGTCGATGTAGTTGGTCTCGCAGACACCGCGCAGAAGCACCTCGGCCAGCTGCCGGGACATCGTCTATGTCGTGGAACAAGCGAGATCAACATAAACCGAAGCTCAGAAACTGCACAGAGGCACTTCTGCCTGCTTCTGTGACAATAGTGGCATACACAATGCCGACGTAATAAGTTGAAGCTGAGAAGTTTAAACGTGGATAAGTTGGGAGTTTGGGATGTAACATGCCATGCAAGTAAAAGCATCTGCACCACTGTAGATGCAATGTGCTGCATGAAGATGAATGCAGTGTTTAAACATGAGTTCTACACATATGAAGCGTCCTTCATGGAAGCTTACCGAGTTATACGATTTGAGAAAAATGTATTGTACGTTATACAATGTTGGGCAAATGTACAGTAGTATAATGATGGTCTAAAAACCACGTTTGAGTAATTTAAAGCTTGTAAGGGCTTATAATTGACTCAGTCAGCATATCAAGAAAAAAAAAAGTAACTTTGACCATACATTATAAAGATGCGAATCTTTTACTTTAGAACATCAGATAGACAATCTTGCATTTTTATATGATCACATGCCACAGGCATACTTACAGACATATACTTCAAAGAAAACCACTAACACGGCATATACAAACACAAATGCAATATCTTTGTTAGAACAGGTACAACTGGATGAGTTGGTTGAGCACTGAAAAACTGTAATGTGCAAGCAGACAACAGAAGCTGGGGAACAGACGGCGCCCAATAGCACAAGAAGATGATGACACAAGCATGGACACACATAACAAAGCAAAGCAATATTGTATGTCGCCTGTGCTCTTGCTTTGTGCATTCGAGTCTTAAAATGCAATATCTTTCTGCAGTGAAAAGATAAAGTGCCATCACAGAAGGTTCAACAAGACAACCTCATGAACAGTTGATACTGGCTATTTGTAACACAGACCTGACGAAGCGATTGCGTGGAACTTGTCTCTTCCGCACGCAGAACGTTTCGGTACTGGTCAATGGCTTGCCGCAGCTTTCTGAAAGATCGCATAATCGTTGTGAGGGAACTAACACTTATATAGTTGAGGCACATGAGGCAAAGGGTTCAATGAAGTACGGCAAATATCACTCAGATTGTTTCATCGGTTTTTTAATCATAGCTTATCTGCCCTTCACATGCATTCCAAATTTCATTAAGGAAACCAGAGTTGGCTTTGAACTAAAGCTTCCTCTCAAGGAGCAAACTGGTCTTGTGGATGGCAGTTTTACTAACACGGTGAGTAATTGGGAACTAGTGTATTTGCCTTAACCAAGTCATTGTCTCGTGATCAGAGTTTGAAAATGTTAATTACATGTCGGATGCAGCACTGCTTTATCTGCCTAAATTCTGACAGTTACATTGTTGTCATCTGCAATCACCAGGCATTTGCTAAAAGTTGGGCTATTACAGATGGGCTCAAACATGCACGGTGCACCAATGTTTGAAAGGGAAGTGCTGGTTTGCCTTCTGGACTGTTAAACATCATTGCTCTTTTGAAGCGGAATGAAAATGTACTGCGCAACACTTCCTCAAGCACACAATCTACTTAGCGCGCATCAGCAAGTGAAGTTTGCACCTGCACTTCGGCAGCAATCATTGTTTGGATACGGATCAAGCATTCTTATTTCGCACTGGCGTCTCGTAAAACTGTTTTCCTTATTCACAAGTAGGCTTCTTGGCATTGCACATTATTTTCCAAACTAATGGTGGCACCAGTCATGGTTCAAATGACGATGAACGCTGGCTCCACATGCTGGGGCCCGTCTCTTGCACACAGTTTGATACCACGAGAGCCACGTCTACATTTTTCATGTCACGACACAAGCAAACTGGCTGTACGCACCGATTGCAAAAAATGACTGCGCTGCCGGCAAACTGCCTCACGGGAAAGCTAGCTTTATAATTATTAAAGGGGCCCATTATGCTGAAGAAACATGCTCATCTTAGGAAGCCGGGAAACAGCGCAAAAAAAAAAAACATAGACAGCTGAGATACGCAGAGAAACAACACGAAACCAGCCTCGTCTCAGTCCACAAGTTTCCCGAGCCGTTTCCCCGCTTCCTAAGGTGAATTGAATAGCACCCTTTTGCGGGCCATGTTCAGTTATAGCCTCAAAGGCAGTCCTCACCCGCCCTTGATCATAAGAAGTGGCGCCCTCTGCAACACGCTCTCGAGGACGGTTCCAATGCGGTACTCCGTGTTGGGCGGCAGCGGCGATGACGAGGCAGCCGCTGCAGCCACAGTACCGCCGGCCGCTCCCGTGGCAACTACACCCCCAATTGTGCCTTGCGACTTCTCCACCTCCTGGAGGTACTTCAGGGCCAGGTCGCTGGCCTGAAATGCAGTAACCACGGTGTTTCCTACAATTGCCTACAGGCGGCGAAGTGGGGGAGAGGGCACTGGCGCATACTCAATGAACCAAGTTGCCTACCAGACCAGACAGCAGCCAGTAGCAAGTTGTCTGACCCTGCTTTGACAAACTTTTTTTCTTATTTCTGAGTCGATTTTGATGGAACTTGTGGAGTTTATGTATTTCCATCTGCTAATTTAAGATATGCATTCAGTTTTCTTACATAATAAATGTATTTCTAGAAATTTAAGAAATTCATAACATGCTTGGAGGTGGCCTATTTACTAAACTATATATGGTGTAATATATGTCGACACATAAAAATGATCTGGAGTAATCAGAGTATGCAGTGATACAAGTATGAATACTCTACACTGATTGGAACCAAAGTTACAGCTTCTCAAACCTTCTTAGAGTCTGGACTCATCGTAACACCCAGGACAAATTACTACTTTTTTAATATTTATGTCATAATATTTGTTTATATTATATGCCCACTGCAATATCTATTTGTCTACCTTTCTGACAAACAAATAATTATTGTGATAGGACAAGTAGAACCAGAGATATCTTAACTCCAAAACGGTGACACCACCAGAAATGCTGTTTTGAGAAAATGAGTAAAAACAATCCACAACCAGTTCATGATGATTATAACATAGGCTAAATCAATCAAGGACGATACAGGGATCCAATAAAGCATGAATAAATGCTCTACACCAATCTGGAGCAATGGGATGCATAAAGATATCGGAGCCAATTTTTGGCTCCCAAAAGCAGGGTCTCCCCTTAAGGCACATAACTAGTAGCCGCATATTTATTTATTTGTTTAGTTTATTTATTTTACCCTCAGGGCCGAAGCATTACAGAGGGGAGTGGTAAAAAAAAAAAAACATTTCTGTGAGAAGATACACTTATGCATTGAGTACCAATACAAATACAATACTCTAACAAATCAAATCAATACACATCAATACAAATCATCGAACTATGAAACAATGTAAACTGCGAAGATGACATAGCCCCACACAAGCAAACAGAACATTGAGACATATTGTCTGCTTGGCAAGATAGCACACACCTAGTGGCCCAAGCTAGCAGACAACTTGGGTGGCCAGGTATGTGTCACTGTTTACTGTGCGAGATGAAGAGGGTGAAGCAGCTAAAGAAAGCTGGTGCTTTAAAAGAGAGTTCCTATGTGGAAAATGACCTGCCTATCGACTTATTTCAATAGTTTGTCTGTTCTAGGAAAGAAAAAAAAATCAAATGTTGTTGCTCTACATCTGGGTTCTGCACATCCCACTGATGTGGGAGCAGAACATTGAGACATTTTGGCAGTCCCTCCGGCTGACTTAGTCGTCCGCTATGTTGCTGCTGGTTGCATGGCCTGGTGTAACAGTGCAGCAGACAACTGAACTGAAGCGAGTGCCAAAACATCACAATGTGCTGCTCAATGAATGAATGAATCAATCAATCAACTAATCAAGCATCACGATGTGCTGCTCAATCAATCAATCAATCACTTGATACTTGCCTGCACGAAGTAGGCAACGATCTGGTCCTCCCTGTTGGCAGCCTTGGTCTTGCTCGTCGTTTTGAGGGGCACCTTCTCAAGGCACAGGCCTGTTGGGAAACAGTCCACATCCAAGATAAGCACTCAAACCTTCGAGACTTCTTGCTTAGGGCTGCAAATTTAAGGTCTTCATCCCTCTAAAGCCAGTTATCTTTCTTTGTTTTTATTGCTTCTCATCACCTTCTAGTAGTCCAGCATTTCAACGAAAGCTTGGTGGACACCGGATTCAAGAGGCAAACGAGACCCTGTCAAAAGATGTAAGTTCGACAGTTTTAGTTGGTTTATGCCCAAGAAGATATCTGTTTAGTTCCCAACCGATTTTGACAGATTTTTGCCATTGCAAACCAAAACAACAGGACCAATATATGCTTTTGGTCGGGTTGTGCTTTGATAAGAGACAGGAAGGCAACATAGACCGAAGCTGGAGTCAGAAGAAAGTGGCAGCATAGAAGGAGGTGAGATGAAATCTCAACATCAAGAGTGATCTTAAGATATTGATCTGAAGATATTAAGTTGAACAGTGAGTTGGCAAGTGATCAGGCAAGGCAAAAGAAAAAGAAAAAAGAAAAACACTGAAGCATAAAAGTGAGGAACCAACTTAAGATGAAGGCAGCAGTTTATAAAATTTCATAAATATTCCACCAGTGTTTGCTTGACACTGACAGTGTAAATTTCATCATTTACTCCCACAGTGAATAATTTAATTGATTTGATTAAGAAGGTGCATGACATATAATGCTGCACCCTTATAAGACCTTTCTCAGTAAACGAAGCTCCCGTTAATTAAATGATGATGTCTCTCTGGTCCTTTGAAGCTTCATTTATCTGTAGTGCTCAATTTCACCACTGAAGACTTCTGAGAGCCAGTACCTTTGATGGCAAATGACTCGGCGAGAATTTTGAGAATGCGGTTTGAGAGAGATTTCTCCTCGAGACGGTCAATGCCGCCGCTGTCCAGGTGGGTAATGGCTTCCTCGTAGAAACCTTGCGCGTAGAGCAGTTTGGCAAGCAGGAAGTGGCCATCAGTCGTGACACCAGCCTGCAGAAGTGATTTGGTTAGAGCCTTTTCTTTCAAAAGTGACCTCTTTTTCTTTTTTTTTTTTGTACAGACCTGAAAGAGCAATCATAAAGAGTGCAGAAGGCCTACTTTGACTTTTATAACACTCTGGTACAAGTATATCGCAGTTGACAGACAATTAAAAGGGCAGGCTAACTTGAGTGCTTACTGTCTGTAATTCACACACAGAATTGCTCTCCTTCGTTAGTCTATCAATTCCTTTCTGCAAATAGCTGTGAATACGCACCCCCCCCTGTGACTATTCCTTTTTTTTTTTTTGGGGGGGGGGGGGGATGATTTAGCCAGCATATATTGCAGTTCAATTCAATCCCCAGCAGACAATTTTACACCTAATGATGGTTGTAGCGAAGGCAACTGCTTAGTTGCCACATAGTTGCGAGTCTGTGTGCGCCAAGCCACATTAATCAGTCGATATTATTTTAACAATTTTTTCTTTGCCCAGTGGTTGGTGTAGGTACAGCTGTGAGCAAAAGTATACAGACCACAGGCTTGTCGAAAAAGGTGAATTTATTCGAAATTCTGACACAACTTGAAATTGGTGAGTGCACTGGACCACTCGCAATGTCAAGTTTGGACAGCAGTCCTTAATTTCAAGTTAGATACATAGGCAGAGAAGATCAGCTTTAACCCAGAATCCCTAATTTGTATACCTTTTTTGCTCAGGTGAGCACATCCACAGGGTGATCCAAAAGTAACAGCAAAGTAAAGATTTAATCATTCGCAAAGTATAGACCATAGTTGGATGCGGTTTAGGCAGAAATGCACACAAAGACATGATATTTCTTTTGTAGTGAAAAAAGCTTATAGCCAGAGTAGTTAGAATTGTTAGTGACACTCTATTGCAACTAAGTGTCACCCATTGGTGACAAGTGCCGCTACTCTAACTATAACAATTTTTGTTTAAAAAATTACATTTCTTTTTGTGCATTTCTGTGAAAACATCTGCCTTTTTCGAATTATTAAATATTTACTATTTTTGTTGCTATCGGATCCCCCTGTAGTTTGCTTGTGTGGCCAAATGCAAACTTTAAACAAGAATGCATGGAGCTTGGAAAACTCAAATTATATACAGAAATAAAAGGAAGTCCTCTGTGAATGAAAAGTGTAAGTACAGAAGCTTACTATGAATATATGCATATATATATACATATATATATATAGTGACACTGCTTCAGATACGGTGAGCACATATAGCTGAACGGACACCCCAACATTTTCTAGCCCAGAGATGAGACGTCTATGTCAGGACTAAAGGCTACGGCACTTACAACAGGTACGATGAAAGCACCACGACGCTTTTGCTTCACAGTGAGTAGTCTCGTTCGGTACCACCGATACTTCGTGTACCCAACCGTTACAGATTGCGTCTCGGTGATTTCCTTACAAGAAAAAAAACAAGAAAACAATGTTCTGTGATTAGACCTCGTCATTAGCCTGCGCTACAGCTATCTACCCCTTTGGTGCGACCATGGCGTGCTTGAGGACCATGCGTTGAAGATGATGCACAGAAGACTACTTGCCACCACCACTATCACCGCCGTGCTCAGCCGCTGTAGAGACAAAACACGTGAAATCTTATACTATGAACTTTCTAACTATGCCATCGTGGAGTAGTTACAATATTTCTTGCAATCACCCACATGAACAGTGCAAGAGCTGAGACATTAGGGAGTTTTAGAAACAGGGAATGCAAGTGGCTTTACACTACAAGTGTCGCTATGCCATCATGAGTGGAGCACTTAATCGTATTTCTTGCAGCCACCCACACGAACAGTGCAACAGCTGAGAAATCAGGGAATTTTAGAAAGAGGAAATGCAAGTGACTTTGTACTACATGCATCACTACGCCATCTTGAGTGGAGCACTTAATCATATTTATCGCAGCCACCCACACGGACACTGCAAGAGCCGAGACATTAGGAAGTTTTAGAAGCAGGGACTGAAGTGGTTTTGCGCTACGAGGTTAGCTATGCTATCATGAGTGGATCGCTTAATCATATTTTTTGCAGTAACTCATGCAAACACTGCAAGCGCTGAGAAATTAGGTAGTTTTAGAAACAGGGGTAGCAACTGCCTCACTCACATTTAGGGATACCTTAGTGTACCTAAGAAACAAAACTGGCAGCACTACACACATGCACAGCCCTGACTCTGTTGTACAAATAGCCAATAGCACCCACTGACTTTTCAGTTAATCCCTAAAATTGCCTAACTCACTATTCCTATTTATAGCTCATTATAGTTAAAGCTCGTCAGCGAGCCACATCTTGTAAGTAGGAAGCTCTCCAGAGTCCCGCACCATAACTCCCTTGTACACAGAGCCAATTGCAACCACTGGCCTTGGGCTATTTTCTAGAACTCCCTAACTCACTATTTCTAAACCTCCCCATTGACTCATCTCTTGCAAGCAACAAGCTCTCGAATGGCCTGTTCTACCTCTATCAATTCTTGCATCGGCATGCAAGCTCTAGTCTGACTTTTACATCTACACTTGTACGAACATGTACAGCTGTACAGGTTTATGTGTACGCCTGTATGAACACATGTAGAAATGGAAACAGCCCAATCTGTTGTGTTCGTAGCACTTCTATTCTATCGTGTATAACAGAAAAAGGATAGAATGCTTCCTTCTCAGAAAAAGAAACATAGTGATTCCTGAAGTTTATTGCAGATTTCTACTGTTGTGCGTACAAAGCAAGTTTGCTCGCTTGCACATTTTCGACAAGTGCTCGTGCATTTTTGACCACACCACTGCAAGCAAATCTGACCGTTCAATTTGGAAGTGCCCTCTTCTTGCTTTTAAGTCGAGACTGCATGTATTTTTCTGGTTAAACAAGCACGATGAAGTGTGTTTTGTTAGTAGGTTCAGGGAAACTTGCTTCAGCGAAATATATAATGCCGTTTTGATTGATGCAATAAATGTGCGCGTGTGTAAACGAAATATTGATTTTGCAGATACACACGTTCCTCAATGGTATCCGCAATAAACAGAAAAGAGAGATTTACGAGGCGCACTGCATTACACGAGAATGCAATAACTGTATAAGTGCAGGATCTGTATTCTTGTCACCCACGCACGAAGGAATATCTGCAGCATTTTTTGACCAATGCGCATGTGTATGCACTGCTTTTATTGGTTGCCTTCATGTAGGTATACTCCGTCATGTTTGGAAATTAACTGCTGGTTGGTAGTCTGGTGTTAGTTCTGTCCTATTCTGTCCCTGTTTACCATCTTTAGCCATTCTGCTAGCAGCATGCATTCTCACAATCTTACACTTACTTGGCCAAAAGACTTCCAGAATTTTAATAACAGAAGCTGGATCCAATGCTTTAGCGTTCAGTGCCTCAGTTGGTTGTGTTGTAATGCATGCAAGATGTGCTGCCACCTAGATCATTATTAGGCCATAAAAACGCGTTTGCCTTTTGTGGCCTGTGACACCCAGTTTATACATGCGTGAGGCGAGATGACGTTAGCATGCCTTGGTTCCGTGTTCGGTGAAGCAGTTGTTGAGGTATCGCTTGGCCTCGGTCAGGCCGGTCTTGGCCTTGTTGATGTTGGCCTCTGTTGGGGGGTGTTCCTCCAGAAACTGCTCCAGCTTGCTCTCACCGATGAAGAAACTGGCCATGGCCTCTGCACGACAGCAGTTTGCGGTTTAGAAGTGCACGCTGCCAAGAATTAATCGAGCCAATGTCTTGAGCGTGTTTATCGTTAGCATCTCATCAACAAGATTATCGGCACTATCGGTAATTTATCGGCATAAAAATATGGAACAACTTGCCATTTCAGGTAAAACTAAACAAAAAATGTATCACATTAGTTAAAAAAATATTATTTTCAGCAGATGTCGGCGGATCCTATCTGAATATGTTCATGCCATGTATGAGACCAATAGTATGCACTTGTATATAATTTTTTTTTTATGTTAAGTTGGACACGAGAGTTTGTTTCGTTTTAACTTTACTAACCAAGTGCACTTTTCAATCTATTTTTCTAAATGCTATTTTTCCTAATATCTCCCTCTGCGCAATTAATGTGTCATTAACAAGCTTACTGCCAACTACATATTTGTAAATGGTCCCCCTACCAGCCTTTGGCTAGGGGGCCATACAGTGCTTGCACACAATTTGTATTAACTTGCCAGAAATAAAATTGAAAACAAATTAAGGCATATATCCTTCATGAATGAACTGCAGTACACCTGCGTGATGGGCGCGTTGTCCATATTTTGATCGGTGGCAACCTAAGGATGCAATGGAAAATACACTGCTGTTCAACTTGAAGTGAATCTGTATAAAAGCACTCAGATTATCCTTTAACTATTCCGCGGGAGGATGAAGGGGGCGTGGCCTCGAGTGCCTTTAATTAAGATAAGAATCGCCGGAACAGCAGGTGTTACTTTAATCATTTCGTGTTAGATCACATCACACATGCAATCTATTCAAAACGCCGCTACGCACGATAGTGTGCGGCAACTATTCCTTATCTTCTGCGGGATTTTATCCACACCGAAAGCGCAAAAGCGCCGAGCAAGTTCACGTTACAGGAAACTAGATCTCAAGTTTCGCTTTGCACCGCCGTTGAGGAAGCGAAGGTCGATCCAAGTCCTCACACGTTGTACGCACCGGATTTTACACAGTTTCGTGAGGCTTACAATGGAATGGTGCACAAATCGCAGCGCGCGCCTAGGAAGCACTGCAACCATCGCAAAACATTCGAATTTGTCATCCGGCGCAGACAAGCGGTCGGTACGGCGCGATCTCTCGCGTTTTTTCGTACCGACAGCGCATATCGCGAACTAACCTGACTGTGGCCCGGTGCCTCGTTGCATAAGCTGCTCCGCGAGTTCCTGTATTTTCTTCCAGTTGGACTCATCGCGGCACTTAAAGATGTCATTTTCGAGCCTGTTCGTTCCCTTCGCTGCCTTGCCGGCCATTTTGCGGCGCGGCTGTGCAAACTTTCCGAGAGAGCAGGCCAGGAAAATTTTCTGATAAAGGTTAGACGTATAAACTTGTACAAATAATTTATAACAAAAATTTAACGTTTAAACTTTAGTTTCTGATGTTTTTGTAATTTTTTAAAATTGTTTTTTAAAAGTTAGCAATGTCTATTTGTTTCGCCTTTTTTTACAGTCTCTGCGGCCACATCTAGCGTCCCCGCGCATCGAGTAGTCTTTTCTCTTCAATGGCGGTGTGACGCAAAGGCGGATCGTAAGTTTCTCCGTGTATTTTTCTCAAAATGTGTGTTTTTTCTGAACTTGATGCCTTACTAACGCTTGTGATTATATAGCTTATTGAAAGCTAATTGCGCCGCTCTCAACGAGCAAGCCTGTGTTGCAGTTAATTTTGTGACGCTCGTTAAAACTTTGCGTGGAACGCTAGGACTAGGGCCGTGGAAGCCTCGCCTCGTGTTTTTTCATTGGGCGTCTCATTTGAACAGTTCTAAGAGTAAATGTAAGTTTACGCAGCTGGTTATGCAATTCCTGCGCGTTGATAAACGTGCGTTAATTGGAAGTTTATAATAGTGTGCGTGTGCGAACGTGAGCAGTGTCAACGTGGTCTTGTTGCGCGTGCCGGCTTTGGACCATGTGTGCGATCGTCGCTTCTGAACATTTACTAGTTTGGGCGCCACTCGAGTGTTCTTCTGTGTTCCTGTTATTTTTCTGTGCATTTGGCATTGTCTGGATCGTTAAATTTGGTAGTTCGATTGGTCGCGCCGCTTTGCTGCCAAGTTTTGGGACTGTTCAGTCAGACCTTGCCCCCCCCCCCCCCCCCCGCGCGTTCTGAATCCTAATTCAGCATTAGGCACCGTCACGCTTTTATTAAAACCTCGATGCGTGTTACCCAAGGAGGAGGTTAACTGATCGCCTCATTCGACAAAAATTTTTAGGCAATCGCTCCGGCACCTTTGTCAGATTGGCATTGAGGAAGCGCTTGGTAGCACTTCGAATGTGGAGATTGTAAAACGATTGCTTAGTCACTAAAGTGCTGTCATGTTTACCTTTGAAATTCGTTTACCTTTGCCGACAAGCCGAAGTGCGTCTTGGGCCTGCGTCTAGTTCTGACGTGCGCAGAATTTAGCACTTGCCTGCGTGCTGTGCCATCTTGTCAGTGAGAAGGCTATCTTGACCTGAAGCGAGCTTTTCGACGCAAGTTATACGGGTGTCACGTGGCACTTTGATGGCGATCGCGCCCGATCCGGATCTAATTTCAGGTCTTGATCGGTTGCTTCGATCAAGATCGGGCTCTATCGGGATCGAAAGTGGCCGTGTGACACCGGTATTATAATGCTACCGCTTATTCTCTTAGCCTACTCGACATTTCTGTCGGAGCCGCCGTCTGGCAATGGCCCATTTCGAGCAGATTTGTTTATGCCTCGCAAGTGGTTGTAAGCAGGAACGATTATGTGTTTAATACGCCGCCTAATGCCACCTTTGTGCTGAATTCTGATAAAACGAGCGACAGGTTTAGGCATGGTACTTTCTGAACGAGGCCGGGTTCGAACGCGTGGCAGTAGGGGGCGCGCGCGCTGCCCAAACGTTTAGCTTAGCAATGCACTACAAAGGAGCCTGAGGGAACACCTGTTGTCCCTTCGCAGGTGACTCGGATTTTGGAAACGCAGAGTACACCGCGGCCAGCCGCACCCCCAAAACTTGGCAGCAAAAAGAGGGATTGTTAGCAAGTGTCGCTGCGTTGAGCAGCAGCCGCCGACATGCCGCAGAACGAGCACATTGAGCTTCACCGGAAGCGGTATGGCTACCGGCTCGATCACCACGAGCGGCTTCGCAAGCGGCTCGGCCGGAAGCCGCACGAGGATGCCGTTAAGGCCAAGACCACCCGGGGCCTCAAGGCCAAGATGCTCACCAAGAAGCGCTACTCGGAGAAGGTCCAGATGAAGAAGACGCTCAAGATGCACGAGGAAAAGCTGTCCAAGCAGCGAGGACCCGAGGCAGCGGCGCAGGGTGCAGTTCCGGTCTACCTGCTGGACCGTGAGAACCAGTCGAGGGCCAAGGTCCTGTCGAACATGATCAAGCAGAAACGGAAGGAGAAGGCCGGCAAGTGGGACGTGCCCATTCCGAAAGTCCGGGGCGTCGGAGACTCCGAGGCGTTCCGGGTGATCAAGACGGGCAAGCGGAAAAAGAAGGCATGGAAGCGCATGGTGACCAAGGTGACGTTTGTCGGGGAGGGATTCACGCGCAAGCCTCCGAAGTTTGAGCGGTTCATCAGGCCAATGGCGCTGCGTTTCAAGAAGGCTCATGTGACGCACCCTGAACTGAAGGCCACCTTCTGCCTGCCCATCATCGGCGTGAAGAAAAACCCAAGCTCGCCGCTCTACTCGCAGCTGGGGGTGATCACGAAGGGAACGGTGATCGAAGTGAATGTCAGTGAACTGGGTCTCGTTACACAGGGTGGCAAAGTGGTCTGGGGAAAGTATGCGCAGGTGACCAACAACCCCGAGAACGATGGTTGCATCAATGCTGTGCTTCTTGTGTGAATAAAAGAACTTTTTCTTGTTACTTGTTTCTCTTTCATCGCTTGAAGCCGTCCAGTTCTTTTTTGTAGGACTTCCATCGTTTGCGGTAACACACTCCTCACTTCAATGTTTCAAGGCCACTGTGCACATGACCAGAGCTCATTCAAGGCTGTGCAGAAAGTGTGCTTGACTGCTGTCAGCTGAGGTTGCTTGTCCTCCAAAGCATTGCAGCATCGAGGTTATGCCCCATCATGTGACGGCAGCAGCTCTGGTGATATGCAGTGACCCGATAACATTGAAGGTTGCTGTTCGATCTTTTCTTTTGATTGTGCACTGTCTTAGCATTCTTTTTGTTTCATTGTTGCAGGTCGCCATGCAGATCTTCGTGAAAACTCTCACTGGCAAGACCATCACTCTAGAGGTGCGTGTACCTGCCGTTGCTTCCTGCAAAAGTTTTGGCACTCTCGTCTGTGATGAATCATGTACCACTCATACGCACATACCTGGTGATAAACGCAAAACACCGAATCACTATATGCAACTTCTGATGGCTTGTCAGCAGTGTTCTATAACCTGTAAATGCCCGTGCAGTCTTGTGAGCCCTGTTCTTTTTTTCTCCCCCTCCTCATTGCTAGGTCGAGCCAAGTGATACCATCGAAAATGTCAAGGCGAAAATCCAAGACAAAGAGGGTGAGTTGTGCATGTAAAGCGGTTGACGCGCTACTTTCACAGCAAGACTGTTAATGAGACTAGAGATGCTCACAAATGTTACGCCAGTTCTCGCAGGTTTTCTGAAAAGATTATCATTGACCAGGCTTGTATTTTAAGGGGATGTGGGGTATGTTAGGGGCAATGCTCAAATTTTTTGTGTCAATTACAGGTTCAGTGAAAATTGCTGAGCTCTAACTTTTGGCCTGTTAAGAGGTTATGAGAAACGCTTAAAAAGTTGCCCTATATTCCTGGGAGAGCCATAAATGCAAATATTTTTAGCAAATAGGGGCTTCTCAATATGCAACATGAACTGAAAGATTGAAACGGTGTGTACCTTAATTATGTGTGTTTTAATGTAATTGATAAATGTTATTAATTAGAATCCTTGAACATATATATAGCCCTTGGTGTTCTCTTTTTCATACGGCATATAAGGGGTTCCTAGGTGGTTCCGAGAATGTCCTTGTCGAATTAAATGTGGTACCTTGTTTATGTTTGCTGAATGAAATGATCAGGTAATGAGTGATGTTTAGGCAGGTTAATTTGCGGCCTTTACAATGAATTGCGTATGCTAGCGCTCTGGTTTGTTATGAGTATCTTGGGAACGGTGCAGAATTTAGCTGGTTGCCCTGGCAGAATGAGAAATGCCACCGATAAAATGGAGGTTGGGGGGGGGGGGTGCTACTGAAAATCTCTGCGTGAAGTTAGATGCTTAGGGATCAAGTGCAGCTTTTGCAAAAAAAAAACGATCAAGTGTTCGGAAGTGTCGTACAGCTGTTTTCAGCTAGGCTTGCCCATGTCCCCTCTGGTACTTGCAAGATCATATTTTGTAGAAAAATTGGTCATCTTAAGTGCGTTGTGACGAAACTTCAGCGTTCGTGGCCTACTTGGAAGCATTGGAAGTAATTACTAAACTGATTTATTTCATGCAATATACGAGGTTTGTTGTAGGTTTCGTATAAAATATGTGCTTGAAAGACAACCTGTATGTCTGCAACGATCTTGTACAGTTCTCGAGAGTCGGCCACATTTCCAGGCCTTTGCCGGCATTGCGTTACATTACAAATTGTTTTAACTGTTCCCAAAAAACAGCTTACATGCCTTCGCACAATTATGGATCATATATATGGACTCTTAAAATTGCACCTTGTGCAGGTCAGTGTGTTGGTTCATGCATGACCACCACCTTTTTTAGGGCCTTTTTCTTGAGTTAGATGTAAGACAAAATGGTACAGGACGGATATTGGTGTTGCACTGGTGGCCTGTTAGCTTTGTGTCGAAACCTTCCAATGGTGCCACTGAGGTTAAAAGCAGTCCGTAGAGAAGGAGCTTCAGCACCGTTGGCTTTTGGTCTCTCCGTCGTAGTTTCTTTTGCCATACAGCCGCAGGGCTGATGCCCGGATTGTGACGCATGGGGCTTGAGGTGTGAAGTCTGCGGCCCATTCGATTTCGCGCAGGTATCCCACCCGACCAGCAGCGTCTGATCTTCGCTGGCAAGCAGCTCGAGGATGGCCGCACGCTGTCCGACTACAACATCCAGAAGGAGTCGACACTGCACCTGGTGCTGCGGCTGCGCGGTGGAGCCAAGAAGCGCAAGAAGAAGAACTACACCACACCCAAGAAGAACAAGCACAAGAAGAAGAAAGTCAAGCTGGCTGTGCTGAAATTCTACAAGGTGAGCATGTCGCAGCATCTTGCGTGAATGTTTCGTTAGTGCCGAGAGTAAGTCTTGCTGGAGTGCCCGTCGAAGTATGTCGGGATAGAGAAACAGTTCTGCTTGACATTCACCAATTCCGGTGTGGCTTCCAAAGGGAAAGCTAAAATCTGCCAACTGTTGAACCCTGCAGCAACGAAATTGGCAGGGATACCGAAAAATTTTGCTATTGCGAAATCATCAGTTAATGGTCAGCACAACAAAAGCTTAATGATAAAATTCAGAATAACGATCATTCTTCGGTTTCCTTATCATGTTAACACCTCAGTACTACAAACTAATATTTCGAAACCTGGTGATTCTTAGATTTCTGTGCATCATTTGCGGCAGCTGAAACAGTAGGCTAGTAGTAGACAAGGCTGAGAGAGCGGACGCCGTGCGGCGCATGGGTTCGTAAAACCCGAGACCGTGCCTGAGAAAAAATAAGAAAAACGTGGGTGAGAAAGTTTTTTCAATTTATTGCAAAGACTACGACACATCAGGTTTTGCAAGCACATGCTCCACCCAGAAAAGTGTCTCCTAGCAACGGAGGCGCGTCTCTTCCTTCTTTCACCCGTCTTTCCGGGCACGCCTCTTTCATTCGCGCTTCTTTCTGCAGCCGTTACCAACTATGCGCGCAGAGAAATGTAACCTCCATACTGGTGGGGATACGCCGTGGGCGTGCTACATGATTGCACTTTCTGGACAGTGTCGTTTATGTGCGCTTTGGCATAGTTCAGGTGTCCGCCTCGAGCGATACAGTTACGGTGTCCACGACAAGGAATGTGAAACAAGCGGCAAGGAACATTGCGGCTTTGGAGGGGACATGGAGCAGCCTTTTTTGTCGGTAGTTTTCTCGGCATCAGCGTCTCATTTACGCACGTCACTCTTGTTGAACGGTTCTTCAGGTGGTGCATGGCAGCGGAATCTGTCAATAACAGTTCAATGGCGATGCGACTGTACATATAAAGAAAAAGCAGTCTAAACAAGCAATACGTTGGCCATGACAACTTCCGGCGCATGCAGCTGCTTCCAGCACTGTGCCATTTTTGTCAACAAAGATGGCGGCGCCCACGCAAGCGCAATGTGGTGGTACTTTACACAATTTAAGTGTGAAGCAACGGCATTTGAGCGCATTTTGGAGTCTGCTGACCTTGCTCAAGTAGATACTGTGCGGGGAAACGACCCATCAATTTTCGTTGTTGTGGGATTGTGGTTTGGCAACATTTCGTTACGAAATGCATTGAATCCTATGGGCGTTCGCCGGGGAATTGAAAATATTTCGTTGTCGCGAGAATTTCGTGGGATTTCGTTCTCGCGGGTTTCGACTGTAGTGTGTCCTGTTCCAACACTTGGGAAAAGGGGGAAAAGGAGAGGCGATAGAAATGCCGGTATCCCGACAGGAACCATGTTCTTGATAAACTAGACTCTGCTTGGCTGCCAATTTGCAAAACACTTGTCGCTCCAGTTGCCACATGGTGCTAAACGTGAAACTATCCCTTGTAGCGATAAGCCCCGAGGAATGAGGGTTCCAGGTGGCACAGTGTTACGAACTGCATGAACTCCTTTCGAGAAACCTTGGAATGTCAGCCAAACCAAAATTAGCCAACTTTCTTTTACCACGGTTTTCTTTGTGAAGAAAGTTTCCCTCGCTATCCATTCGCGGTGGCGAAACAGCACATGCTCTCTTTGTCGGATTGTGTGCAGTCCAGACAGTGTGTTGCAAGATATGATTGGGTTGCCGTCTTTAGGGTTGTATGCATGTTCTGTGAGGCGCTCATTCACACATCTCCCTGTCTGGGCAATGTAGATGCGTCCGCAGGCGAGTGGAATTCGTACACCACAACACACATGCATGGCACAGTACTTGTCCAGTCTTGCAGGCCACATGTGCACTGTTGCCACCTTGTAGGCACCTGCGTTCGCACACGCCCGGTCTAACGTTCTTTTCACTGAAAAAAACACAACTTTGGTGTCGTACCACTTAGTATCTTGAATCCACACCTCCGGGCTGCCTCCTTTCTCTTCATACTTTCAGGTCATTTAAAAGCTTCTGCGAGTTGTTCGCTATTATCCCCTGGGGGGGGGGGGGGGGGGATACCATGCTTGTTCATCTGGTGCACGCACGACTTGGTCAAAGCAGCTTGAAGGCAAGAGCTAGCTGTGTCGATCTTCACAACGTTGGTGTACGCAGAACGGTAGCCTTGCAATGTTTTCTTTGATCTGCGGTGGGGCTGAACTGCGGTCTAGGAATTGCAGCTGGCCGTCATCGGGAGTTTCGTGGGTAAACTTTGATCTTTTTCCTTGCTCTCTGAAGTTTTCGAGGACTTCTTGCATAGCAGCTCCTGCTTGCTTTTGGTCTGTGGCCAATGCGTAGTCATCGGCGTACTGGAATATTTTTTTGAGAACTTTGTTGCCGGAGCTTTCAATGCCTCGGTCTACTTTGGCCAAGAAAAATCTGCCAACAACGGGTGACCCTAGAGCCTACGCAAACTCCGGATAAACAATTTTTTTTCTTCCTCTAATTGTTTATTGAAGACAGCTCTCTACAAGTTCTACAAAAAGCCTCCATTGAATTACAAACAACTGGTCATGATTGTTTGTCATGTCTTACGCTAGACAATTGTTGTGTAAAGAGGCATAGATGGTTTGTGTGGCTTTGCAATGAAAAGAAAAGCTTCATTTGCTGTTTTTTTTTTTCCCCAATTCGAGCCTCTTCGGCATATACCCTTTTTGTACCTCTTGTGGCATCACAATGAAGAGCTCTTCTTTGTCGCCGTACCCAAGCGCTGGTGGGTTGTTTGTAGCCAGTAGTGCGAGGCTTTGTGAATGCTCTCAGAACACTAACTGTCCTGTCCTGGAGAAGACTCGTGCATTGCTTCTTGGTCTTCTCTGGAACGAATCGGCTTACAGTCCTGGACATAGTTTGTCTATAGTGCTCAAGGCTGTTTATTTTGGGGTTTTTCAGTGCTGTATTTACTCGATAATTCTCGCATTTCTCTCTTTCTTTTTCGAAAAATTTATGCAAAGCTTGGGGGTGCGATAATTATGCGGGGAAAAATTACTGCAAGAATGTTCAAAGGACTAAAAAAGGGCACGCAAAAATATTGTGCCACGATGCCCTCCCCTTCCTTGCACCTGATCATTTCAATTGAAACGGTGCATCCTTCTGCGTGGTGGCCCTTGGCATATTCAATCCGCCTTTTGCATGTCCCGAGTACGCATGCGTTGTACCCTAGCGGCGAGCACCGAAAGCGTTTTGTACGGCGTCGGCGGTTCGTGCAGCTGACGAGGCACGCGTATGCAGCATAGTCGTCGAGGACGCGAACTTTTTATTGTCGGCGCTGTGCCGGTCGACCACGCGGTATTTGTGCTGTGTTTCGGTAGAAACTTCAGCTCTTCACAGCGATATTCGGTTAACGTCCATTACATCAGAATATATGCCGACACCACATCGATGACGGTCAGAAGTCGACTGCACGCCGGCGCCAACGCTCGGCCGGCTGTAGTTGTCGTACTGTGCCAGTGGGAGACCTATATTGCCATACAAGTATGACGAAGAAGCGACCGACGACGCGGCCGATGACAGCGAGTGATCGTAGTGTAATAAGCTTTCGTGACGCCGATCGCCGTGCGAGCGACCGCCGCGAGTGAGAACATCGCACTGACAACATGAATATCGTCGCAAATGCGCTCGTGTATGTATTTATTGACGCTCAAATTGAGTCGAAACGTGCTTCCGACGCTGATATGCACGATTTCCAGCCCTTTACAGCCCTCCACATTAAGTTTGAGGCGGTATCGATCTCGTTCAGGCAGCTTCATTAGGCCTAGCACAGCCTACGAGTTCGTCCGCTACCGGCGGTCCTGAAATGTAAAATAAGCAAGTACGACGAAGGAAAGTGCTTATATAGTTCGGTACTGACCTTACTGACTTAAAGTGAACCACTCTTAGTATAGTACGATGCACACAAAGATAGTGGGAAGCGGCGACACGGCGCAGTGCTCGAGATGCAGTACAGACACCCTTCCTGAACGAAGTGCAACTACGGAGAGTGGTAGATCTGCGTGTATTTGTATGCTGCCCGATTTAGTAGTTACCGAAAACACAGTTTGCATCTTATGCTAAACAGGCAAAAAGTGATGGCCCTTTCGATACTGCATCGTAAGCAACAACACCGCTCGTTACCACGCGAGTACGGCAGGCATCGGCATTTTCGCGTGCCAGTGCGGCTAGGTGGTCGTGGTCGTCGCTGTTTTCGATGTGCCCGAGACGTTCATGCCTTCTCGTCTCAGTGTGATCGCGTCTGATATGATGCGTGATAAGTGTTCATATATGCTTTGAACATTTGCTCATTATTTCGTGTGAGTGGTGCATGGTTTCTCTTAAAGCGAACAGCGAACGGTGGCCGTACGCGTGTCGATGTAAACAAATGCGCCGTTCTTGCGTTGCATAAATACTCTGGGCGCAGTGTCGCCCCTTCAAAGAGCTATGGCCACTGTGGTCAATACTGAGCTATAAAAGCAGTTTTTATCATCCTATTAGCGTTAGTTCAGTGCAGGTCTAACAGTGGCAAATGCATGAACTCTGCTGCATACGGCTAACCTCCGCTGAGCGGAATCGACTCCAGCTTAAACTTGATGTGGGCGGCTGGCGAGTGCTCACGTTCGTGCATTTCAACTTCCCGAAGCATGTTTGGACTCATATTCGGTACTAATAAATATGAATAACAGGAATACAAGCGTAGGCGGTGTGTCAATCGCGTTACGGTGCGATGTATTCGTTCAGAGGCACATCGCACGGTGACTGGTTTTGTCGGCGTAGCTCAGGGTTCGCACAGCCCCTTGAAATCCTTGAATATCCTTGATATTGACAGTATAAGTTCAAGGGCCCTTGAAACTACTTGAATACCCGTGGGCTCCTTGTAATCCTTGAAAATCCCGTGGGATTTGTTCCGCTAGAGGAAATCAACGATGTACCTCCGCAAGTCATGCTGATATTTAAGGCCCTTTCGCTTACGAATGCCCATGAAAACAAGCTGTGTTGACTAAAGGGCAACATCAGGAAGTTTCGGTTTTAAATCTCGCAGCCCCTACGTCGTCTGGCAACTAATATGCATTGGAAATCCAATCCAATGCGAGACATATCGCTCGCTCGGCTTGCGTATAGTGCCTAGAATATACTCTAGTGTGCCGTCCACCGAGAGTGTCCAACGCGGGACGGTGGCGCGGGCAGTGATGCCTGTCGGCACCATGCTAAATCCTGCGGTGTTCGAATCGCGTTCGTTTGCGATGCGTTGATTGCTACGCGTCGATTGCAATGCTTAGTTCATTTCTCGCCTTGCTGCCGCTTTCGTTGCAGTCTTTTCTTATTGTGAGTGGGTTTTTTGCATCTATGTGTGCACTCGTCTGTCTAAAGAAACTTTGAACAGGTCGCGAAACCGCGATTTCCCAGAGACGCGGAAAGAAACGGCTCATCTCATTACCCAGCGCTTCCGCAGACCCCGAACGTATTGCGGATTGGGACAGGAACATAAGACGCAGATCGCCGGGCAAATGGGGAGACTCGCGTCGTGTCTTGCCTGAAGTCCGCCCATGTCTCAGCATGGTCCGGCACAGTCTCGAAGTGCAGCGCACCAAGCGGCCGGCGGCGGCAGGCATCACACTCGGTGCTACCGCGACACCCGCTCTCGGCACACTAGTATGTGTCTTTTAGGTACTATAGTCGGGCCGTTTATCGGCCTCGTGCGCGCCATTTCAGTGAAGTTCGCGTTTGCGTTGTGTGTTTACTTTGACAAGATGCCAGGCGGGAAGTGCAAGTTTCAGCCTGCGTGGCTGCAACATACGGACTATCGTCACTGGGTGAGACCGGAACCAAGCGATCCTTATCGAGCAATGTGCGCATTATGTCAGAAGACGGTCGACATTGCAACGATGGGGGAATCTGCCTTGAAGAGCCACCAGAAAGGCGACGGAGTTTCCGTCGAACAGCCAAAGAAAAAGAAGCGGAGATAACAGCTCTTGAAAGAGAAATTAATGCGAAAATAGGGCTCCTTTCCTAAGTCATGTGAGGAAATAAAATCACGCTAACACTCCTTGAATTCTGCCTTTTTGCATCCTTGAAATCCTTGAAATGTCCTTGAATTTCCAGCCAAATATTGTGTACGAACCCTGGTAGCTGCACGAAATCCCGTCATCATATTTCGACGACTCGCGGTTGTAAGTCGCACCAGAGTCATTGCCAGCCTAGGCATCTTCTCCAACAAGCGGCCACTCACACAAAACGAAAATTACGACTGACAAATGCACAAACCCATTTCAGCTCGCTTCTTGCAGCGTGCCTCTGCGTCCCGCGGGGCCCCGACGCCGTACATATTGTTTCTCGCGGAGCCCGCTAAGGTGGCGCCAAAGGCGGATTGCCTCACCTGCGGATATTTTCTAGACATTTAGGTAGCAAGAGTCTGTCGGTCAAACGTAGTTGTGAAGCAAGCGGCTGTACGAACATCAAACAGTGTAGCCATCAAGCAGACACAAAGCTCGGCTAAGAAAAGAAAAAGAGCCAGGAAAAACAGAATCACCGGGTCAGTACGAGGCGAGTGCTCGTTTTGGTCAATCGGCCATTTGTAAGATGGCCTTCAGAAAAGCTGCGACAGCATCTATTCATCTTCATGGCAAAATACACGAAAGCAGTATCAAAAGCCCACGGGTGGTGGCTGATTTGCATGTTGCGAGCGAGTGAATATCAAACATATTGGCCAATTTTCAGTCATTTCGCGTTCACCTTGGTGTGCACAAAGGCGATATGAGAAAGTATTGTTCACTTGAATTTACTTTCAATGTCGTGGAAATTCTTGCATGTATAAAATTTGAAGCTTTCGACGTGCCCGAGATTGTCACTTTAGTTGCAATGTTTCCCAATTTTATCATTTATTCAAAAGCCCTAGAGGTCCCTACGGGCATTACATAAGGTTGTTACAATAAATCAAGATTACAGTTAATTCAAACAGATAATGCATGTTAACATAGCTGATGCAAGAAATCTGAAGAGCAGCACATTGAACTCTGTGCTAACCTAAAACATACCCATGTGCACATCAAAATTGGGCATCACCTGAACCAGTTCACGAGGTGCTGCGCCCTGTCATTAGTTTCAGCTGTGGAGCAATGGTGCCCACCGAACCACACCATTCGTTTCAAAAGGTGCCACGCTCATTCTGCACCCTCTGCTGTTGGTGCAGATGTACAGTCGAGTGGAAAAAGTCTCTTTAGACCACAGCTTCTACAAGAAAAAATTAATCTAGGACAGCTGTGCAGTGTGCAATTGTCTTAATATTAAGCACAACACTATAGTCAAACGGGCACATGTAGGCAGTGCCCCTTGATTTTTCTTTATGCGTAGGTTGCGACGAAAATTTTTTATAGCGCACCTCTGGTCCCTAAACTTTTGCTCGCGACTGTACAGGATTGTAGCTGCCGGCGTAGTGCAAGTTCCGTTCAAGTGCACCTGTTATGCCTAAGCAAGTGCTGGATATTTATACCTCGGAAGCTGACCATACCTGCGGTTTGGGAACTCTGAAGCTTGTGATTTTTACTCGGAAGCTTGTGATTTTTACTCGCATAACACCGGCACCACATCTGTACTTCGGCATTAGTTTTTTACTCGCATTGTGCCTGCACCGCTGAAATCAAGCTGCACAATTTCTAACCTTTGCGTGGATTGTACGGGTGACAATGTAGGTGATTGTACCTAGATTGGTAAAAAAAAGTAAGACTGGTGTCATGTAGGGAAAGAAATTGCAAGATTTGATCAGTTTGTGGCAGTGTTTGTATTTCAGTGCTGTATTGCTTCGTCGTTTGGAGGATGTAACTAATGGTTTTCATTGATACTTTTCCAGGTCGACGAGAACGGCAAGATCACTCGTCTGAGGCGAGAGTGTCCCAGCGAGGACTGTGGAGCAGGCGTCTTCATGGCCGCACACTTTGACAGGCAGTACTGTGGCAAGTGCTGCTTGACCTACGTCTACAACAAGCCCGATGAGAAGTAGACAACGTTGTGGCCACCCGTTGCTGCTGCGTGTAAAATAAAAACCCACGCCAAAAACCTTGTGTGAATTCTTTTTGTGCAGTGGCATTCCATAAGCCATTGTACATGTCATCTGCAACTAGTGAGCAGAGGTCACTTGAGGCATGCATTGGGACTAGTTAGAATAGCATAATTAGAATACAGTGCTGCAGAGGCAAGACGCAAGAGTTGGTAATTGGCATAGTTTACAGTCGTGTGTCAGTCATGCCGGTGTCCGTCTTTCATGTCCTGCGCATAGTTGGTGCACGAGTTCCCCTCTGTTGTAAATGAATTGGAAGCACTGGCATGTCTGCTCGCATGTTCAAGCGCTGTCTTCAACGTACACCAGTAAGTATACTCGGCTGAATTTGCGGCTGTACCCTTTGTAAAGGGAGAGTATTACGATAGAGCTGAAGGGGGTTCATATATTAAATGCAGCTTGGGTCAGCAGTAACAGTAGCCACCCAGTCCACGGTGGCATTGACGAGAACATTGTGCGATGTGGATATAGCATTAATCGATGAGCAGTAAGGTAATCGAGAGACTGAATAGTGGTGGGCAAAAATCGGGAAGAGATTTGATAGGACCGCTTCCGTTACAGGTATATGTAACTGTACAAGGTAAATTTTTCCAGGAAGGGAGAAAGATTAGGCGAGGTGTGAGCTAAATGCTAGTATGAAACGCATGTATAGCATATCTGATAACTCGAGCAGGCTATTTGAATATTTGGCACCGTCCCGCTTCAAAGGGGATGCCAATATATCGTCGCATCAAAAATACATTTACCCGTTCTTTGCTCATACTTAATTGAGAAACAGTTGGTGAGGGTTAAACGCCGCAAATCTGGAGTTCATTCGATTCATGCTTGCTACACTTGTTTTCCGACAGCGGGCGTTTTCAGTGAACGTGGAAGCGCTCCCTAACCTCTTCGACGAGATTTCACTGCAGACGGAATAGAGAGGCACATTTTTTTCACATCAACTGTCGCATTTGCTTGATTATCCGCGCTACCAAACACGACCACTGTACGCCTCCCAACAGATGACCTGGAAGCGTTCAGTGAAATGCAAATTAACAGTTTGCGGAGTTGGTCCGCCCCGTGTCTGGCATACAATCTTATGCATTTCTGTCTGGCAGTGGACGCGCATGAACCCATTGCGAGACGAACGGCGTAGTCCACGAAACGGGCAACTTCGACTGCATCGACAACGCGGTGCATAGACTAGTCTTTAGTTGCAATTCGATCGCGATGCTCAGACCAGTGCGATGTTGGCTGCCTGAGGTATACTGAAAGTTCTGCGTCACGCTCCCTCATTGATCAAATTACGACCCTGTGCTCGGCAAACAAAAATCGTACCCCTTTCTTAAAGAAAGATGGTTCAACGCGAAGCTTTCTCCCATGCAAACTGAGTCAAAGCCCAACGACCATGCAACGAACTCGAGATATGCTGAGCGATCCGATACGATGATATGTGAATCAATTTTATTGCTTGTTTAGGATTGTATTTTTTGAACGTTGAAGTTGAATGAAGACACATTGCGTTAAGTTGTATAGCATTTATTTTAGATCATGTAGCCGTTGATCACAGGCACACACTTTCACGGATGACTCTACACTTGCACAGCATTGCCTTGTGATCGCTGTGGTAGACGGTCAGAGGCTCTGCCGTTGCCGATACACGGGATCGGCCTTACGGACACGATCGCGCTTACGTTCACGTACGGCAGCCTCTTCTGCCATGCGCTGCACCCGCGGCCTACCCATGGTGACGGCCGGGAATGTATTGTGTGACGCGAGTAATGCTATGCAGATATATACAGTTCGTCTGGGTAGCGTGGCCGGCCCGTGGCGTTGCAAACTGCAGTTCCCATCGCTCTTATCGGTACAACTGTGAATGTAAACTGTAGTGTTGTACGATAGGTATGTCGTGCGTCGTTGTTATATTGTGTGCGCAGATAGTTGCATTGTGCAATTTGGCTTTCTTGCAGTGCGTTTTCGGCGCTCACGGACGAATCAGTGAGACAAAGAAAGCTTCGCTTTAATATCATGTTTTGAAAATGCTGCCCACTGAGTAACGCTGCTGCAGTGCGGCGAATTTACAGATGGCCGCAGTGGGCAATGTTCAAAATTACTGCGCGTGTGTTCTCGTATCCCCTCCACTCTTGTTTCTCGTGAGCCGCTCGCGTGATATGTGCTTAAATTAAATTACGGGGTTTTACGTGCGAAAACCACGATCTGATTATGAGGCACGCCGTAGTGGAGGACTCCGGAAATTTGGACCACGTGGGGTTCTTTAACGTGCGCCTAAATCTAAGTATACGGGTGTTTTCGCATTTCGCCCCAATCGAAATGCGGCCGCCGTGGCCGGGATTCGATCCCGCGACCTCGGGCTCAGGCGTGACATGCGCTTAAAAGGCCCGTTAGCAAGAGAAAACGCACCAAACCATGCGGCAGTGCCCCACAGTTCCGCCGCTGCGCGATTTGCGGTTCATCTCCAGGAACGCGCGTGAGTGTCAACCCGAAACTGTTTTTTTTTTTCCCCTTCTTCTGTCCTCAATCTGCGAGTTAGCCTATGTAGGGACGCGTCGGCGTCAAGTTGTTCCCTCTCGCCACTGACGTGCCTCAAGCCTCTTGATGCCAGAGCAAAGGGTTCTGGGAAATCCAAGAATCACGCCACCTCGGCTTCCCGGCTCCAAAAGTAGCCTGTCTAGGGATAACTGGGACACCCATTGAAACTGATAAGGGCATTCGGGCCGCCATGCGCGTGTCAGTTTCGAATTGTTGGCATGTGTGGGACGAATACGTGGAGTCGCACGCTGTTTCGCGCGACACTCGATATCGTTCGACCGGCACGTTTGAAGACGTTTAGGCGGCGAAGTCGCCGAGACTGACAGAGAAATTACGTGCGATCTTCGACGCGGTTGAGAAGGACTCGATTCTACCTGAGTGAGTCGGTCCGCGCTGTCAGTCGATCGAAAAGTGCTCGGCGGCTGTGGAGCGCGCGAAATTTACCGTTGATGGACCGTAATAACCTTCCGGCGATCAACGACGGACATTGTGACGGTGAGATCGAGCTGCGAGCGGGGGAGACCCGAAATCGCAAGAAAGACGGACAACAGCCTTTTGGCGGGAAAGGCAGGCGCGCCGACCAACGGGCTTCGACACAATGAAATCTCGCGCGTCGTTTGAAAGTGTACTGGCCTGTCGTTTATTTGCGTAAACTTGGACTCGTGGACAAGAACAAGACGCGAAGACGTGGGCGCAGGTGTACGAGCTTCAATGCAGCCTAACGCAGGTGAGAGTCAGTTGCTTTCAAATTACCGCAGCTGGCACTTAATAGGTATCCAGACACTTGCTTGTGTACTACGCGTGCTTAATTTATCTGTCGAGCTATTTACGTGCAAATGCGGTATTTCGCAGCGCGTGTAAGATAAAATATTCACAAAGTCTGGCCTGTGACAAAAGCGACGAGAGGCGCAGGAATAAATAGAAAATAGTGGTTCAATGGTTCGAATAAGCGCATTATGCTAGTTGCTGCTCATTATCAGCTGTTATGTACGTGGATTACGTATTAATTGGCGTCAGCGCTAGTGTTGTTTATTTGCCGTACGTTTTGCGTCGGTGCTTTGTGATATCGGCTGCAACGTGCGTTCGCCGACCACAATGGCGGACCATCGCCGACGGCTCGCTAACGCAATGGCGGCCTTTGTGTCCGCGGCCGTTTTCTGGGCGCGTCATCGTAGCTTTCACGTTCGGATACGGCCGCGCTGTAACGCGAGCGCTGTGGTTCGAATAATGCTTGTCGGTTAGTGAAATTGTGCGCACTTGTGTCTGAACATTTCGATTTTTTTTTCATAATTATGTTTACCGCGATTTGGTCGGCCTCTTCGGTCCTGTCGGTTTTCGTGCGCCGTCTTGGTTTTTCTGGCAAGGATTCTGCGTGCTCGTGGTCGACGTAACCACGTCGCGTCTATCCGTGTGAAACGCAGTCGGTTGCTGGCGTTAAATTTGCGCTGCCGCTTTGGGTCCAAACATTCGGGAAAGTTTGCGAGCGCTTCGTCTGTGACCACGCAGCCACGACCGCTTGTCGTTCATTATTGAACGCGACAATGCGTTTTCAGCCCTAATAACTGCAAATCTGCATAATTCTCGTAAAATCGCGCTCCCTTGCTACTGAGGAGATCGTCGCCCGAATCCCGGAAAGTTTACCATCATACGAAATTCACGAGAAAGTTCGTTTTATTTGATTGCTCGGAAAGTCACGAACGGACACCGGACACGTTGCTCGCCTGGGGACGCGCGGGCGTCAAGAGCTACTCGTCTGGGCACAAGCGCGCCCCAATTTCAAAAACGATTCGTATCCGCACCCAATTGGCATTGGCGGTTCAAAACTCACGGTACCTATAACGTTCTGTCCTAGGGAGACCTGCATAAAAGCCGGGAACCCAGGGCCTCAAACCGCCAGTTGACCGTCGACTTCCATGGTGTGCAGACGTCGAGACCGACCCAACATTTTGGCGGGAAAAGCTGGCGCAACGGAGGTGAGTGTTCGGGTGACGCGCTTTGTTTAAATGTTTTCGCATTTATTCGTGATTTTTCCGAGGCATTTATTAGCGTACTTGTAGTATGTTTCTCGGCTCTAGCGCGACGTTTTTTTCGAGTTCTTATTTCAGCTGCAGGTTGACGGAAGCGTTGAAGGGTTGGTGTGCGTTGTTACCAGAAGGCTTTTAGCGAAAAAATGCGATCTGCGGCAAGCTGAACTGAGATGGTTGCAGTGTGGGCGCGGGACCCCGTACTCGTTTAATTGAATGGGTTTTAGCGAATGGTTACTGCAATTTACGCATCGTTTACTAAAATTATAGAGCTACGAGCCCTACTTTGTGTAGTTGTCTATGCTTTGCTATCGCTATTCGCCGAGTGAAGACAGCTTTCTTATTAAAATTTTGATTTGTCGGAAACTTTTACCTAATTTATTTAAACAATACTATTTAATTGCATTTTATTAATTTATTTTTATTTGATTTGATTGTTTTATGGTGTACCTCGCGGTTCGACGTTGCCGTTAGTGAGCTTCGAGTGCTCGTAGGTCGATGAATATTCATATTTGAGTAAAGAATAGGAGATTTTGGTATGGCCGGCTCTGCTGTTGATGCTGTTTAGGAGTTTTTCACGTTTTTGTTGTATGCGCCTTATAGTTCGTTTTCATTTTTTTTTCATTTTTGATTTCGAACCGGAACACCAGTGCATTTCGTCGGCCATTTTAAAAATTCATATCTCGAAACTATCACAGCCCAGAAAATTCGTTCGAAGTTAATACACCTTGGAAACTCACTAGCTACAGTTTTTAGATAAAGATATGTGCCGTAAATAACGAATTGAATGTTAATTAGCGTAATTATGTTAAATATTCAATTAGGCATTTGGATTTCTCGTGGAAGTAATGGCCGCCTCATCGGGTAGTTTAGATCAAGGATTAGAATTGTGCTATCTGGCACAGGCAATTTTTAAAAATTTGGTGCAGTTAAAATAAGACCCCTGCATATATGCTATTGAAGGTGGTTTTATGCTTTGTTCATTATTAGTCACTCGGACGCGTCATTATTCCCCCGTATTGTCTTTACTAACTGCGAGGGCAGTTTTTTCTTTTTGCGGCATGTTTTTGTTTCCAGTGCGTGACAGACTTTCTCGTGATTTATGTATCTCAACCGATATCACCTATGTATGTTTACCGCGATTTAATTAATGGTGGTCGGGCCTCTTCGGTCCTGTCGGTTGTCGTTCGCCATCTTGTTTTTTTTTTTTTTTGCCCAGGATTCTGCTTGTTAATGGTCAACGTAAGCAAGCCGCGTCTATCCGTGTGAAACGCAATCGGTTGCTGGCGTAAGATTTTGCGCTGCCGCTTTGGGTCCAAATCTGTGACCAGCCACGGCCTCTTGTCGTTTATTAATGAACGCGACAGTGTGTTTTCACCCGCACTTACTGCAAATCTGCATCATTCTCGTAAAATCGCGCTCCTTTCCGACTGAGGAGATCGTGGCCCGAATCCCGACAAGCTTACCATCATACGACATTCGCGAGAAAGTTCGTTTGATTTGATTGCTCGGAAAATCACGAACGGACACGTTGCTCGCCTGGGGACGCGCGGGCGTCAAGAGCTACTTATCCCTGGGCACAACTGCGCCCCAATTTTTAGAACGATTCGTATCCGCACAAATTGGCATTGGCGGTTCAAGAGCTCACGGTACCCGTAACGTTCTCTCCTAGGGAGACCTGCATAAAAGCCGGGAACCTAGGGCCTCGGAGCGCCAGTTGACCGTCGACTTCCGTGGTGTGCAGACGTCGAGACCGACCCAACTTTTTGGCGGGAAAAGCTGGCACGCAACGCAGGTGAGTGTTCGGGTGAAGCGCTTTGTTTCGCATTTATTCGTGATTTTCCCGAGGCATTTATTAGCGTACTTGTAGTGTTTCTCGGCGCTAGCGTGAGGTTTTTCGAGTTCTTATTTCAGCTGCAGGGTGAGGGAAGCGTTGAAGGGTTGGTGCGCGTTATTAGCAGCAGGCTTTTAGTGAAATGCGATCTGCGGCAAGTGAACTGAGATGGTTGCACTGTACTCGTTTAATTGAATTAGTTTTAGCGAATGGTTACTGCAATTTACGCATCGTTTACGAAATTATAGAGCTACGAGCCCTACTTTGTGTAGTTGTCTATGCTTTGCCATCGCTGTTCGCCGAGTGAAGACAGCTTTTTTTTGTATGTCGGAAATTTTTTGTCGAATTTATTTAAACAATTTTATTTTATTTATTTTCATTGTATTAATTCATTTTTTTAGTTTTTTTTTGTGCTGTAACTCGCGGTGTGACGCCGTTAAATAGCTTCGAGTGCTTGTAGATCGACGAATATTCATATTTGAGTAACGAATCTGAGATTTTAGGTGGTCGGCTCTGAATTAGACTACCTTCCCAAGTTTCTAAATATTGTTTAGGAGTTTTTCACGTTTTTGTAGTATGCGCCTTATCGTTCGTTTTCATTGATTTCTTTCTTTAAATTTCGAACTGGAACACCATGCATTTCGTCGGACATTTTAAAAATTCTTATCTCGAAACGATCACCGCCCAGAAAATTGGTTCGAAGTGGATACACCTTGAAAACTTACCAGCTGCAGTGCCGTAAAATAACGAATTGAATGTTAATTAGCGTAATTATGTTAAATATTCAATTAGGCATTTGGATTTCTCGTGGAAGTAATGGCCGCCTCATTGGCCAGTTTAGGTCAAGGATTAGAATTGTGCTATCTGGCACAGGCAATTTTTTAAAAAATTTGGTGGTTAGAATAAGACGTATATGCTATCGATGGTGGTTTTATGCTTTGTTTAATATTGATCGCGTGGGCGCGTCATTATTCCCCTGTATTGTCTTGATGCGAGGGTTGCTTTTGCGGTACGTTTTTGTTTGCAGTGCGTGGCAGACTTTTTCGCGGTTTATGCATCTCAAATGATACTACGTTTTCTGTGTATTACGTGTACACGGTTTATTTTCTGGGATTTATTTGCCCAGAAGAGCAATTTAACGGGCCTTTTCTAGAGTTTGCCGTAATTCTAAGAGTCGCTGATCGCGTGTTTTCTTTTTTGTCTGCCGGCGTCTCCCATTCAAGTTTCCGCCATGTTGGTGGTGGTTGCATATGTTGTTGCTCTGACGGTAGTTGTGCGAGTATTTCCTGTACCATTGTTCTCAACTGCTGATTTTGCTTTCATATATAGTTCTTTTGTCTGTTTTAGTTAGCTGTATGTGTGGGCGTTTTGGGTGTTTCCGCCCGTGCGTTTTCAGAACATGTCGTTGTCCTCTGAACTTCGATGATCTGTGTGGCTTTAAGTCGGTGCACGGCATGGTTTTCTTCGAGTCTTCCCATTATAACGTGATTAGCATTTCTTGCCTAATTCAGCCATTCTAAGCCTCTCTCTTCCTGTCTGTTATTGCATTTATTTTACTTCACCTAATTAGGCGTTCTGATCCTTTATCCCCTTAGATTATTGCATTTATTTTACTTCGCATAATTACCGTTCTGGACCTTCATCCCCTTATGTTATCGCATTTATTTTACTTCGCCTAATTAGCCGTTCTGATCCTTTCTAAACCCCTTATGTTATCGCATTTATTTTACTTCGCCTAATTAGCCGTTCTGATCCTTTCTCCCCTTAGGTTATTGCATTTATTTTACTTCACCTAATTAGCCGTTGTGATCCTTTCTAAACCCCTTATGTTATCGCATTTATTTTACTTCGCCTAATTAGCCGTTCTGATCCTTTCTCCCCTTAGGTTATCGCATTTATTTTACTTCGCCTCATTAGCCATTCAGATCCTTTCTCCCCTTATGTTATCGCATTTATTTTACTTCGCCTAATTAGCCGTTCTGATCCTTTCTCCCCTTAGATTATTGCATTTATTTAACTTCGCCTAATTAGCCGTTCTGGTCCTTCCTCCCCTTATGTTATCGCATTTATTTTACTTCGCCTAATTAGCCGTTCTGATCCTTTCTCCCCTTAGGTTATCGCATTTATTTTACTTCACCTCATTAGCCATTCAGATCCTTTCTCCCCTTATGTTATCGCATTTATTTACTTCGCCTAATTAGCCGTTCTGATCCTTTCTCCCCTTAGATTATTGCATTTATTTAACTTCGCCTAATTAGCCGTTCTGGTCCTTCCTCCCCTTATGTTATCGCATTTATTTAACTTCGCCTAATTAGCCGTTCTGGTCCTTCCTCCCCTTATGTTATCGCATTTATTTTACTTCGCCTAATTAGCCGTTCTGGTCCTTTCTCCCCTTAGATTATTGCATTTATTTAACTTCGCCTAATTAGCCGTTCTGGTCCTTCCTCCCCTTATGTTATCGCATTTATTTTACTCCGCCTAATTAGCCGGCTGTTCTGGTCCTTTCTCCCCTTAGGTTATTGCATTTATTTTACTTCACCTCATTAGCCATTCAGATCCTTTCTCCCCTTATGTTATCGCATTTATTTTACTTCGCTTAATTAGCCGTTCTGATCCTTTCTCCCCTTAGGTTATTGCATTTATTTTACTTCGCCTAATTAGCCGTTCTGATCCTTTCTCCCCTTATGTTATCGCATTTATTTTACTTCGCCTAATTAGCCGTTCTGATCCTTTCTCCCCTTAGGTTATTGCATTTATTTTACTTCGCCTCATTAGCCATTCAGATCCTTTCTCCCCTTATGTTATCGCATTTATTTTACTTCGCCTAATTAGCCGTTCTGATCCTTTCTCCCCTTAGATTATTGCATTTATTTAACTTCGCCTAATTAGCCGTTCTGGTCCTTCCTCCCCTTATGTTATCGCATTTATTTTACTCCGCCTAATTAGCCGGCTGTTCTGGTCCTTTCTCCCCTTAGGTTATTGCATTTATTTTACTTCGCCTAATTAGCCATTCAGATCCTTTCTCCCCTTATGTTATCGCATTTATTTTACTTCGCTTAATTAGCCGTTCTGATCCTTTCTCCCCTTAGGTTATTGCATTTATTTTACTTCGCCTAATTAGCCCTTCTGATCCTTTCTCCCCTTAGGTTATTGCATTTATTTTACTTCGCCTAATTAGCCATTCAGATCCTTTCTCCCCTTATGTTATCGCATTTATTTTCTTCGCCTAATTAGCCGTTCTGATCCTTTCTCCCCTTATGTTATCGCATTTATTTTACTTCGCCTAAATAGCCGTTCTGATCCTTTCTCCCCTTATGTTATCGCATTTATTTACTTCGCCTAATTAGCCGTTCTGGTCCTTTCTCCCCTTAGGTTATTGCATTTATTTTACTTCGCCTAATTAGCCGTTTTGATCCTTTCTCCCCTTATGTTATCGCATTTATTTTACTTCGCCTAATTAGCCATTCAGATCCTTTCCCCCCTTAGATTATGGCATTTATTTAACTTCGCCTAATTAGCCGTTCTGGTCCTTTCTCCCTTAGGTTATTGCTTTATTTTACTTCGCCTCATAGCCCTTCTGTCCTTTCTCCCTATGTTATCGCATTTATTTTACTTCGCCTAATTAGCCGTTCTGGTCCTTTCTCCCCTTAGGTTATTGCATTTATTTTACTTCGCCTAATTAGCCGTTTTGATCCTTTCTCCCCTTATGTTATCGCATTTATTTTACTTCGCCTAATTAGCCATTCAGATCCTTTCCCCCCTTAGATTATTGCATTTATTTAACTTCGCCTAATTAGCCGTTCTGGTCCTTTCTCCCCTTAGGTTATTGCATTTATTTTACTTCGCCTCATTAGCCCTTCTGATCCTTTCTCCCCTTATGTTATCGCATTTATTTAACTTCGCCTAATTAGCCGTTCTGGTCCTTTCTCCCCTTAGGTTATTGCATTTATTTTACTTCACCTCATTAGCCATTCAGATCCTTTCTCCCCTTATGTTATCGCATTTATTTTACTTCGCCTAATTAGCCGTTCTGATCCTTTCTCCCCTTAGATTATTGCATTTATTTAACTTCGCCTAATTAGCCGTTCTGGTCCTTCCTCCCCTTATGTTATCGCATTTATTTTACTCCGCCTAATTAGCCGGCTGTTCTGGTCCTTTCTCCCCTTAGGTTATTGCATTTATTTTACTTCGCCTAATTAGCCATTCAGATCCTTTCTCCCCTTATGTTATCGCATTTATTTTACTTCGCTTAATTAGCCATTCAGATCCTTTCTCCCCTTATGTTATCGCATTTATTTTACTTCGCTTAATTAGCCGTTCTGATCCTTTCTCCCCTTATGTTATCACATTTATTTTACTTCGCCTAATTAGCCGTTCTGGTCCTTTCTCCCCTTAGGTTATGCATTTATTTTACTTCGCCTAATTAGCCGTTTTGATCCTTTCTCCCCTTATGTTATCGCATTTATTTTACTTCGCCTAATTAGCCATTCGCATTTATTTAACTTCGCCTAATTAGCCGTTCTGGTCCTTTCTCCCCTTAGGTTATTGCATTTATTTTACTTCGCCTCATTAGCCCTTCTGATCCTTTCTCCCCTTATGTTATCGCATTTATTTTACTTCGCCTAATTAGCCATTCAGATCCTTTCTCCCTTAGGTATTGCATTTATTTAACTTCGCCTAATTAGCCGTTCTGGTCCTTCCTCCCCTTATGTTATCGCATTTATTTTTACTTCGCCTAATTATCGTTCTGATCCTTTCTCCCCTTAGGTTATCGCATTTATTTACTTCGCCTCATTAGCCATCAGATCCTTTCTCCCCTTATTTATCGCATTTATTTTACTTCGCCTAATTAGCCGTTCTGATCCTTTCTCCCTTAGATTATTGCATTTATTTAACTTCGCCTAATTAGCCGTTCTGGTCCTCCTCCCCTTAGTTATCGCATTTATTTAACTTCGCCAATTAGCCGTTC